>NC_064616.1:288079204-288392898 GCF_023898315.1 Schistocerca nitens | reverse complement strand
GTGGGTCATAAGGTGGTAATCGAACGCACCACGTCAGCTGTAGACCGCATGAATATTCTTTCGGACAATCTACATCACTTTCCTCTTCATATCTTCCCCTATAGCTATGGCATCTTCCATCTGGATAACTCTCCATGTGGCAAGGCCACAATTATGCTTCAGTGGTCTGCGGAGCATGGTGAGGTATTCACGATGATATCATGGCCAAAAAATTTGCTTTCCTCTTAACCCGATGGAAAATATCTGGAACATTGTCGGATGCCAGCTCCGCACCTACATACGACCGGCCCTTAATTTACGGCCGGCCGGGGTGGCCGAGCGGTTCTAGGCGCTATAGTCTGGAACCGCGCGACTGCTACGGTCGCAGGTTCGAATCCTGCCTCGGGCATGGATGTGTGTGATGTCCAAGGTTAGTTAGGTTTAAGTAGTTCTAAGTTCTAGGGGACTGATGACCTTAGAAGATAAGTCCCATAGTACTCAGAGCCATTTGAACCTTAATTTACGGAAATTGCATGACCTGTGCACAGGCATCTGGTAACACATACATCCAGAAACCGACCAAAGACATGTCGAGTGCATGTCACATAGAATCGCTGTTTCCGTTGCCAAAGTGGACCAACATGTTATTAAGCAGTTGGTCGTAATGTTTTGGTTCATCGATGTATGTTTAATACATTACATTTATTTAAATAGAGGATCCACCGTCAGTTCCTGCAACAAGCGCCTTTCTTTTGCAGGTCTTGCTGCAGCTCACTAAAATTTCCTAGCGGTGAAACTTCTCTACAAACAACAGCATCATCCTCGAGTAGCCTCCTGTATCATACGACTTCATCCACGACACCATTTATAGATAGATTGTGAATGGTCCGATAACATGATCTTGGCGAACGCCCCAGGTTACTATTACGTCCGAAGACTTGTCTCCTATAAAAATTACATGCGGTGTTCTGTTTACAAGGAAGTCGTAAATACAGTCACGAACTTGGTCAGCTAATACTGTGCGCCCACAATTTGTTCGAGAACGACAGCGTGGAACTAAAACGAACGCCTTCCAGAAGCCCAACTTCAAGACGGCAACCTGTACTTCTGTCCATTCTGTCCACTGATGCAATGCGGGGTGGTTTAGTTCTTACGTGCATCCCTCCTTCCTTTTGCTGGTCTAATGTTATTACACGCACCCAACGTCAGAGGTTCAAAAATATTCAGGGACTGTACACTGAAAACCTTTACTCGAAATTTTTTAAGCAGTTGTTCCCAGTGTCTTAGTTACCTTCCTCTGTTGTATGGATATCAAAATCTTCTGGCATTACTCTGATGTATCCCTTCTTTGTGTACGCTGGATGGATCCCATACATTAGAGTCTGAAATCACAGTCAGTTTTCAATTTTTTCGTAGTAAAATCACAGTATTCGAATATCCTACCACGGATCTTAAATCTGATGTGGTCGTCCGTTTTTCAAAGCATATACGTCATTATTTCGTGTATTTCTATCACATGACCGACTTTTTGTGTTTTTTTTTTATAGTGGCTATAAAATTTTACATCTGAACTCCATTTATTTATATTCATTTTTATTCTGAATCAGCTGTTACATTTTACATGTAACTGTTTAAACGTATGGTCTCGTATTTTTTTTTCCAAAACGGCTTGTTCATGTGCATGCTGTTTCAGTGTTATATGTTAATCTACCGTGACGAGATTTCTTGGGGCAAATAAATAGGGAAAAATTTATGCAAGATAGTGTCTAAGTTGAATTTCGAGGAATTCTTTCAAATTCTGAAGGTGGCAGGGGTAAAATACAGGGAGCGAAAGGCTATTTACAATTTGTACAGAAACCAGATGGCAGTTATAAGAGTCGAGGGACACGAAAAGGAAGCAGTGGTTGGGAAGGGATTGAGATAGGGTTGTAGCCTCTCCCCGATGCTATTAAAT
Organism: Schistocerca nitens; assembly: GCF_023898315.1. Classification (NCBI taxonomy): domain Eukaryota; kingdom Metazoa; phylum Arthropoda; class Insecta; order Orthoptera; family Acrididae; genus Schistocerca; species Schistocerca nitens. The sequence goes on along the minus strand of NC_064616.1, from coordinate 288,390,965 downwards.
CTGTCTTTGATCAAGCAGTAAAGGAAACAAAAGAAAAATTCGGAGTAGGGATTAAAATCCATGGAGAAGAAATAAAAACTTGGAGGTTTGCCAATGACATTGTAATTCTGTCAGAGACAGCAAAGGACTTGCAAGAGCAGTTGAACGGAATGGACAGTGTCTTGAAAGGAGGGTATAACATGAACATCAACAAAAGCAAAACGAGGATAATAGAATGTAGTCGAATTAAATCGGGTGATGCTGAGGGAATTACATTAGGAAATGAGACACTTAAAGTAGTAAAGGAGTTTCGCTATTTGGGGAGCAAAATACCTGATGATGGTCGAAGTAGAGAGGATATAAAATGTAGACTGGCAATGGCAAGGAAAGCGTTTCTGAAGAAGAGAAATTTGTTAACATCGAGTATAGATTTAAGTGTCAGGAAGTCGTTTCTGAAAGTATTTGTATGGAGTGTAGCCATGTATGGAAGTGAAACATGGACGATAAATAGTTTAGACAAGAAGAGAACAGAAGCTTTCGAAACGTGGTGCTACAGAAGATTTCTGAAGATTAGATGGGTAGATCACATAACTAATGAATACTATTGAATAGAATTGGGGAGAAGAGGAGTTTGTGGCACAACGTGACTAGAAGAAGGGATCGGTTGGTAGGACATGTTCTGAGGCATCAAGGGATCACCAATTTAGTATTGGAGGGCAGCGTGGAGAGTAAAAATCGTAGAGGGAAACCAAGAGATGAATACACTAAACAGATTCAGAAGGATGTAGGTTGCAGTAGGTGCTGGGAGATGAAGAAGCTTACACAGGATAAAGTAGCATGGAGAGCTGCATCAAACCAGTCTCTGGACTGAAGACCACAACAACAATAGGTGCCCCTATGCTGCTGGCTTAAAATGTGCTATAAATGGGAAATCACCGGCAATAAAGCAACGAAAACTGGCTTAGAAGTACACGGTCTAGCCACATTAATGTGACCGACACCTATGTTCGACGTCGAAGTGCAGCAACCGCAAACTGATGGCAGATGACAGCACTAGCAGTGGAGGGTAAATAGAGCGTGTCGGGGGAACGTGGCTAAACATTGCAGCCTTGGCGGATACGGAGCGATTTATCTGACGTCCAAAAGCGCATGATTATTGACTTTCTTGGCGAGGGTGGAAGCATTTCCGAAACGACTAACTTTGTAAACTGTTAACGTGCCGACATTGTTAAAGTACACCCTTCATGGAAAAATGAGGCAATCCCAAACCGGCGCCGAGGCAACTGTGGTCCACCACGGGCCAGCGTTCACCTTGACCTCAGCTCGCTCCCAAAGGAGGTTACCCCAGCTTCGGTATACCGCCCCGGTTTTGTCGAATTTCGTTCGAAGTTCATTAATATGATCTTCATTTATACAGATGGCTCTAAGAGCAATGACGGTGTCGGGTGTTCTTTTATTGTCGGGGCACACAGTTTCAAATACCGGCTCCATGGCCATTGTTCGGTCTTCACAGCTGAGCTATTTGCCCTCTACCAGGCTGTTCTTTACATCTGCCGCCGCCGACATTCTGCTTATGTCATCTGCTCAGATTCCCTGAGCGCCATCCAGAGTCTCAGTGATCCGTATCCGGTTCACCCTTTCGTGCACCGGATCCAACGCTCTCTTCAGCAGCTGGCGGACGACGGTTCTCCGGTTACCTTTATGTGGGTTCCTGGCCATGTCGGTATCCATTGGAACGAAGCTGGAGATGCCGCGGCCAAGGCTGCGGTCCTCCAGCCTCGGACAGCTTCTTGTTGTTTCCCTTCATCAGATTGTAGCAGGGTAATTTGTCAGCGCATTTTATCGCTGTGGCATGCCGATTGGGCTACACTTACGGACAACAAGCTTCGGGCCTTGAAACCTCTTCCCACGGCTTGGACGACCTCTTCACGCCCTTCTCGGCGGGAGGACGTCGTTTTGGCCCGGTTACGAATTGGACACTGCCGGTTCAGCCATCGCCATCTTCTGACGGCTGCGCCGGCGCCATTCTGCCCATGTGGTCAGTTGCTGACGGCATGCCACATTTTAACGTCCTGTCCGAATTTTAATACACTGCGCGTTGATCTTGGCCTGCCATGTACGCTGGATGCCATTTTAGCGGATGACCCAGGAGCAGCTGCTCGCGTTCTTCGTTTTATCCACTTGACAAACCTGTCTAAGGACATTTGATTATGCTGTTATTTAATCCTATGCCTGTTAATATGTCTTTTATAGTGTTGTCCCTTTCAGTTGCTGTTTTAACCTTGTGCCTCGCGGTGCGTTCCTAACTTAGTCTGGGCGCTAATGACCATTGTAGTTGTGCGCCCTAAAACCACAAAAAAAAAAAAAAAAAAACACGGGCCAGAGGTGACAGGGGTGAACGACGCCTGCGGAGATGTATACTGGTCAATAGACGCACAACTGCTGAGCAACTGACCGGCCAGACGAATCAAGAAGATTCCAAAAGTGCCTCCTCAACGGCTGTCCAGCGAACGTTGCTGTGTATGGGCAGCTGCGACACAGTCCTAGTTCATGCATCCATGTTGACTGTTTTCCATCGGTGACGAAGGCTGGAATTTGCACGAGAGTACCGTAACTGGACGTCCACTGAGTCGCGACAGGTGGCATTTTGAGATGAACCACGTTTTATGCTGCACTGGAGTGAAAATTCTGAAAATTAAAAATACCCATCAACCATCGGTGAATAGCTCCAGGCCGGTCGAAAATGCTTCAAATGGCTCTGAGCACTATGGGACTTAACATCTGAAGTCATCAGTTCCCTAGAACTTAGAACTACTTAAATCTAACTAACCTAAGGACATCGCACATATCCATGCCCGAGGCAGGATTCGAACCTGCGACCGTAGCGGTCGCGCGGTTCCAGACTGTAGCGCCTAGAACCGCTTGGCCACCCCGGCCAGCTCTCAAACTGGTTCAAATGGCTCCAAGCACTATGAGACTTAACATCTGAGGTCATCAGTCCCCTAGACTTAGAACTACTTAAACCTAACCAACCTAAGGACATCACACACATCCATGCCCGAGGCAGGATTCGAACCTGCAACCGTAGCAGCAGCGCGGTTCTGGACTGAAGCTCCTAGAACCACTCGGCCACAGCGGCCAGCCACACATTCACCTGTTGCGCCATAATACACAGAAGAAATCGTTAAAGTGTGTCAGTACATTAGCCAAACTTTTAATTATGTGTGATTATGGTTCAAATGCCTCTGAGCACTATGGGACTTAACTGCTGAGGTCATCAGTCCCCTAGACTTAGAACTACTTAAACCTAACTAACCTAAGGACATCACACACATCCATGCCCGAGGCAGGGTTCGAACCTGCGACCGTAGCAGTCACGCGGTTCCAGACTGTAGCGCCTAGAACCGCTTGGCCACTCCGAAGGCCGGGCGAGGGAGCGTTATGGTCTGAAAAATGTTTTCATGGCACTCTCTCGGTGATCTGGTCATCGTGGAAGGCACAGTAGATCAGTGTAAGTATACAGCTATCCTTGGAGTCAGTGTCCACCCCTACAGGCAGTTTGTCTTTCCTCGGCACCATGACATCAACCACCAGAAAATGCAACGTGTTATACAGATAGCAGTGTGCGTGCGTGGTTCGAAGAGCACCAGTATCAGTTTACCATACTCCCCTGGCTACCAAATCTCCCTCCACCTCGGATTTAAATCCGATGGAGAATCTGTGGGACCTTCTCGATCGGGCTGTTTCCGCAATGGATCCTCAACTGACAAACCTAGGGCAGCTGGCCACAGCACTGGAGTCTGCATGGCTTCACATCCAGAACTCCATTGACTTTCTTTCTTCACGTCCGCCCTGCAAAAGTGGGTTATTCACGCTTTTGACAGGTGTTTGCATTAGTGTAACATGACCGGGCATAAGAAACCTGGCATTACGGAAGCCATTCATACATGAAACAAAAGGTTGCTCTTGCAAGTAACTTATAACTCTGTAGTGCTACACTTCAGGCAGGTTGGTACTACATGTTAAGAAGCGACATGCAGGAAGAACTCGCGAAGATCATCTTTGTAGAAAGCATGAATCCTCACCGTTGTTTAGAAAGCGAGTAGGCGGTGTTCTAGATGTTGGCCAATCTACACTCATCCCTAGCAGGTTATTTGAACTTAGAGTCAGGCTAAAAAAGAAAATATTATATGTCATTATTGGCTAAGAGTGTGATGGATTGGCCGGCCGGGGTGGCCGAGCGGTTCTAGGTGCTACAGTCTCGAACCACGCGACCTCTACGGTCACAGGTTCGAATCCTGCCTCGGGCATGGCTGTGTGTGATGTCCTTAGGTTAATTAGGTTTAAGTAGTCGTAAGTTCTAGGGGACTGATGACCTCAGAAGTTAAGTCCCATAATGCTCAGAGCCATTTGAACCATTTTTTGTGATGGATTATTTATGACGAATTTCGTTAGCAAGTATGTGTTGTGATGGTGCAGTTAACATGCCCAACTCTTTGAAGAGTCGTTTACGTGACGACCGGGTGAAAACAGCACATATTACTGTTTGCTTCTGTGCAATCAAGAATTTCTTTCTATGTGATAATTTATCTCAGAAAATTATTCCATAAGACACTACTCAGTGGAAATATGTCAGGAGGCTGATTCGTTTATTTCCAATAGTAGCAATTAATCGAAGACCAAAATTAGCTGATCTTAATTATTTGAGGAACTCCATAACAAGCTTCGAGTTCAAATTGTCAACAGTATGTACATCCAAAACTTTGGAGCAATCTACAATGTTTACTGCCTCTCACTTACGTGCTACATCAATTGTCGGTCTGACACTATTTGTCGTACAGAACTGAGTTTCCTCAAAATTAATGGCGTGTCCAGTTTCAGAGATAATTGTTTGAAAAATATCATTAACAGTCTCGTCTGTTAGTTTCCCTCTAATAGGATTTATTGTATCCTTGGCCTGCAAGAAGTACCAATTTTGCGTGATGAATGTCAAGTGGAAGGTCATTTACTGTAACAGTATCTGAAACGGGGAACTGGTAAGTACAAGGCTGCAATACTGCATTGTAAGACCCCTACATAACCATAACAATTCGTGTCTTCATGTAGGCTACGAATTTTATAATTTGTCTTACGGGCGTTTCTGCAAGTGGTAATAGAAAATTTAGTGCTCTAGAAAACTTTCGTGCCCTTTGTATTTGTATTTCGTGTGTCCTGTAGGAAACTGACAAGCTTTTTGAAAGGCGGCTGTTTCCTAGCGAGCACCTTTTATGCATCGCGGAACCGGACCGCGCTCGTTGTAAGCCACTTGTTGATTCACAGTCAGTTAAGAGTCGCCTCTTTATGGTAGAGCAACAAGACAAGGAAGTGCTGGTTAATCTTATCGCGCAGCAAAACTTTGAACGGAGCCAACAAATGAGAGCGCTAGGTGTGCAGATTTTTAGTTCCATCATACTTTAAAACACAGTCATTCTTGTCTATTGCTTTGACATTGCGAGCACGCACTAACAAGCAGTATTTCAGATATGTGTCTTGTGTTTGATACGGACGCACTCGATAGAAACCTTTGGTGTGATAAAGACATTGCAGCAAGCAGCGATCACTTCACTTGCATCCGTATGATTGGGATCCATGATAGCATTCGAGGTGCGTACAACAGTGTCTTTATCGTTTTGTTTTTTACATGTGGACTTCACGTACAGTTGCTTCTGAGCACGTGGTGATCGGAATCCGTATCTGTGGTCGGCATCTGTACATCCAAGTGACTTGCAAACAGCTTCTCTCACTCGCAACTATGTGTGCAAGCAATTAGGGACGGTATTTCTTTTGCAGTTCTGACGTGTGTTGTTTGGAGAGGATGTTGAATATTCCGATTCGATATCTGTCACAGTCACCATGGCTAAACATTGTGTCTAATCTGCCTGTAAATCATGTTGAACTCCTGCTACATTGCGACTTCACAATTTCATTATTTTACACCTGAGACTCTGAATTCCACCACCTGTATTTGCCTCCATATTTGCGTCATTAAGCTTGATTTCATAGGGATACACTAATGAGCCAACTGGCAGCTAATGCCTTTAATTCCTTTGTATCTTGATTCATAGTGGCTGCAGTATCAAAATGGTGTCTGTTCTTTTGCACACGTAGGAAAGAACTGACACCATATATTTGTGCCGGCTATTCGGAAAGAAATGTCTGACTGGGTACGAAATGGAAACCACAGTGAAAATCCAATGAAGCTTTGCACAGCTGTGTTGGACTGTGTCTATAGAATGCCCGTCGATCACGTCATGTAACTCTTTTCAGTTCTGAGTACACAGTGAGTACGTAAATATGTCAAGTATGGGTGCCTGCCCGGAGATTTCACCTGATTTCATGCAGCCCACATAACGTAACTGTCACTGCCCATGAGCACACCATTTTGGCACAGGCAACGAGCTGCCGACCACCGTGGAGAATTTATGGACAGTAGAGGCAGATGGCTTCTGTGGCGAGGGCACTGGAAAGTTGATACAAAGCTACGACAAATGTTTAAGTAGGAGTGGCGACTACGTAGAGAAGTAGCTGGGTGGTGTAGCTAATTGTTGCAAATAACACATTTTTGATTTTCACAGTGGTTTCAATTTCGAAACTGATCGGATCTTACTTTCCCATTAGCCCTGGTATGTTCAATCGAACCAGGAGGTCGAAATACCTCGATTCCGATAACTAATTTTACTTAAAACACTATGTCTTAAACTGTGTTATTTAATTAAAATATCGATAATGGCACATCGATAACTTTTGTAATAGTTTGCCTAAACAAAGTCCAGTTTCTTTTTCGTAATCCTCTGAACAAACGGAATCTTCTGATGTACATCACGATAATATTCTGTTTGATTTTTATCTCGGTATTTTTCTAGTGATCGTTGTTTTTGTATGCTTTTAGCCCTGCCACCACCATCTAGTTAGTAGCTTATTTGTCCGTCTGTGGAACGGAAATACATCACTGACTCTGCGTATCAAGGTTCAAAAATGGCTCTGAGCACTATGGGACTCAACTGCTGTGGTCATTAGTCCCCTAGAACTTAGAACTACTTAAACCTAACTAACCTAAGGACATCACAAACATCCATGCCCGAGGCAGGATTCGAACCTGCGACCGTAGCAGTCGCACGGTTCCGGACTGCGCGTATCAAGGATCCGACAGTTTATTGGTAGGTTTGTGGAGGTATGTGGCCTTATATGTCTACGCAGAGGACATGTAATTCGCGTAAATAACGGACCGCTGATTTTCATACGCTGAAATGGCGCCCGATAGCGACCCAGATTGGTTCCATAAGATTTACATCAAACGAATTTAGTCGCCGAGACTTCATTATAATGCACCTCAAACCACTGTAGCACGCTTCTGTCTCCGAGACACGGACAATTATACCACTGAAAGATGTTCCCACGCCCGGGTTCGATTCCCGGCGGGGTCAGGGATTTTCTCTGCCTCGTGATGGCTGGGTGTTGTGTGCTGTCCTTAGGTTAGTTAGGTTTAAGTAGTTCTATGTTCTAGGGGACTCATGACCACAGCAGATGAGTCCCATAGTGCTCAGAGCCATTTTGAACCACTGAAAGATGACATCGCCGTCCGTGAAGACACTCAGCATGAAGGGACACAAGTGACTGGAAGCTGTCTTCGATTACTACCAAAGGTCCCATTCAAGCGCAGGAGAATGTCTCCCATAGCAAAATACTGCCCTCCCCCCCCCCCCCCCAGCCATCGTCCATGGCGCGCTGCACGTTTCTAGCCACCGTTCACCTCGATGACAGCGTTTGTGGAGACGACTATCGTCCTAGTGTAGCAAAACTGTGATTCACCAGAAGAGCCGACACCTTTCCAGTGATGGACGGTCGAATCCCAATGGACCCGTGTCCACTGCAATCGTAATTGACGGCGTCGTTGGGTCAAAATGCAAACACGTAGGGGAGGTCTGCTGCGGAAATCTGTCTTCGACAGTGTACTATGAACGGTGTGCTCCGAAAGACTTATGCGTGAACCAGAATTGTGGTCTTTCGGCAGAGATGCCACAGATCACCATCCATTCTACTTTGTAGAACAGACAAGCCTCAGAATCCCACGTTCCGCACTACCAGCTTCGCCGTTTTCGAGATACTTGTTCACAGGCTCTGCGTAATAATAATCTGCCCTTTGTCAAAGTCGCTTATCTCTGTGGAATTCCCCATTTGCGGCTCACTTCTTCGCTAGGGTGACTCACCAGACCGTGTCAGCTCCGCTTACATATCTTTGTTACCGCGTCACGTGTCCCCAACCCCACCAGCCGCCATCCAAGGTTGCGATGAGCAGTGGTCATAATGTTGTGACTCATCAGTGTACATGCTTCCTACTCATACGTAGCATTTGATCATGGGTTGTATTCCACATGCGTGACGCACCGGTGTTTATTTTTTTCAGAAGGATGTAGGCTGCCGTAGGTACTGGGAGATGAACAAGCTTGCACAGGATAGAGTAGCACGGACAGCTGCATCAAACCAGTCTCAGGACTGAAGACCACAACAGCAACAACAAGAAGAAATTTTTAGCAACTCAGAGAAGTTGACGCTGATCCAGTTCTCTGAGATATTCTGCGGCTGAGACGACGGAATTGCAAATCACTGCATTTTTCAAACAAGCTGAATGTTTTCATATTATTAGGCAATGTAGGTAACAAACAATAAAAAATATTTGTCATACACGAATTGAATGTAAATGGTGTGATTTCGTATACTCCTAGATCGTGTAAAATGTCGTTCGTAGTTCATGCACAAGTGCAGTATTCAATTGTTTCATTTAGGAGTAACTGTCCCCTTCTGCATTCAGCTTTGTGTAAGCTCCTGCATTTCCCATTTCAGTTCAAAAATGGTTCAAATGGCTCTGAGCACTATGGGACCTAACTTCTGAGGTCATCAGTCTCCTAGAACTACTTAAACCTAAGTAACCTAAGGCCATCACACAAATCCATGCCCGAGGCAGGAGTCGAACCTGTGACCGTAGCAGTCGCGCGGATCCAGACTGTAGCGCCTAGAACCACTCGGCCACCCCGGCCGGCCCTGTTCAAAAGTCAGGTCGCGTTAACAGTACTTGATATTCTCTTTTTGAGGGGATATTACAGGGAGAAATGGCAGTTTACAATTTACAACACTATTCCCGAAGTGCATTGTCTGTCAGTGTTGCCGCGCGGGATTAGCTGAGCGGTCTTAGGCGCTGCAGTCAGGGACTGTGCGGCTGATCCCGGCGGAGGTTCGAATCCTCCCTTGGGCATGGGTGTGTGCGTTTGTCCTTAGGATAATTTAGGTTAAGTAGTGTGTAAGCTTAGGGACTGATGACCTTAATAGTTAAGCCCCATAAGATTTCACACACATTAGAACATTTTTTTTGTCAGTGTTGCAATGCTGCTTCAGTTTCCTCTTTTTGAACAGAAACACTAGTTTCATGTTCTGCACAGGTTGAGAGTTCAGCGCACGACACAAATGTTTCGGTGACTGTAGTTACATACAGAATGAACACTGGCGAATACTGCAAGCCTAAGTACTCACTGGACTCGCATTCAGGAGGACGACGGTTCAATCCCGCGTCCGGCCATCCTGATTTCGGTTTTCCGTGATTTCCCTAAATCTCTCCACATCTTTCCCCATCCTTCCCGAATTCGATGACACCGATGACCTCAGTGTCTGGTCTCCTCCCCCAAACAACCCAACCAACCAACCAACCTCTAAATACCCTAAAGCAAATGTCAGGCGTACTGTTTTGGGAAATCCAAAAAACCAGATATACACCAGACATGCGCTGACGTGACAAAAGTCATTGAATACCTCCTAATATCATGTCGGACATCCTTTTGACCGCCGTAGTGCGTCAACTCGATGTGGCATGGTCTCAACAAGACGTTGGAAGTCCTCTGCAGAAATACTGAGCCATGTTGCCTCTATAGTCGTCCATAACTGTCAAAGTGTGGCCGATGCTGGATTTTGTGCACGAACTGATCTTTCGATTGTGACCCATAAATGTTCGATGAGGTTCATATCAGACGATCTGGGTGCCTAAATAATTTGCTCTAATTGTCCATAATGTTCTCCGAAGCAACTGCCAACAACTGTGGCCCAGGGACATAGAACATCGTCATCCATAAAAATTCCGTCGTTGAACAGCTGAAAATGGCCTCCAAGGAGACGAACATAACTATTCTCAGTCAATGATTGGTTCATTCGGACCAAATTACGAAGTCCATTCCATGTAAACACAGCCACACCATTATGGAGTTACCACTAGGTTGCACAGTGCTTGTTGGCAGCTGGGACCCGTGACATCGTGGCGTCTGCGTAGCACTCGAATCCTACCATCAGCTCCTACCAACTGCAGTCGGGTTCATCCGTCCAGACCACGGTTTTCCAGCCGTCTAAGGTCCAACCAATTTGGACACTGCTCCAAGAGAGGCGCTACAGACGATGTCTTGCTGTTAGCAAAGGCATTCGCGTAGGTCGTCTGCACCCATAGACCATTAACGCCAGATTTCGCCGCACTGTCCTAACGGATACCTTCATCGTACGTCCCTGATTGATTTCTGCGGTTATTTCACGCAATGTTGCTTGTCTTTTAGCACTGGCAACTCTACTCAAACGCTGCTGCTCTCAGTCGTTAACTGAAGGCCATCGGCCACTGCGTTGTCCTTGGTGAGATATACAGTCTGAAATATGGTATTCTCGGCACATTCTTAACACTGTGGATCTCGAATTACTGAATTCCCTAACGATTTCCGAAACAGTGTGTCCCATGCGTCATGCTCCAACTACAATTCCGCGTTCAAAGTCTGTTAATTCCTGTCTTGCGGCCATAATTACGTCGGAAAGCTTTCAGAATGAATCACCTGAGTACAAATGACAGTTCCATCTATTCCCTGCTTTTTTATAACTTGCGTTTACGGTACGGCCACCATCTGTATACAGGGCGATCCACTGATCGTGACCGGGGCAAATATCTCACGAAATAAGCGTCAAACGAAAAAACTACAAAGAACGAAACTTGAAGAGGGAAACCAGATAGCACTCTGGCTGGCCCGTTAGATGGCGCTGCCATAGGTCAAACAGATATCAACTAGGTTTTTTTTAATAGGAACGCCCATTTTTATTACATTTTTTGTAGTACGTAAGGAAATACGAATGTTTTAGTTGGACCACTGTTTTCGCTTTGTGATAGATGGCGCTGTAATAGTAAGAAACATATAGCTCACAATTTTAGACGAAAAGTTGGTAACAGGTCGGTTTTTTAAATTAAAATACAGAATGTAGGTACGTTTGAACATTTTATTTCGGTTGTTCAAATGTGATACATGTACCTTTGTGAACTTATCATTTCTGAGAACGCATGCTGTTACAGCCTGATTACCTGTAAATACCACATTAATGCGATAAATGCTCAAAATGATGTCCGTCAACCTCAATGTATTTGGCTATACGTGTAACGACATTCCTCTCAACAGCGAGTAGTTCGCCTTCCGTAATGTCCGCTCATGCATTGACAATGCGCTGACGCATGTTGTCAGGCGTTGTCGGTGGATCACGATAGCAAATATCCTTCAACTTTCCCCACAGAAAGAAATTTGGGGACGTCAGATCCGGTGAACGTGCGGGCCATGGTATGGTGCTTCGACGACCAATCCACCCGTCATGAAATATGCTATTCAATACCGCTTCAACCACAAGCGAGCTATGTGCTGGACACCCATCATGTTGGAAGTACATCGCCATTCTGTCATGCAGTGAAACATCTTGTAGTACCGTCGTTAGAACATGACGTAGGAAATCAGCATACATTGCACCATTTAGATTGCCATCGATAAAATGGGGGCCAATTATCCTTCCTCCCATAATGCCGCACCATACATTAACCCGCCAAGGTTGCTGATGTTCAACTTGTCGCTGCCATCGTGGATTTTCCGTTGCCCAATAGTGCATATTATGCAGGTTTACGTTACTGCTGTTAATGAATGACGCTTCGTCGCTAAGCAGAACGCGTGCAAAAAATCTGTCATCGTCCCGTAGTTTCTCTTGTGCCCAGTGGCAGAAGTGTACACGAAGTTCAAAGTCGTCGCCATGCAATTCCTAGTGGATAGAAATATGATACGGGTGCAATCGATGTTGATGTGGCATTCTCAAAACCGACGTTTTTGAGATTCTCGATTCTTGCTCAATTTGTCTGATACCGATGTACGGATTAGCTGCGACAGCAGCAAAAACACCTACTTGGGCATCATCATTTGTTGCAGGTCGTGGTTGACGTTTCACATGTGGATGAACACTTCCTGTTTCCTTAAATAACGTAACTATCCGGCGAACGGTCCGGACACTTGGATGATGGCGTCCAGGATACCGAGCAGCATACAGACCACACGCCCGTTGGGAATTTTGATCACAATAGCCATACATCTACACGATATCGACCTTTTACGCAATTGGTAAACGGTCAATTTTAACACGGGTAATGTATCACGAAGCAAATACCGTCCGCACTAGTGCAATGTTACGTGGTACAACGTACTTATACGTTTGTGACTATTACAGCGCCATCTGTCACAAAGCGAGACAAGTGGTCCAACTAAAACATTCATATTTCTTTACGTACTACACGAATATGTAATAAAAATGGGGGTTCCTATTTTAAAAAAACGCAGTTGATATCCGTTTGACCTATGGTAGCGCCATCTAGGTTCCTATTTAAAAAAAAACGCAGTTGATATCCGTTTGACCTATGGTAGCGCCATCTAGCCGGCCAACCATAGCGCCATCTGGTTTCCCCCTTCAAGCTAGACGAGTTTCGTTCTGTGTAGTTTTTTCGTTTGATGCTTACTTCGTGAGATATTTGGCCCGGTCACTATCAATGGACCACCCTGTATATGCATATCTCTACCCCATGACTTTTGTCACCTCAATTTAGTCCAAGCTCACAGAATAGTCAGGAGGTCAGGAGCCTGTTACACGTAGGAGACGGCTACATGGACACCAGGGGCTGTGTGGCGTGGAACGGGATGTTATTTAGGTCAGAGGATCTCGGGGAAACACAAAAAGGCCTTCAGTCTCAAAGGGTGCAGGTCTAACACGGGAAGAACGTACATCTAGGAACCATCGGTGTAACAGGTGCAAATTGTCGTAGATATGTTGAGAAAGTACCAGAGTTCCAAGCGCTAATAGAAACCATTGATGTTCAGATCGTTATAGGCATTGAAAGGTAGCTAGAGCCGAAGATAACTTTAGCCGAAATTTTTGCGAAAGAATTAACGGTGTTCAGAAAGAATAGGCTAAATACAGTTGGCGGTAGCGTATTTGTTGCTGTTAGAAGTAGTTCATCTCGGATCAACACTAACGTAGATAGTTCCTGTGAGTTAATATGAGTAGAGGTCGTTCTGGTCAACTGGAATAAAATAATAATTGGATCCTTTTCCCGACCTCCCAATTCAGGTGATACAATTGCTGAAAGGTCCAAAGAAAACTTGAGTGTAATTTCAAACACTTACCAGACTCAAACAGTTGGTGGTGACTTAAATTTATCCTCGTTAGTTGGCGGAAGTATATGTTTAAATCAGGAGGTACGCATAAACGTTACCCGAAATTGTGCTAACCGCATTATCTGAAATTTACTTCGAGCAATTAGTTCATGAGCCCACTCGAATAGTAAACGATTGTATAAACGTATTTGAACTCTAAGAAACAAGTAATCCTGAGCTAATGATGAGCATCAAAGGGATTAGTGGTTGTAGCGATACTGAGTGTCGCAACCCCTAAATCCGCGAAAAATAAAAGAAAAATATATCTATTAAAAAAGCAGATAGAAATTCGCTTGATGTCTTCCTGAGAGACAATCTCCACTGTTTCCAAATTAACAACGTAAGTGTGGACCAGATGCGGCTTGAATTCAGTGGCATAATATCGACAGCACTTAAGAGATTGATACCAAATAAATTAACAAATGACTGAGCTGATCCACCATGGTACACAAAACAGGTCAGCAAACTGTTGCAGAACCAACGAAAAAAGTATGCTGAATTTAAACAAATTCAAAATTCCAATATTGGTGATCTTTTACAGAAGCTCGAAATTTAGCCCTGACTTCAAAGCGAGACGCTTGTAATAGTTTCCACAACGAAACGAAACGAAAATCCTGGCAGAAAATCCAAACAGACTCTGGTCATATATATATAGTATGCTAGCGGCAAGATACAGTCAATGTCTTCTCTGCGCGATAGCAGTGGAAATACTATCGATGACATTGCTGCTAAAGCAGGGGTACTAAACACAATCTTCCAAAATTCCTTCTCCAAAGAAGACGAAGAAAATATTCTAGAATTCGAATCAAGAACAGCTGTCAATATGAGTAACTTAGAAGTTGCTATCCTCGGAGTAGTGAAGCAACTAAAATCAGTTAATAAAAGCATGTCTACAGGTCAAGACTGTACACCAGTTCGGTTCTTTTCAGAGTATGCTGTTGCAGTAGCTCCAAGCTTAACAATAATGTACAACCGTTCGCTAGACGAAATACCGGTACCCAAAGACTGGAAAGATGCACTGGTCGCACCAATCTTCAAGAAAGGCAATTGGAGTAATCCACTTAATTACAGGCTCATGTCGATAACGTCGATATACAGCAGGATTTTGGAACATGTATTGTGTTCGAACATTATGAAATACCGCGAAGCGAACGTACTATAGCCAAGCGGTCTAGGGTGCTGCAGTCATGGACTGTGCGGCTGGTCCCGGCGGAGGTTCGAGTCCTCTCTCGGGCATGGGTGTTTGTGTTTGTTCTTAGGATAATTTAAGTGGTGTGTAGACTTAAGGACTGATGACCTTAGCAGTTAAGTCCCATAAGATTTCATATACATTTGAACATTTTTTGAACGTTCTATTGACACACAGTCAACACGGATTTAGAAAGCAACGTCCTTCTGAGACACTCATAACTCTTTACTCACAGGAAGCGTTGAGTGCTATCGACAAGGTTCTGTATTTCTGGATTTCCATAAGTTTCTGGACACCGCGGCTTGTAATCAAATTGCGTGCTAATGCAATATCGTCTCAGTTATGCAACTAGATTCGTGATTTCCTGTCAGAGAAGTCACAGTTCTTAGTACTGACGGAAAGTCATCGAGTAAAACAGACGTGATGTCTGGCGTGCCGCAGGGTTAATGTTGTAACCCATCTGCTGTTCCTTATCTACTGTAAACGATTTAGGAGACAGTCCGAGCAGCCATCTGAGATTGTTTGCAAATGATGCTGTCGTTTATCGTCTAGTAAAGTCATCAGAAGATCAAAAAAAATAAATAAATTGCAAAACGATTTAGAAAAGATATCTGCTCAGTGCGAACATTGACAACTGACCCTAAATAATAAAAAGTGTGAGGTCATCCACATTAGTTCTAAACGGAATCCGTTAAACTTCGGTTAAACGACAAATGAATCAAACCTAAAGGCCGCAAATTCAACGAAATTTCTATTAATTACAACTACGAACAACTTAGATTGTAAAGAACACACAGATAATTTTGTGGGGAAGGTGAACCAAAGACTGCATGTTATTGGCAGAACACTTAGAAGATGCAACAGATCTGCTAAAGAAACTGCCTACACTACGCTTGTTCGCCTTCTTATGCTGCGTGGTGTGGGATCCTTACCACATGGTATTAACTGAGTACATCGAGCAAGTTCAGAGAAGAGCAGCACATTTTGTATTAACGAGAAATGGGAGGGAGTGTCACGGACATCATTAAAACAAATGCGTTTCTCGTTGCGGCGGGAGCTTCTAGCGAAATTGGACTCACCAACTTTCTCCACCGAATATGAAAATTTTTTGCTGGCATCGACCTACCTCGGGAGAAACGATCATAATACACTACTGGCCATTAAAATTGCTACACCACGAAGATGACGTGCTGCAGACGCGAAATTTAACCGACAGGAAGAAGATGCTGTGATATGCAAATGATTAGCTTTTCAGAGCATTCACACAAGGTTGGAGCCGGTGGTGACACCTACAGCCGGCCGAAGTGGCCGTGCGGTTAAAGGCGCTGCAGTCTGGAACCGCAAGACCGCTACGGTCGCAGGTTTGAATCCTGCCTCTGGCATGGATGTTTGTGTTGTCCTTAGGTTAGTTAGGTTTAACTAGTTCTAAGTTCTAGGGGACTAATGACCTCAGCAGTTGAGTCCCATAGTGCTCAGAGCCATTTTGACACCTACAACGTGCTGACATGATGAAAGTTTCCAACCGATTTCTCATACACAAATAGCAGTTGACCGGCGTTGCCTGGTGAAACGTTATTGTGATGCCTCGTATAAGGAGGAGAAATGCGTACCATCACGTTTCCAACTTTGATAAAAGACCGATTGTAGCCTATCGCGATTGCGGTTTATCGTATCGCGACATTGCTGCTCTCGTTGGTCGAGATCCAATGACTGTTAGCAGAATGTGCAATCGGTGGGTTCAGGAGGGTAATACGGAACGCCGTGCTGGATCCCAACGGCCTCGTATCACTAGCAGTCGAGATGACAGGCGTCTTATCCGCATGGCTGTAACGGATCGTGCAGCCACGTCTCGATCCCTGAGTCAACAGATGGGGACGTTTGCCAGACAACAACCATCTGCACGAACAGTTGGACGACGTTTGCACCAGCATGGACTATCAGCTCAGAAACCATGGCTGTGGTTACCCTTGACACTGCATCACAGACAGGAGCGCCTGCGATGGTGTACTCAACGACGAACCTGGGTGCACGAATGGCAAAACGTCATTTTTTCGGATGAATCCAGGTTCTGCTTACAACATCATGATGGTCGCATCCGTGTTTGGCGACATCGCGGTGAACGCACATTGGAATCGTGTATTCGTCATCGCCATACTGGCGTATCACCCGGCGTTATGGTATGGGGTGCCATTGGTTACACGTTTCGGTCACCTCTTGTTTGCATTAACGGCACTTCGAACAGTGGACGTTACATTTCAGACGTGTTACAACCCGTGGCTCTACCCTTCATTCAATCCCTGCGAAACCCTAATTTTCAGCAGGAAAATGCACGACCGCATGTTTTCGGTCCTGTACGGGCCTTTCTGGACACAGAAAATGTTCGACTGCTGGCCTGTCCAGAACATTCTCCAGATCTCTCACCAATTGAAAACGTTTGGTCAATGGTGGCCGAGCAGCTGGCTGGTCACAACACGCCAGTCACTAATCTTGATGAACTGTGGTATCGTGTTGAAACTGCATGGACAGCTGTACCTGTACACGCCATCCAAAGTCTGTTTGACTCAATGCCCAGGCGTATCAAGGCCGTTATTACGGTTAGAGGTCGTTGTTCTGGGTACTGATTTCTCAGGATCTATGCACCCAAATTGGGTGAAAATGTAAATACATGTCAGTTCTAGTATAATATATTTGTCCAATGAATACCCGTTTGTCATCTGCATTTCTTCTTGGTGTAGCAATTTTAAAATAAGGGAAATCAGAGCCCTCACGGAAAGATATAAGTGTTCGTTTTTTTCGCTCCCTGCTCGAGATTGGAATAATATAGAACTAATGCGAATGTGGCTCGGTAAACCCTCTGCCAGGCAGTTAAGTGTATTTTCAGAGTAGCCATGTAGATTTAGATGGAGATGTAGACAAACCGGAGGGCAGTCGGCGTGTGTGTTTCAAGCATGTACGTTTAGTACACAGGATTGTTGTCGATGTGCGGAAAGCTGTTTCTCTCTCCGGCGACCACGGCATCACGCCACGTGGCGTGACGCAGCGGAGGAAGGCGTGTTTCAGCCCTTTGCGGTGCGCTCGCTGCTTACTTCGCGTACGTGGCGCCGTCGCTTATGGGAGTCCCCTTATCTGAGTCGCTGGCTACGGCGGTCACCTTGTCCTTGTATATCTTTTGTCAACATAGACCACATGTTGTGCCGAGACACGCATGCAATCTTTCTTAAAAGTCGATAATTAAGCCGGCCGCTGTGGCCGAGCGGTTCTAGGCGCTTCAGTCTGGATCCGCGCTACCGCTACGGTCGCAGGTTCGAATCCTTCCTCGGGCATGGATGTGTGTGATGTCCTTGGGTTAGTTAGGTTTAAGTAGTTCTAACTTCTAGGGGACTGATGACCTCAGATGTTAAGTCCCATAGTGCTTAGAGCCATTTGAATTTTTTTTTTTATAATTAATATGTTACTGAGAGAAATACGCTGTCACATTTGCTCTACTATCTATACGACACTGAGTAGAAACACACACTATTGTATGCTATGCATCACATCAGGTATAATGTAAATAAAAATGTACTTCGCTTATGACTGGGAAGCAGGTAGCCTCGTAAATTTTATCAGTTCATACCTCATGAGCATTTGGTTAATTGTGTTCTGCTACAGAGTAGAAACGCGGAAGAGGTTGAAATTTTCCTTAAATTTTCTCTAGCACAGTCATAGGCGACATGAGGCAGAGGTGGTGACATAACTATGCAGCAGAAAGAAACAATGAGTACCGTAATCTGCTCACTGATCTAAGCACACGTTGCTACAACGGCCCCAGTCGCCAGGCATAACTTACGCATTTAGCATAACATCCACTAAGAGAGAGAGAGAGAGAGAGAGAGAGTGAGAGAGAGAGAGAGAGAGGGGGGGGGGGAGAAATATTGATTAGCTCTTCTTATGTACAGCAACAAGCCCTACCTCAGATGCAATAACACTTACCTGAGTTTTGAGAGAGCACTTAATAGACTGTAACAAATTGTTAAGCACACCCAGCAGAACACAGACTACTGACCACTATTAAGGAAACGGGCTACATTTGGTCATAACTAACAGAGCTTTGTGTCATTGCCTCCCACTTGACTCCATAAATACTGCAGTTCTTCTGCTCTGTATTCAATTGGTTATTAGGATCGATGGCGTTCATACTGAAGCAATCAATTAAATTATTACTACAGTGTAATGACATCCATGTATTAGAAGTTCCAGCACTTCTTGTTAACATGCTGCTTGCCATTTCCGAGATGGCCGGCCTGTGTGGACATGCGGTTATAGGCGCTTCAGTCTGGAACCGCGTGACTGTAGCGGTCGCAGGTTCGAATCCTGCCTCGGTTCAAAATGGTTCAAATGGCTCTGAGCACTATGGGACTTAACATTTGTGGTCATCAGTCGCCTAGAACGTAGAACTACTTAAACCTAACGAACCTAAGGACATCACACACATCCATGCCTGAGGCAGGATTGGAACCTGCGACCGTAGCGGTCACGCAGTTCCAGACGGAAGCGCCTAGAACCGCACGGCCACAAGGCCACACCGACCGGCTCCTGCCTCGGGCATGGATGTGTGTGATGTCCTTAGGTTAGTTAGGTTTAAGTAGTTCTAACTTCTAGGGGACTGATGACCACAGATGTTAAGTCCCATAGTGCTCAGAGCCATTTGAACCATTTGAATTTCCGAGATGACAACATCCAAGTAACCATCATCTATCTTTCGTGGGACTTCGCATTAGCTGCCTACCACTTCGCTGATTGGGATACTGAGGGTCTTGCAACATCAATACATATCACGGTCCTTATCGCAGGATCATCATCGTCACTGCTGGGTAAGAGGGCAGTCTGGTGCCTCTGTCCCCGTTCATCACTGTAGGCACTTCCGGGTGCTAGAGCAGTCTGTCCAGTTGGGCGAGGATCAGGCAACCACAGGACTTCTGACAGCGCAGTACATCCTGATGGTTCACCGCTATCTTCTCGAGGGGGGATCGAGGACACTGTAGCGAAGTATAGGGCCTATCTCACGTTACTGCTTCGCCTGCGAGAAGTCAACCCGCAAGATTTCAACTGTAGTCCTGGAAGAGCAGACCTGCCAGCCAAGCTGAGAACAGGAGTCACCAGAATTCCTCAGTGACAGTGGCACGAGACGTCAGCCGAAGCCGACGAGAGGACAAAGGGTTGTAAATCTGAAACAATAAATGTTAACTCACTATTCATGTTGTGTCCGCAGCTCGTGGTCGTGCGGTAGCGTTCTCGCTTCCCGCGCCCGGGTTCCCGGGTTCGATTCCCGGCGGGGTCAGGGATTTTCTCTTCCCCGTGATGACTGGGTGTTGTGTGATGTCCTTAGGTTAGTTAGGTTTAAGTAGTTCTAAGTCTAGGGGACTGATGACCTCAGGTGTTAAGTCCCATAGTGCTTAGAGCCATTTGAACCATTTTCAAATGTGTGAGCAAAGCATAAGTGACAAGAGACAGACTAAATTGATCAGTCGGCCAGTATCTGATTCACACGAGTACTTTGAAATCATATTAAGTATGTGTCACCATTTTTTGCACCTGTTTTTTAATGTTCATTATGTTCTTTTCCAGAAATCTAGAACATCAATTGTAATCCACTCATGGGTCGCAGAATCAGAAAGTATTGTCTTTGGCGTTCAAGTACCACTTCGTGGCCGCCATGTTGTACATAAGCAAGATAACAAGTTTGAAGATGTTGTGCCGGCACTCTTTGCCAGCTGCCGTCCGAAGTCCAGTGATGTTTATACGATGGACGTCGGCCTGCGGCCGACAGAGCGTGCCGTCGACTGTAGCGCCACCACGTCGCAGCTACGCATGAAACTGGAAGTGACATTTCAGTTCGAACGCTTTCATTCGAAAGTATCTACTTTCTCGACAGTAGTAAAATAACCATATTAACATTAAAGCAAGGAACTAACAATTTGGTTTTATGCACATGGGCACTGAAGTCTAACTTAATGTCGTAAATATAAAGCGCCCACAAACGAAACGATATTTTCCTCATAGGTAAGGAGTGATCTTATTTGCCTATCTAACACACTTTTTGTTGGTGAACTTGTATTTTATATCAGAAAAAAACGTATTAGGGTTTATTTAAACTTAAACATTTTTATAAGCAGCTGAATACAGATTGTTCTACTAAATTCAAGGCTTTTATTGTCGGACGTGTTAAGTAGCCAGAATCACTTCCAATATGGTCATGAAAATTGTATTCTCATCTTTCACTGTAACAATTGTACATGTACCAAAGTGGAGTTCCAATAAAATCACAACGCTGCAGGGTAGATAGTCTTAGAACAACCGAGTGTAGTCAAGTAGTTAGATTAACCCTGTCCATAGCAAGTGCCATTAACCAACTAGTATAAGCTGCTTTGTTATGTATAATAAAAGGACCCACTAATGAAATAAGGTGGTGGGTTAGTGTGTATAACATAATGTTGTTGTTCATGGATCACATGTACCATAATACTTGTTTTCACTTGTATTAATATCTTGTGTTGTATCAATAAAGTATTTAAAAAAATCATAAAGTTCGAAGTGTTTTTTTAAGAATGTAAACAGACATCCACAGTAATGTTGCTCCATATACATCTATCTGCCTTTCTCACATTCATAAAACAATGAATACCGTAAACATTAAGCAGCCGGTCGAAGTGGCCGTGCGGTTAAAGGCGCTGCAGTCTGGAACCGCAAGGCCGCTACGGTCGCAGGTTCGAATCCTGCCTCGGGCATGGATGTTTGTGATGTCCTTAGGTTAGTTAGGTTTAACTAGTTCTAAGTTCTAGGGGACTAATGACCTCAGCAGTTGAGTCCCATAGTGCTCTGAGCCATTAAGCATGAACAAGGATATTGAAACCAGATTATTTTTTCATCACCGCTGCTACCGAAACACTTTACCTATGAAACGCGGTTCGCAGTTCACAGTCGATGCCCAACGAGAACTCAGTGATTAATGTGGCAGAAGCATTAGTGTGTGTAAATGTTCATATGTCTTCGGGGAGTAAAAGTACGCAGTCATAGCAAACGTTTTAATGTCTGTTGTGTATTCATCTTCCTTGGATTGCACGCCATGTTTAAAAAATTGCACACTGTATTGCTCGAAGCTTTCCCTACTGATTAGTTGATATATGGTTCGCGGGCGAAACGTCGGATGTCGTTGTGAAATTTCCGCAACATTTTATCGGCGCAGCTGACCAACATCTTTAGGTGCGGCGAACACACTGCTGAGGGTGTGATCGAAGCCTCCTGTTTATGCTACTCAGACAGGCATAACGCACCTAATCCTTTGACCAATAGCGGAGATGCCGTGATTGGTAACGGGAGAGCTCACCCCGACTTACTTTTCATTCAATGGCCGGCCGCGGTGGCCATGTGGTTCTAGGCGCTACAGTCCGGAACCGCGGGACTGCTACGGTCGCAGGTTCGAATCCTGCCTCGGGTATGGATGTGTGTGATGTCCTTAGGTTAGTTAGGTTTAAGTAGTTCTAAGTTCTAGGGGACTGATGACCTAAGATGTTAAGCCCCATAGTGCTCAGAGCCATTTTTCATTCAGTGACCAAGACTTTGAACACACTGATGGTGTCACAATGGGTAGTCCCTTGTCACGAATCGCGGCCAATCTCTTTGTGGAAGATGTAGAGTAGAGAGAACTCCACCCAGCCGAGTTGAAACCTACGTGCATGTGGCGATATGTTAAATCTGGCCCCACGGCACTGCATAGCTGGATTCATTTTTGCAACATCTAAATTCTCTGTATTCTAACATCAAGTTTATGACGGAGATGGAGAAGAACGGTGAACTTCCGTTTGTGGAGGTGTTCGTGCGGAGAAAAGAGGATGGCACCTTGAGTCACGCTGTGCACCATATACCTATACACGCTCACTTATTTTTACGGGCCATCAGCTGTTACCATCCTACACAACGAAGTGGCGTGCGTAGGACGTTGGTCCATACAACACGGACCATATCAGATTCAGGCAGCTTATCGGATGAGCTACGCTGTCTCCGCATTGTATTTTTACAGAATGGATATACTGAACGGGATTATTTTTGTGCCTTACACCCGGCGCGTGTTAGATAAAGCGAGGAACTGGAAGAAAACGAAGTACGGAGAGGAATGGTCGTCTTGACATACGTCGGCAGTGTTTCGTCGAAAACAGGAAGATTGCTGAAGAAACATAAAGTTAAATGCGTCTTTATTTCGCCAACGAATCTCAGAGCTCTTTTGAGTTAGTGGAAGATGATCTTAGTTTAAGAAGGCTTTGTGTCTGAGATTCCCTGAAGTTGCGGGACGTCATATTCCTCGCACCGTGGAGGAGAGATGTATCGAACATCGACGACGCACACGTCTGGCCCAACCAGAGACATCTGCAGAGGCCGAGCATTGTTTCAGTACAGGACACAGTATGGACAACAATTACGCCAAAATTGTCTCGTCGACGTCTTCGTACAGAGACAGCATTATTAAATAAGCAATGGAAATTCGCAGCTCGACAAAGCTCCTGAACAGGGACACAGTATGCCAACTTAGCGCAGCACGGGTTTCAGTGCCCGCCATGTTAAAGTCTCAGCGACCACAGAGAGGAAATACGATACTGCAGTGCTTGTGTTATTCTGATTACGATGCAAAGTGCCTTTGGACATGCATGCATGTCCAGACCCAAACTTCCCTATGTCGTCAACAATGCGTTACGACATGTACTCGTACAGCCATTATTTATATTACCGTACAGGTTAGACATTGTACTTGAAAGTCGATTCCCCGGTATTGGCGCCGGCCGGTGTGGCCGTGCTGTTCTAGGCGCTTCAGTTAGGAACCGCGTGACCGCTACGTTCGCAAGTTCGAATCCTGCCTCGGGCATGGATGTGTTGATGTCCTTAGGTTAGTTAGGTTTAAGTAGTTCTAAGTTCTAGGGGACTGATGACCACAGATGTTAAGTCCGTGCCTGTGATATTCTGATTACGATGCAAAGTACTGTGGCGACTAAATGAATTCGCAATTGTGAATGAGGACAGCCATCAACTGTAGAATGGAATCACGACAATGAAAAAAGGTTTCGCTTATCGCGAGCGGTGCCTTACCATCTGGCTATTCGTGCACGACATACGGCCAGACCCAAACTTTAATATGTCGTCAACCGTGCGTCTACGACCTGTTCTCGTAGATTCATTATGTACACTACTGGCCATTAAAATTGCTACACCACGAAGATAACGTGCTACAGTTTCGAAATTTAACTGACAGGAAGAAGATGCTGAGATGTGCAAATGATTAGCTTTTCAGAGCATTCACACAAGGTTGGCGCCGGTGGCGACACCTACAACGTGCTGACATGAGGAAAGTTTCCAACCGATTTCTCATACACGAACAGCAGTTGCCTCGTGAAACGTTGTTGTGATCCCTCGTGTGTGTAAGGAGGAGAAATGCGTATCATCACGTTTCCGACTTTGATAAAGGTCGGATTGTAGCCTATCGCGATTGCGGTTTATCGTATCGCGACACTGCTGCTCGCGTTGGTCGAGATCCAATGAATGTTAGCAGAACATGGAGTTTGTGGGTTCAGGAGGGTAATACGGAACGCCGTGCTGGATCCCAACGGCCTCGTATCACTAGCAGTCGAGATGACAGGCGTCTTATCCGCGTGGCTGTAACGGATCGTGCAGCCACATCTCGATCCCTGAGTCAACAGATGGGGACGTTTGCCAGACAACAACCATCTGCACGAACAGTTGGACGACGTTTGCACCAGCATGGACTATCAGCTGAGAAACCATGGCTGTGGTTACCCTTGACGCTGCATCACAGACAGGAGCGCCTGCGATGGTGTACTCAACGACGGGCCTGGGTGCACGAATGGCAAAACGTCATTTTTTCGGATGAATCCAGGTTCTGCTTACATCATCATGATGGTCGCATCCGTGTTTGGCGACATCGCGGTGAACGCACATTGGAATCGTGTATTCGTCATCGCCATACTGGCGTATCACCCGGCGTTATGGTATGGGGTGCCATTCGTTACACGTTTCGGTCACCTCTTGTTCGCATTGACGGCACTTCGAACAGTGGACGTTACATTTCAGACGTGTTACAACCTGTGGCTCTACCCTCCATTCGATCCCTGCGAAACCCTACATTTCAGCAAGATAATGCACGACCGCATGTTGCAGGTCCTGCACGGGCCTTTCTGGATACAGAAAATGTTCGACTGCTGCCCTGGCCAGCACATTCTCCAGATCCCTCACCAATTGAAAACGTCTGGTCAATTGTGGCCGAGCCACTGGCTCGTCAAAATACGCCAGTCACTACTCGTGATAAACTGTAGTATCGTGTTGAAGCTGCATCGGCAGCTGTACCTGTACACGCCATCCAAGCTCTGTTTGGCTCAATGCCCAGGCGTATCAAGGCCGTTATTACGGTCAGAGGTCGTTGTTCTGGGTACTGATTTCTCAGGATCTATGCACCGAAATTGCGTGAAAATGTAATCACATGTCAGTTCTAGTATAATATATTTGTCCAATGAATACCCGTTTGTCATCTGCATTTCTTCTTGGTGTAGCAATTTTAAAATAAGGGAAATCAGAGCCCGCACGGAAAGATATAAGTGTTCGTTTTTTTTCGCTCCCTGCTCGAGATTGGAATAATATAGAACTAATGCAAATGTGGCTCGGTAAACCCTCTGTCAGGCAGTTAAGTGTGATTTTCAGAGTAGCCAAGCAGATTTAGATGGAGCTGTCGATAAACCGGAGGGCAGTCGGCGTGTGTGTTTCAAGCATGTACGTTTAGTACACAGGATTGTTGTCGATGTGCGGAAAGCTTTTTCTCGCTCCGGCGACCACGGCATCACGCCACGTGGCGTGACGTAGCGGAGGAAGGCGTGCTTCAGCCCTTTGCGGTGCGCTCGCTGCTTACTTCGCGTACGTGGCGCCGTCGCTTATGGGAGTCCCCTTATCTGAGTCGCTGGCTACGGCGGTCACCTTGTCCTTGTATATCTTTTGTCAACATAGACCACATGTTGTGCCGAGACACGCATGCAATCTTTCTTAAAAGTCGATAATTAAGCCGGCCGCTGTGGCCGAGCGGTTCTAGGCGCTTCAGTCTGGATCCGCGCTACCGCTACGGTCGCAGGTTCGAATCCTTCCTCGGGCATGGATGTGTGTGATGTCCTTGGGTTAGTTAGGTTTAAGTAGTTATAAGTCTAGGGGACTGGTGACCTCAGATGTTAAGTCCCATAGTGCTTAGAGCCATTTGAACTTTTTTTTTATAATTAATATGTTATTGAGAGAAATACGCTGTCACATTTGCTCTACTATCTATACGACACTGAGTAGAAACACAAACTATTGTATGCCATGCACCACATCAGGTATAATGTAAATAAAAATGTACTTCGCTTATGACTGGGAAGCAGGTACCCTTGTAAATTTTATCAGTTCATACCTCATGAGCATTTGGTTAATTGTGTTGTGCTACAGAGTAGAAAAGCGGAAGAGGTTGAAATTTTCTCTAGCACAGTCATAGGCGACATCAGGCAGAGGTGGTGACATAACTATGCAGCAGAAAGAAACAATGAGTACCGTAAGCTGCTCTCTGATCTAAGCACACGTTGCTACAACGGCACCAGTCGCCAGGCATAACTTACGCATTTAGCATAACATCCACTAAGAGAGAGCGAGAGAGAGAGAGAGGGTGAGAGAGAGAGAGAGAGGGGGGAGGGGGGGAGAAATATTGATTAGCTCTTCTTATGTACAGCAACAAGCTCTACCTCAGATCAACAACACTTACCTGAGTTTTGAGAGAGCACTTAATAGACTGTAACAAACTGTTAAGCACACCCAGCAGAACACAGACTGCTGACCACTATTAAGGAAACAGGCTACATTTGGTCATAACTAACAGAGCTTTGTGTCATTGCCTCCCACTTGACTCCATAAATACTGCAGTTCTTCTGCTCTGTATTCAATTGGTTATTAGGATCGATGGCGTTCATACTGAAGCAATCAATTAAATTATTACTACAGTGTAATGACATCCATGTATTAGAAGTTCCAGCACTTCTTGTTAACATGCTGCTTGCCATTTCCGAGATGGCCGGCCTGTGTGACCATGCGGTTCTAGGCGCTTCTGTCTGGAACCGCGTGACTGTAGCGGTCGCAGGTTCGAATCCTGCCTCGGTTCAAAATGGTTCAAATGGCTCTGAGCACTATGGGACTTAACATTTGTGGTCATCAGTCGCCTGCCCGAGGCAGGATTGGAACCTGCGACCGTAGCGGTCACGCGGTTCCAGACTGAAGCGCCTAGAGCCGCACGGCCACACCGACCGGCTCCTGCCTCGGTCATGGATGTGTGTGATGTCCTTAGGTTAGTTAGGTTTAAGTAGTTCTAACTTCTAGGGGACTGATGACCACAGATGTTAAGTCCCATAGTGCTCAGAGCCATTTGAACCATTTGAATTTCCGAGATGACACCATCCAAGTAACCATCATCTATCTTTCGTGGGACTTCGCATTAGCTGCCTACCACTTCGCTGATTGGGATACTGAGGGTCTTGCAACATCAATACATATCACGGTCCTTATCGCAGGATCATCATCGTCACTGCTGGGTAAGAGGGCAGTCTGGTGCCTCTGTCCCCGTACATCGCTGTAGGCACTTCCGGGTGCTAGAGCTGTCTGTCCAGTTGGGCGAGGATCAACCAACCACAGGACTTCTGACAGCGCAGTACATCCTGATGGTTCACCGCCATCTTCTCGAGGGGGGGATCGAGTACACTGTAGCGAAGTATAGGGCCTAGTCTCACGTTACTGCTTCGCCTGCGAGAAGTCAACCCGCAAGATTTCAACTGTAGTGCTGGAAGAGCAGACCTGCCAGCCAAGCTGAGAACAGGAGTCGCCAGAATTCCTCTGTGACAGTGGCACGAGGCGTCAGCCGAAACCGACGAGAGGACAAAGGGTTGTAAATCTGAAACAATAAATATTAACTCACTATTCATGTTGTGTCCGCAGCTCGTGGTCGTGTGGTAGCGTTCTCGCTTCCCGCGCCCGGGTTCCCGGTTCGATTCCCGGCGGGGTCAGGGATTTTCTCTGCCTCGTGATGATTGGGTGTTGTGTGATGTCCTTAGGTTAGTTAGGTTTAAGTAGTTCTAAGTCTAGGGGACTGATGACCTCAGGTGTTAAGTCCCATAGTGCTTAGAGCCATTTGAACCATTTTGAAAATGTGTGAGCAAAGCATAAGTGACAAGAGACAGACTAAATTGATCAGTCGGCCAGTATCTGATTCACACGAGTACTTTGAAATCATATAAAGTATGTGTCACCATTTTTTGCACCTGTTTTTTAATGTTCATTATGTTCTTTTCCAGAAATCTAGAACATCAATTGTAATCCACTCATGGGTCGCAGAATCAGAAAGTATTGTCTTTGGCGTTCAAGTACCACTTCGTGGCCGCCATGTTGTACATAGCAAGATACCAAGTTTGAAGATGTTGTGCCGGCACTCTTTGCCAGCTGCCGTCCGGTGTCCAGTGATGTTTATACGATGGACGTCGGCCTGCGGCCGACAGAGCGTGCCGTCGACTGTAGCGCCACCACGTCGCAGCTACGCATGAAACTGGAAGTGACATTTCAGTTCGAACGTTTTCATGCGAAAGTATGTACTTTCTCGACAGTAGTAAAATAACCATATTAACATTAAAGCAAGGAACTAACAATTTGGTTTTATGCACATGGACACTGAAGTCTAACTTAATGTCGTAAATATAAAGCGCCCACAAACGAAACGATATTTTCCTCATAGGTAAGGAGTGATCTTATTTGCCTGTCTAACGCACTTTTTGTTGGTGAACTTGTCTTTTATATCAGAAAAAACGTATTAGGGTTTATTTAAACTTAAACATTTTTATAAGCAGCTGAATACAGATTGTTCTACTAAATTCAAGGCTTTTATTGTCGGACGTGTTAAGTAGCCAGAATCACTTCCAATATGGTCATGAAAATTGTATTCTCATCTTTCACTGTAACAATTGTACATGTACCAAAGTGGAGTTCCAATAAAATCAGAACGCTGCAGGGTAGATAGTCTTAGAACAACCGAGTGTAGTCAAGTAGTTAGATTAACCCTGTCCATAGCAAGTGCCATTAACCAACTAGTATAAGCTGCTTTGTTATGTATAATAAAAGGACCCACTAATGAAATAAGGTGGTGGGTTAGTGTGTATAACATAATGTTGTTGTTCATGGATCACATGTACCATAATACTTGTTTTCACTTGTATTAATATCTTGTGTTGTATCAATAAAGTATTTAAAAAAATCATAAAGTTCGAAGTGTTTTTTTAAGAATGTAAACAGACATCCACAGTAATGTTGCTCCATATATATCTATCTGCCTTTCTCACATTCATAAAACAATGAATACCGTAAACATTAAGCATGAACAAGGATATTGAAACCAGATTATTTTTTCATCACCGCTGCTACCGAAACACTTTACCTATGAAACGCGGTTCGCAGTTCACAGTCGATGCCCAACGAGAACTCAGTGATTAATGTGGCAGAAGCATTAGTGTGTGTAAATGTTCATATGTCTTCGGGGAGTAAAAGTACGCAGTCATAGCAAACATTTTAATGTCTGTTGTGTATTCATCTTCCTTGGATTGCACGCCATGTTTAAAAAATTGCACACTGTATTGCTCGAAGCATTCCCTACTGATTAGTTGATATATGGTTCGCGGGCGAGACGTCGGATGTCGTTGTGAAATTTCCGCAACATTTTATCGGCGCAGCTGACCAACATCTTTAGGTGCGGCGAACATACTGCTCAGGGTGTGATCGAAGCCTCCTGTTTATGCCACTCAAAGACAGGCATAACGCACCTAATCCTGTGACCAATAGCGGAGATGCCGTGATTGGTAACGGGAGAGCTCACCCCGACTTACTTTTCATTCAATGGCCGGCCGCGTTAGCCGTGCGGTTCTAGGCGTTACAGTCCGGAACCGCGGGACTGCTACGGTCGCAGGTTAGAATCCTGCCTCGGGTATGGATGTGTGTGATGTCCTTAGGTTAGTTAGGTTTAAGTAGTTCTAAGTTCTAGGGGACTGATGACCTAAGATGTTAAGTCCCATAGTGCTCAGAGCCATTTTTCATTCAGTGACCAAGACTTTGAACACACTGATGGTGTCACAATGTGAGAGTCCCTTGTCACGAATCGTGGCCAATATCTTTGTAGAAGATATAGAGTAGAGAGAACTCCACCCAGCCGAGTTGAAACCTACGTGCATGTGGCGATATGTTAAATCTGGCCCCACGGCACTGCATAGCTGGATTCATTTTTGCAACATCTAAATTCTCTGTATTCTAACATCAAGTTTATGACGGAGATGGAGAAGAACGGTGAACTTCCGTTTGTGGAGGTGTTCGTGCGGAGAAAAGAGGATGGCACCTTGAGTCACGCTGTGCACCATATACCTATACACGCTCACTTATTTTTACGGGCCATCAGCTGTTACCATCCTACACAACGAAGTGGCGTGCGTAGGACGTTGGTCCATACAACACGGACCATATCAGATTCAGGCAGCTTATCGGATGAGCTACGCTGTCTCCGCATTGTATTTTTACAGAATGGATATACTGAACGGGATTATTTCTGTGCCTTACACCCGGCGCGTGTTAGATAAAGTGAGGAACTGGAAGAAAACGAAGTGCGGAGAGGAATGGTCGTCTTGACATACGTCGGCAGTGTTTCGTCGAAAACAGGAAGATTGCTGAAGAAACATAAAGTTAAATGCGTCTTTGTTTCGCCAACGAAACTCAGAGCTCTTTTGAGTTAGTGGAAGATGATCTTAGTTTAAGAAGGCTTTGTGTCTGAGATTCCCTGAAGCTGCGGGACGTCATATTCCTCGCAACGTGGAGGAGAGATGTATCGAACATCGACGACGCACACGTCTGGCCCAGCCAGAGACATCTGCAGAGGCCGAGCATTGTTTCAGTACAGGACACAGTATGGACAACAATTACGCCAAAATTGTCTCGTCGACGTCTTCGTACAGAGACAGCATTATTAAATAAGCAATGGAAATTCGCAGCTCGACAAAGCTGCTAAACAGGGACACAGTATGCCAACTTAGCACAGCACGGGTTTCAGTGCTCGAGGAAATACGATACCGCAGTGCTTGTGTTCTTCTGATTACGATGCAAAGCGCCTTTGAACATGCATGCATGTCCAGACCCAAACTTCCATATGTCGTCAACAATGCGTTACGACATGTACTCGTACAGCCATTATTTATATTACCGTACAGGTCAGACATTGTACTTGAAAGTCGATTCCCCGGTATTGGCGCCGGCCGGTGTGGCCGTGCTGTTCTAGGCGCTTCAGTTTGGAACCGCGTGACCGCTACGTTCGCAAGTTCGAATCCTGCCACGGGCATGGATGTGTTGATGTCCTTAGGTTAGTTAGGTTTAAGTAGTTCTAAGTTCTAGGGGACTGATGACCACAGATGTTAAGTCCGTGCCTGTGGTATTCTGATTACGATGCAAAGTACTGCGGCGACTAAATGAATTCGAAATTGTGAATGAGGACAACCATCAACTGTAGAATGGAATCACGACAATGAAAAAAGGTTTCGCTTATCGCGAGCGGTGCCTTACCATCTGGCTATTCGTGCACGACATACGGCCAGATCCAAACTTTAGTATGTCGTCAACCGTGCGTCTACGACCTGTTCTCGTAGATCCATTATGTACACTACTGGCCATTAAAATTGCTACACCACGAAGATAACGTGCTACAGATTCGAAATTTAACCGACAGGAAGAAGATGCTGTGATGTGCAAATGATTAGCTTTTCAGAGCATTCACACAAGGTTGGCGCCGGTGGCGACACCTACAACGTGCTGACATGAGGAAAGTTTCCAACCGATTTCTCATACACAAACAGCAGTTGACCGGCGTTGCCTGGTGAAACGTTATTGTGATACCTCGTGTAAGGAGGAGAAATGCGTACCATCACGTTTCCAACTTTGATAAAGGTCGGATTGTAGCCTATCGCGATTGCGGTTTATCGTGTCGCGACACTGCTGCTCGCGTTGGTCGAGATCCAATGAATGTTAGCAGAACATGGAGTTTGTGGGTTCAGGAGGGTAATACGGAACGACGGAACGCCGTGCTGGATCACAACGCCCTCGTATCACTAGCAGTCGAAATGACAGGCATCTTATTCGCATGGCTGTAACGCATCGTGCAGCCACGTCTCGATCCCTGAGTCAACAGATGGGGACGTTTGCAAGACTACAATCATCTGCAAGAACAGTTGGCCGACGTTTGCAGCAGCATGGACTATCAGCTCGGAGACCACGGCTGCGGTTATCCTTGAAGCTGCATCACAGACAGGAGCGCCTGCGATGGTGTACTCAACGACGAACCTGGGTGCACGAATGGCAAAACGTCATTTTTTTCGGATGAATCCAGGTTCTGTTTATAGTATCGCGATGGTCGCATCCGTGTTTGGCGACATAGCGATGAACGCACATTGGGCGTATCATCCGGCGTGATGCTATAGGGTGCCATTGGCTAATCGTCTCTTTCACCTCTTGTTCGCATTGATGGCACTTTGAGCAATGGACATTACCTTTCAGATGTGTTAAGACCCGTGACTCTGCCCTTCATTCGATCCCTGCGAAACCCTACATTTCAACAGGATAATGCACGACCGCATGTTGCACAGGCACTACGGTATCGTATTTATCTGCCGATACTGGGCAAGCGACTTTCAAGTACAACGTCTGATCTATACGGGAACATACGTAATGGATATACGAGTACAGGTTGTAGACGCATGGTTGACGAAATTTGGGAGTTTGGGTCTGACCGTAGGCCGTACACGGATAGCCAAATGGTAAGGAATTGCTCGCGAGAAATCCGGTTTCGAGTCCCCGTCCGGCGTCAATTTTCATTGTCGTCATTCCATTCTACAGCTGGTGGTTGTCATTCGCAACTGAGAATTCATTTAATGTACAGACAGGAAATGTTGGTCGTACAAGAGACGAGGCTGTGGTGGCCACAATTTTTTTAAAAATTGGCTTTAAATACGTACTCATACAGGTATCTCAACAGCGGAATATCAATTATGACGACACGAACGTAAGGGCAACACAACACCCTGTCCCCGAGGGGAGAAAATCTTTGACGGGGCCGGCTATCAAACCCAGGCCCCTTCTATTAGTAATCAGCCTATCTGACTGCCCTGCTACCGGGGCGGACAAAAATAGATATTCGAACGACAAGGGCAAGGATTGGCACAATCCGGTGCGGACGCGTTTAGCTGCAGGCGGCTTCCGGCAGAGGGTGTTAGAGACGGCCGGCGGCTGCGCACAGAACGACTGACAGCTTTTGCGCGCGGGTTGAAACTGTAATTTCATCGTCCGACAGGTGCTGTAGTTGACTCTCTCGCTACCGATCAGGATATCTGCGTCACTGGTTACCGAATTTCTTGCATTCACGCCTACGCGTTTATTTCTGAGGCTGACATAACTAGGATGCTTCGGTCACAACCTCAGCAGCCTGTTCACAGAAAACGAAAATGTGGGTCAGTTCCGCAAATAAAACAATATGAAAGTTTTGCGACATCCGACGTCTCGCCGGAGAGCCATATCTACAAATTACTCACTAGTTCCACATGAGTCCCTGTTTGTTGATTCAGGAATTCATGCAGATTCTCTGTTAGAGGACCCTTCTCGTTCAGAAAACTGTTAATTTCTACCATCGAATGGTGTTTCTTCTCTCTTCTCCTACTTTTCTCCTGCAACCTCTTCACTTTCCTTGTAAGTGAGTGCACAATATCTCGTAAATACTGAACGTTTAAGTGACCTTATCAACCATTTATGTTTGTGTCTGAGTTCCAAACTCCTTAGAT
The DNA here is from genome assembly GCF_023898315.1 of Schistocerca nitens. Classification (NCBI taxonomy): domain Eukaryota; kingdom Metazoa; phylum Arthropoda; class Insecta; order Orthoptera; family Acrididae; genus Schistocerca; species Schistocerca nitens. The sequence goes on along the minus strand of NC_064616.1, from coordinate 288,357,285 downwards.
GTCTTGCAGCTACGAGTGAACTGTCACAAGAATAAAATCCTACTACAGACATCAAACTAAGCTTTGCGAGTACTAAACAGAAAATGCTCTTGTTTGAAAACAAGTACATCATTTGTGTACCGAAAATTTCAAGTTACTAACATATTCATTAGATCGTGAGTTTCTACAGTAGAGTGTTCAATTATTATTCTAACCTGTCGCATTGGTTACTGTTTCTTTGGCATAAAATACTTTGGAAACGCAAACTGTAATGCGATTGCCTCTGATTTGACATGTCTTTTCGAGGTATCAGGTACTCTTCCAAAAACTGATGTCCACCAAAAAAAACTGCCCCTTGTGGCCTTAAAGCCTTTGCGTTTAGTGGCGGTGATCTGTTGCTTTAATATCTCGCGTTTTTGCATAGGAAATCTGTTAGAACCAGAAAAAACAATGTAAAATACTAGGCAACGGTCAAGATACATACACAAGACTCTCGTCATTTCTTGAAATGCACTCATTACCACTGGAAAGATGAGTAACTTTCCTTGCTCCACCGATACGTACGGTTGTACGCAGAGAAGGAAATAAATATTTTACACTCACAACATACATTACGTCAGTATCAAGAAAAGACTTTATATCCTAATTGGAAGATGGCGGCAAACTAAGCAAGCAGTCAGTCACAAGGAGGCACGAAAAAACGCTATAGATGTACCTATTGTTTATAATTAAAGTGCAGCTACTCACAGAGGTCCACTATGGGCTGTAATTATTGTACGACAGCGATACTTGGTAGATATTCTAATGCGTTAATGCGGAACCCATTTATACTGGAAAAAAATGTCGGCCACCGATTCTCGTTTGAAATGCAAAGAAAATGGACTGTTTAATGTGATGGGCATACCATAAAATCATCCATCTTTCACGAATTTTATAAGAATTTGTAAATTTGTTCACGTTCTAATCATATTTGTTGCGCCATATATCTTTAAGCCTTTGACTGACTAACGGGATTTTGTACCGCTGGAAGCTCACCCTCCGTCAATATTAGGCGATTGAGAATGAAATAACAATGAAAAAAAAAAAAAGCCTGACAGTCGCTCCTAAGCATAGTGCGAAGCTGTACGTTACGCACTTTACACTGTCCGTCCAAAGAGTTCCGAGGCTAATTTTATTCCTCTCATACAACCGACGTAAGCACGGTAACGACGATGGCAGCTTGAACTAACAACTTTAAACAAGAGGCGTGCATTCGACCAGTCAGTAGGGACCAGGCATTGTTAAGTAATGGATGTGCGGCTGTCTTGATAGGACTTGGTGTTACAGATATGAATCTACAACAAAATGACAAACTGCAGTATGAGTCTTTGACGGTTCATCAAGGTGAGCTTCTGAGCGCAAGTTGAACAACATCCCAAAGAAGAATTTTCTGACAGTTTCACATGATTGTATGAACGTTCTGTGTGTTATACTCGAGTTGGGAGAGACTGTGTAGAACATCTGAACGATTAAAACCACCCTCTTAGCGTCTATTTTTTTCATTAACCCAGTCTCGAAAATTGTTGGACTGTGTATGCTGGAACCGATCCGGCTCCATCTTTCTGTCTCCCTTTGAACTTAATCTTATTTATATTCTACGTTTAGCTGACGACAATTTGTGCTTCTTACCGGTTTCAGATTCCCGTGTTGCTGCCTTTCGCGAATCAAAAAACCGTGCTCGCAACCGCCAGTGACGATCAGGGGATTGCTGGCAGCCACACCGCTCCGAATTTCCCCGTTTTCGGTTCCGCTGCTACCTATAGTGGTCCGTCTACTCGCAGCTACGCCGCTACCATTTCCGACCATTTCTGTGTGATAATATCCTGTCAGATAATAAATATGCTACGTTACTTTTCAACAGATAACTAAAATGTTCGAAAACTGATGCATACAAAAACAGGAATGGTTTTAGTACATTGTTCGTCGGTGGGGCGTATGAATCCTTTGATCCTCCCGTCGGATTCGCGTCTGCAAAGAAAAGCGGCACGTTTTGTCACAGTTTCTTTTAGTAATACCGTAAACGCCACTGAGATGCTAACCCAACTCCAATAGCGTATCCAGCAAGAGAGACGTTGTGCATCATGGAATGGTTTAGTATTGAAATTCCGAGAGCTTACTTCTTAAGAGAGCCAACCGCTTCCCCCTAGTGAAAAGAGCACGAAGTTAAAATTAGAGAGATTCGAGCTCGCGCAAAGAATTACCAACAGTCGTTTTTCCCGTGCACCATCACAACTGGTACAGGGAAGGAGGTGAGGCACAGTGGTGCACAAAGTACCCTCCACTACACACTATAAAGTGGCTTGCTGACTATTGATGTAGATATACAACATATGATCAAAAGTATCCGGACACCGCCAAAAACATACGTTTCTCATATTAGGTGCATTCTGCTGCCACATACTGCCAGGTATTCTATATCAGTGACCTCATTAGTCATTAGACATCGTGAGAGAGCAGAATGGCGCGCTCTGCAGAACTCACGGACTTCGAACGTGGTCAGGTGATTGGGTGTCACTTGTGTCATACATCTGTACGCGAGATTTCCACACTCCTAAACATCCATAGCTCATAGTGAAGTGGAAACGTGAAGGGACACGTACAGCACAAAAGCGTACAGGCCGACCTCGTCTGTTGACTTACAGAGACCACCGACAGTTGAAGAGGGTCGTAATGTGTAATAGGCAGACATCTATCCAGACCATTCATCACACAGGATTTCCTAACTGCATTAGGATCCACTGCAAGTACACGACAGTCAGGGGGGAGGTGAGAAATCTGGGATTTCATGGCCGAGCGGCTGCTCATAAGCCACACATCACGCCGGTAAGTACCAAACGACGCCTCGCTTGGTATGAGGAGCGTAAACATTGGACGATTGAACAGTGGATAAACGTTGTGTGGAGTGACGAATCACGGTACACAATGTCGCAATCCGATGGCAGGGTGTGGGTATGGCGAATGCCCGGTGAACGTCATCTGCCAGCGTATGTAGTGCCAACAGTAAAATTCGGAGGCGGTGGTGTTATGGTGTGGTCATGTTTTTCATGGAAGGGGCTTGCACCCCTTGTTGTTTTACATGGTACTATCACAGCACAGGCCTACACTTATGTTGCAAGCTCTTCAGTGCTTCCCACTGTTAAAGAGCAATTCGGGAATGGCGATTCATCTACATCTACATGGATACTCAGCAAATCACATTTAAGTGCCTGGTAGAGGGTTTATCGAACAACCTTCGCAATTCTCTATTATTCCAATCTCGTATAGCGCGCGGAAAGAATTAACACCTATATCTTTCCGTACGAGCTCTGATTTCCGTTATTTTATCTTGGCGATCGTCCCTCCCTAGGTAATTCGGTGTCAACAAAATATTTACGCATTCGGAGGAGAATGTTGGTGATTGAGATTTCGTGAGAAGATTCCGCCTCAACGAAGAACGCCTCTGTTTTAATGATGACCACACCAAATCCTGTATCATTTCTGTGACACACTCTCCCATATTTCGCGATAATACAAAACGTGCTGCCTTTCTTTGAACTTTTTCGATGTACTCCAATCCGTCAGTCCTATCTGGTAAGGATACCACACCGCGCAGCAGTATTCTAAAAGAGGACGGACAGGCGTAGTGTAGACAGTCTCCTTAGTAGGTCTGTTACATTTTCTAAGTGTCCTGCCAATAAAACGCAGTCTTTGGTTAGCATTCCCCATTACATTTTCTGTGTGTTCCTTCCAATTTAAGTTGTTCGTAATTGTAATACCTAGGTATTTCGTCGAATTTACGGCTTTTAGATTAGACTGATTTATCGTGTAACCAAAGTTTAACGAGTTCCATCTAGCACTCATGTGGATTACCTCACACTTTTCGTTATTTAAGGTCAACTGCCACTTTTCGCAACACTCCGATACTTCTTCTAAATCGTTTTGCAGTTTGTTTTGATGTTTTGATGACTTTATTAGTCGATAAACGACAGCGTCATGTGCAAACAACCGAAGAAGGCTGCTCAGATTGTCTCCCAAATCGTTTATATAGATAAGTAGCAGCAAATGGCCTATAACACTACCTTGGTAAACGCCAGAAATCACTACTGTTTTACTCGAACTGTAACCTCTCTGACAGGAAATCCCACATCCAGTCGCATAACTGAGACAGTATTCCATAAGCACGCAATTTCACTACGAGCCGCTAGTGTGGTACAGTGTCAAAAGCCTTCCGGAAATCCAGAAATACGGAATCGATCTGAAATCCCTTGTCAATAGCACTCAGCACTTCATGTGAATAAAGAGCTGTGTTTCACAAGAACGGTGTTTTCTAAACCCATGTTGACTAAGTGTCAATAGACCGTTTTCTTCGAGGTAATTCATAATGTTCGAACACAATATTTGTTCTAAAATCCTGCTGCATATGGACGTTAACGATATGGGCCTGTAACTTACCTTTCTTGAATATTGGTGTGACCTGTGCAACTTTCCGTTCTTTGGGTACGGATCTTTCGTCGAGCGAACGGTTGTATATGATTGTTAAGTATGGAGCTAATGCATCAGCTAATGCATCTTACAATACTATCGAGCGCCTGTTCATAATGCACGGCCTGTGGCGGAGTGGATACACGACAATAACATCCCTGTAATGGACTGGCCTGCACAGAGTCCTGACCTGAATCATACCCAACATATTTGGGATGCTTTGGATCGCCGGCTTCGTGCCAGGTCCCGTCGACTGACATCGATAACTCTACTCAGTGCAACACTCCGAGAAGGAAGGGCTGCCATTTCCCAAGAAACTTCCAGCATCTGCTTGAACGTATGCCTACGAGAGTGGAAGCGCTCATCAAGGCTAAGGGTGGGTCAACATCAAATTGAATTCCAACATTACCGAAGGAGGGCGCCACGAACTTGTAAAGTCATTTTCAGCCAGGTGTCCGGATACTTTTGATCACATAGTGCATATGTTTAGGGTACGCAGTGCGCACGCGCTAAGGGCGGGGCTTTGTGAAGCACGTGTTCCGAAAGCACATCGAATTTAAAAATCGGGAAACCGGGAAAGAAGAGAATGGGAAGGTTAGGACGTGCGTTGAGCTGCGAAGAATTGGCAGCCGGCGAGTGGCTCTGAGCTGGGCCGACGGCGCGGAAGCCGGGCAGTAACCTGAGGCAGCCGCGGCTCTTGTCAAAGCGCGGGCCGCCGGGCTGCCAGGGATAGGCGATACCCGCACCACACCTCGCATTCGTGTCCGCTCACTTCTTCGCCAACATTGCAGCAAATTTTTCCGTCCGCGAAGCGTAAGAACGTAGCGCAAAAGCACTTGCACCTTTCTCGTGTTAAGGGTCAACACCCTCTACATCTACATCCATACTCCGCAAGCCACCTGACGGTGTGTGGCGGAGGGTACCTTGAGTACCTCTATCTGTTCTCCCTTCTATTCCAGTCTTGTACTGTTCGTGGAAAGAAGGATTGACGGTATGCCTCTGTGTGGGCTCTAATCTCTCTGATCTTATGCTCATGGTCTCTTCGCGAGATATACGTAGGAGGGAGCAATATACTGCTTGACTCCTCGGTGAAGGTATGTTCTCGAAACTTCAGCAAAAGCCCTTACCGAGCTACTGAGCGTCTCTCCTGCAGAGTCTTCCACTGGAGTTTATCTGTCATCTCCGTAACGCTTTCGCGATTACTAAATGATCCTGTGCAACGGCCTTGCCGCAGTGGATACACCGCTTCCCGTCAGATCACCGAAGTTAAGCGCTGTCGGGCGTGGCCGGCACTTGGATGGGTGACCATCCGGGCCGCCATGTGCTGTTGCCATTTTTCGGCGTGCACTCAGCCAACTAAGGAGCTACTCGACCGAACAGTAGCGGCTCCGGTCAAAGAAAACCATCGTAACGACCGGGAGCTGCTGACCACACGCCCCTCCTATCCACATGCTCATCTGAGGATGACACGGCGGTGGGATGGTCCCGATGGGCCAGTTGTGGCCTGATGACGGAGTGCTTTAAATGATCCTGTGACGAAGCGCGCTGCTTTCCGTTGAATCTCTTCTATCTCTTCTATCAACCCTATCTGGTACGGATACCACACTGCTGAGCAGTATTCAAGCAGTGGGCGAAGAAGCGTAGTGTAACCTACTTCCGCCGACCGGTGTGGCCGAGCGGTTCTAGGCACTACAGTCTGGAACCGCGCGACCGCTACGGTCGGAGGTTCGAATCCTGCCTCGGGCATGGATGTGTGGGATGTCCTTAGGTTAGTTAGGTTTAAGTAGTTCTAAGTTCTAGGGGACTGCCGGCCGAAGTGGCCCTGCGGTTAAAGGCGCTGCAGTCTGGAACCGCAAGACCGCTGCGGTCGCAGGTTCGAATCCTGCCTCGGGCATGGATGTTTGTGATGTCCGTAGGTTAGTTAGGTTTAACTAGTTCTAAGTTCTAGGGGACTAATGACCTCAGAAGTTGAGTCCCATAGTGCTCAGAGCCATTTGAACCATTTTTCTAGGGGACTGATGACCTCAGAAGTTAAGTCCCGTAGTGCTCAGAGCCATTTTTTTGTAACCTACTTCCTTTGTTTTCAGATTGCATTTCCTTAGGATTCTTCCAATGCATCTCAGTCTGGCATCTGCTTTACTGACGATCAACTCTTTACAGTGAGCTCGTTAACTGGACAGGATAGGGCGTCCGGTGCTGTGTTCCCTTGGGACAGCCCAGGAGAAATGGCTCCTGATGCGTCTGGTGAAATGGAACACCTACTCAAACTGAGTAGGTGTTGTATTATTAGGATAGATTATTCTAAATGTAGTAAATTTATTCGACACCGAATAATGATTGTGTAAATGCACGTTTTACAATTTGAATCATTACGAGGTCACCCAGCGGGGTAGTGCAGTGGTTAGCGCACTCGAGTCACATTCGGGAGGACGACGGTTCAAACACGCTTCCGGCCATCCTGAGTGAGATTTTCCGTGATTTCCCTAAATCGCTTAAGACAAATGCTGGCATGGTTCCTTCCAACGGGCACGACCGCTTTCCTTCTCCACCCTTCCCTATACTTTTCCGTGATTTCCCTAAATCGCTTAAGACAAATGCTGGCATGGTTCCTTCCAACGGGCACGACCGCTTTCCTTCTCCACCCTTCCCTATACTTCGTCTCTAATGACCTTGTTGTCGATGGGACGTTAAACACTAATTTTCTCCTCTTGATTACGACGGCATGCTGAAAAGTAATGCGTCCGAATTTTTTATGTGATAACTCTTAAAGCTTTTTAAATGAAACAAACATTATTAATATTCTACATCTTTCTTCTTAATGCCTACATAATGTATTTGCAAACCTTTCCCGCCACAGGGCTCCGAATTGGAGCGTGTATCATAGTGGTGTACAATGTAATTATGTTGGTGCGTCAGAAACAGCTTGCAGAGTTCGTCCACGCATGGAACGTCCTCTCTTTCAGTATGACAGTGCCAGACCACACACGAGCGCTGCGACACCTGCAACAATCCGACGCTTTGGGTTCAATGTCATCGATCATCAGAAAATGGCTCTGAGCAATATGGGACTTAACATCTGAGGTCATCAGTTCCCTAGAACTTAGAACTAATTAAACCTAACTAATCTAAGGACATCACACACATCCATTCCCGAGGCAGGATTCGAACCTGCGACCGCAGCGGTCGCGCGGTTCCAGACTGTAGCGCCTAGAACCGCTCGGCCACCCCGGCCGGTGATCGATCATCCTCCATACACTCGCGACTTGGACCCATCCAATTGTCATCTGCTTCCGAAACTTAAAGAATATCTTCGAGGACTTCACTTTGTTAGTGACGAAGCGATTCAAGCAGAGGTTAGGTTGTGCCTCCGTCAACAAAGACAAACATTGCACACTAACGGTATCAACAATGTGGTCTCTCGTTGAGAGAAATATATTCGTCACCAGGATGACTATGCTGAGAAATAAATAAGCAGAACTGAAGAATGAAAATGTAGAAAGTTAATAACGTTTGTTTCACTTAAAAGTCTTTTAGAGTTTTCCTCTAAAAACTTCAGAGCCATTACTGTTCAGCATTCCATCGTACAAGTTATGTTATACGATTTACCTTAGGTAACGAGACTGTGGGTTTGGTTAGTTTGTTATCAACAATAAAATAATAATAATAATAATAATAATTTTACACTGCTCGCCATTAAACTGCGAGAGAAAGGGGGACAGCAAATAACAAAATTTTACTTTTATCAGTACACAGTATAATAAGAAGAGTACGTGATTGAATTTGTAGATGATTGTTGTATTCACAATGCCACCAATCCGTCTGTGCATCGTGGCAAAATGACCTTAGATGACAGCTATGGTTACATCTGAAATTTAGTACACAGATTTGCTACATCTGGCAGCAACAGTGATTCCTCCCTGTGCTAGCATCGAATCAGACTGAGCTTAGATAACTGATATGGGAACCTCACTCTATAATTCACCGGCCGTAGTGGCTCACGGGTGGTGTTGCACCGGTCTCTCCACGATGAATGACCAGGTGTTTTCAGTGGATGAGATATCTGCAGTACGTTTCGGCCAGGGCCACAGTGGAACGCTGTCATAATCTAGGTAGATCAGGACAGCACGTGCAACATACAGTCTTGCTTTACCTGATTCAAAGGTAACGTTACGGATACTTCAAATGTAAGGTCCAACCACTCGCATTAACGCGTCAGGAATGTTACGGCTGCTGTCCATATTACCGGCTATGCAAACTGGAGATGACAGTGTGGTGCATGCAGGGACCCGTATACAGTAACGAATGTTGCTGGGTCCTATAATTGTGTTAATGCAGTTTTGCAACGTTCGTTCTCTTTTGGGACCTCCAAACTAAGATACGTCCACAGTGATGCTCTGAACAGACGGGGAACGCATTGAAAAGGCGATGACGTGCCATTGCTGTGCCCACTGTTGTGGGCGTGCCTCTCTCTGCTGTCGCGTCGAAAGAAAGAAGATAAATTGTCACTGTGCTGAAAGTCTGTAGTACTCGTGACAACGTGGGACTGTTCGTGTATATACTCTTCTTGCTACAAATATGGCCATTCCCTGGCTCCAGGTACGTGACCTGCTGCGCGATGTTACGCTGCTGGGCGAACTATATCTTCTTGGGCGCTAGTCGAGTGGTGCACTTTTGATGCGTGAATATAGCCTTCCTGAACTCATAGGATCCACATTTACAAGACAGTCGTGGGGCCCAGACCAACACAAGGAGCAATGTCGTGGAACGATAATCCACAGTGTCAGTAGGCCACTATCCTGCCACTGTCGAATTCCAATAAATGCTGGAAGAAATTCGCCTTCTTAACCGAGACGTAATAGGATCTTTTCACAACCAACCAACATTCAAATGCGATTTCTGAATGAGTGACTCTATGCGTAATCTTTCGTTGTATACAGACTGTAGTACCGTTATTCACACCTACTTTGTGTGGTTTTGCTGAAATGCTAATCTTTTACATATGCCGACATGTATTAAAATTGATTCTTTTTGTCGTATTTTGCACGCTACCTACATGCTGTTGTAAATATAATGGCTAGCAGTGTACTTAATTAAAGTGTCCTACAACATGTAATAGCTCCTCTTGATCAACCCTTCCAGTCATAGGCAAGAATTATAGGACGAACCTCCCGCAGCTACTGTCCCCATTACTTCTGTCTCCATTAACAACTGTCCTGTCCAACGAGATCAGATTAACCCTCGACCATAAGCTAACAAGAAGATTGCTCCCACTAACCATACAACAAAAAGCCCACAATGGACTAAAACTATTACGCGACCTATCATGGGACGGAGTCCCTCCACTATGCTCCACACCACCAAAGCCTTAATCTCACTAATTCTCTTCAACGCCAATGTCGCCCAGATTTCCACTAAATCAGAATCTTGCCAGTCCCTCCAAATCCTCGAACGCAAAACGCTCAGTGTCGCTTTCTGTAAACTCCTCTCCCCGTCCCCCATAAAACACTGAAATCTAGTATGAACTTACCATTTCCTCCTCTGTCTTTTCCCCACAGTGAACACCTTTGAATTTCCTACACTTCCTGCCAACTGGACACCAATCAATCAGTCGTTTCATCGCTGATTACCAACCCTAGTGCCCTACTGCAGTTATACCAACACATACCCCAAGCCATACACACTCTCCACATCCTATTCCAAGGGATGTTTACTTACCTTTTCCGTCAGTGACCACGAAGTTTGCCTACAAATGTACCCATACTTTCAGCTTCAACAGAACACTTCTCCCCCTCTTAATGTCTGAGCTTCTCTCGTCTTCCTCTTCCCACAATTCTATCATCCCACTCCATTTCCAAAATGCTTCTCCCACCAGCGACACTCTTCACTTACTGTAACTCAGTACAGCAACATGAAATTCCTTTTTTTCCTTTTTTTTGTTTCCATAAAGACTATCGTCCATTTTCTGTATTCTGGAAGACAACAGTATTTTCCTTCAAATCCTCAATGTCTTTACATTCACCCATTTTAATAATACATTTGTTTGTGTGGCAATCTTCCGCAGCAGCTGTTAACGTCTGTTATTATAGGTTATCTGTCTTGACACTGCAGTCAGCTCAAGACAGAAAACCTATAATAACACCCATTTTAATTATTTTATGAACATATACACTACGTGACCAAAACACCTGGCGCGTCTAGGAGGAGGAAAGCAAATGAAACTTAATGCAATTTCTGTGATTACCAATTCGATTCAAATTTGCAAAGAACTGGCAGTATGAACCCAGTTACCAGTATGACGTTGCACCCCCTACGGCCTGGATGCGTGCAGTGACTCGGTTGGGAAGGGTGTCCTGAAGCCGTTGTATCATCTTTTGAGAAAAGCTGGCCCACAACTGTGGAAACTGGTCCTTGATATGTGGGATACTGACACTGGGACGGAGTTCACGTCCAAGCTGGTCCTACAGATGTTCCATCGAGAACCGATCTGGGGTTCTTTCTAGCCACGGGAGTACTTAAGGACCACGCGTACAATTCACAGTGTCTAATGCCATGTGGGGAGGAGCATTGTTCTGTTCAAAAATGGCACCAAGTTACTGTCGCATGAGAGGTACCACATTAGGACGCAGGATATCCGAGACGTTCCGTTGTGTAATCAGTGTTCCTTGAATCACTACTAGACATGATCTAAAGTCATACACGACGACTCCCCACACCATAACGTCAAGAGTTACACAGTTGTGCCTCTACAAAACGTTGGGAGAATGGGATCTCTGCCCTGGTCACCGCCATATTACTGGCAATTCTCATCCGGGGTAGTGGAGAACAGCGATTCGTCGCCGAACACAATGTTTCCCACTCCCGCCAGCACTCCAAACGCAGCCGTTTGTTTTGTGCTGTTAACGGAAGTCTACTCATGGGACAGCACTTCCCCCATACAGCTGCTGCTAGTCTCCGACCAATGCTGCAGGATGACAGAGAGTTGCTAGGAGACCATTACTTGTTCTCGGGTGGCCGGCGCAGATGTTATGGGATTACGATGTAGTTGGTGCACAATCCTGCGATTTCCTTGTGGTTCGCAGACGTGGGAGACCAGAACCTTGATGACGAATACATCTGCCCTCACGTTCCAAAAGACCCCTGCCACGGATATGGAATGATCAGAGCAGCCGGCCAAACGGTGGCCCATAATGAGGCGCCTTTCAAATTCTTTTTAGGTGCTTATAACGCTGTCTCACACGCCTGCAAACCATCACCGTCTCCTTCGGAGTGATCACTCAACACCTGACGCTATTCTTACCCCCTTACATACCAAACCGTTCCTGGTAACAACACTAAACATGAACAACACTAATGCACTGTGGTGGCCTTTCTACCTCGCAGAGAATTGCAACTCTAATCATTTACATTCCCGCAGATGTTGTATCGTGTACGAGGTTGCCATGTCTTATGTGTGCTTCGCTTTTCTTTTCATGCAGTGTGTATATTATAAAAGGTAAACCTGACGGCTGTTCCGAACACTACAGCGCTTTACTGGGCATGGTCCTATAAGATGTGGTATGTCATTGCCCTCTTCCGACCTTTGAACTGAATTACCCAGCCCGTTATTCGTGGACCTACAGTTTAACCTGGAATAGCAACAACAGCCCTCAACGGCATTTTTCATCAATCAAAGAAGTGATAAGTTAGGGGTTGAATCATCTCATCTCTCTCTCTTTTTTTTTTTTTTTTTTTTTTTTTTAAAGAAAACGGCGTCCTTACATTCCTCCAGCCAGTCCTTGCACTCGCCAGTACCCTGCCATGACTGCCTAGCTTCAATGCCGTTAATATTCTTCCGTGGAACCGCACAACAAAAAGCGGAAAACTCTTGAAATTTGAACTGAAATAAAAATCTTTTCTTAACAAAGAACTGAAATTTTGACGTCCAGCATAAGAAGTTGTCTTCAGAGAGAAATCCGCCAGACTGAGTTGCGATAAAAATTCTTAGTCAAGGAAAAGGATGTGTGAATGAATGTGAGATGAAGTTAAATTCGTGAATTGCAGAATGTTGCATCTTCTGCAAATGGTTCAAACGGCTCTGAGCACTATGGGACTCAACTGCTGAGGTCATTAGTCCCCTAGAACTTAGAACTAGTTAAACCTAACTAACCTAAGGACATCACAAACATCCATGCCCGAGGCAGGATTCGAACCTGCGACCGTAGCGGTCTTGCGGTTCCAGACTGCAGCGCCTTTAACCGCACGGCCACTTCGGCCGGCATCTTCTGCAAATCCAACCCAATTTCCCTAGCGTTTCTGCGTCATGGGATTAATTTATGTGTTATAATTAAAGTAAAGTGAAAAAAAGAAAGGAAATCCACATGCAAGCAAAGTGAGCGTCTCGTCACTTTATCTTCCTCTTCTTAACTGCCTCGTCGTTCTTCGTTTTCCCATCCTCAAAAAAATTATGGAATAATAGGTGTAAACTTTTTCCATAACTAATAGCTATCGAACCTCAAGTAGATATTATATATATATTTAATTTTTCTTTTAGAAAAGCTCGTTTACATTTTATAAATTCTTGCGGCAGCAGAGTGGTATTTTACCGCTTCCAGCACAGCTTCGTCTCAACGGGCAAAAGAATGAAATGACAATAAAGAAATACAATTACATGGAGTAATACTAAGCCACCGGATTGATACGTCCTTTTGGAACGTATACGACCCCTCCGCCCCCCACCCCCCTCCACCACCATGAATGTATGTAAGATAGTCCTAAGGCCTTAATTATTACCTCGAAAAACTGAAGCTGCGACCATGAAACTTGGTGATGGTGTTAGTCCTCCTCTGCGTACTCCCCCTTCAATGTGAAACAATTTTCCTCGCGATGAATGACGTGGCTGATAACTGTGGTTGTAGAAGTTTACATTTTGGGTTTTTGAGGAAACGTTCCTTCTCGGAGGTCATCTCGTTGCCCTCCTATGAATGTCTTACACGCAATGGTTTCTTCGTAAGAAAGGCCAGGTTAAGGCCTTGACCTTGAGTACTACACATTGTGTCTTCCCCATCCCCACCCCTCCTCCACCGCTTCACTCCCCTCCAGCAATTGTCAACTGTGCTGGTGGAGGAACAGAACACCATACCACAAGAACTCGTTACCAAAATTGTGACCAGCAAGGGAGAACGCTGCAGAGCATGCATTGCCATCAATAGTGATTACTCACCCCATTAAGAACCATGTTCGTCCTTTTTTAACGTTCAGGAAACCATCACGAAATGTGGTGACTTCGATGTAATTATTGTCTTTGAATTGCCTGTTCATCTCATTGTATATTTCTTTCAGTTACCTTCTGGACTATACTGTAGCAGCTCTTTCTATGTATTGTCCACGTTTCGTCGAGCTATTTTACTTGGCAGTGACACATCGTGTGAAAGTTACTTCTGTTCTTAAGTTTATCAAATCAGTGTAGTTGTAACTTAGGGTTAGCTGGAGGTCTTTCATGAATTTAGCAATCTCTGCGTATGATTGTTTCAGATTACTGGTACAGTTTCTTGTATAGGTATATTTGAGTAGAGGCTAGCAATTGTGAGTGATAAAAATAGATAAACTCGAGGGAGTTTTGTGGAGTCTACTTATTCGGCTGGTAACAAAATGTTTTTTATGGAATATGTAGTTTCATATTCGTAATTAATTATCCGTATGTTATGCACTTTCTGTGACGGTTTGTATGCTGGGCTCCTTATAGAGTATCTCACTGGTCTTATTGGATTGTTTTCTTTACATATTTGTGGCTCTGCTCTTAAACATGATGCCTTCGGGTTCATGCATATGAGATATTTCTTTTCAGTTTCTCTGAGGAGGAAGTGTTTGCTTTTAAATTGCACTTTAATTTTACTTCGAAAATGTTTTTTGGGTCTTTTTGTGTCCTGAATACTATTAACATCAAGCAGTTGACGTGTTTTGTGTATGTACCCCTTTTTCATTCTGAGTAGTGTACTGGCTTTGGCTGTTTTCATAACTGTGGATTTTAATGTTTTTCGTATTATTTGCTGTATTATTAGCTCTAAACGTTCTCAAGAAGCTTTCTTACTTTGTGACTTACTGCATCTTTCGTATTTGAATTCAAATGCCTACTGAACATGGGCTCTAAAATGTATACCTTAAGAACTATGAGTACTTCTGCATCTTCTATTTTCTTTTACTCAACAGTTGTCTATAGATGTTAAGGAATGCATTTTAGAGCCCATATTTACTAGGCTTTTTATCATGGCTCTGAGCACTATGGGACTTAACTTCTGAGGTCACCAGTCCCCTACAACTTAGAGCTACTTAAACCTAGCCAACCTAAGGACATCACACACATCCATGCCCGAGGCAGGATTCGAACCTGCGACCGTAGCGGTCGCGCGGTTCCAGACTGTAGCGCCTAGAACCGCTCGGCCACACTGGCCGGCTACTTTTTATCACGTTTTGGTCCATACTACCTCATCCAAAGACATTGAAACTGAAGAGCTTGCGGTGGAAGAGAGGTGTTTCACAGCACTGAAGATGAACAACTCATAAGGTATACATATGTTTCTCATTTTGGTCCATGCTACCATGTTTGAAAGTTGTCTAACCTACTTTCCTTGCAACAACAGTACCGGTACATGTATTCCCCGGTCAGAATTATCAGAAGTATTTCAGCTTATAACTTTCGACTCAGTCGTTCTTGCACCAGGATCCCTTTGAATCATCCTGTATATAAAGATAGGTCATTCATTACAAATTGTGCATGTTTTTTATATATTACCGTAGAGACATCAGGACAATGTAGCCCTTCACACATCGAAAACATCACAAATAATTGTCATAGCACACAGGAAACGTACATGAAAATGGGAATAATTTACCAAAACGCGTCGTACAAAACATAAATAAAAGGAAAATCGTGACTGGTAACAGAAAAGATATTGTTTTAATAATTTATTATGCCAAGTTCATCTAGTAGCTACAGACATTCACATGACTGATTTCAGGATATCATGACCATCTTCAGATGTGATAGTTAATCCACAAACAGCGTCGTCACGATGTATGATCTATAGTTATATGCATGCTAGACATCTTAAAAATGGCATAAAATATATGAATAAAATATGTATCATGCCGCCACACGATAAAAAGAATAAGTCAGTCAAAACGCTGACTCTCGGCAACCGAGGTCTGCTCCAGTTCATCCGTAATCGGGGAAACTTTGCTGTACTGAAGGGTGAGTATATAGAGAAGTACTAACACCACCAGCACATTTTAGGGTCGCACCTTGATTCTTTTCGGATTGGAATTAACATGGGCGAATAAATAATCTTATATCTACATCTATATATATGCTCCGCTACTAGTATCGCTGCTAGTCATTTCCTTTCCTGTTCCACTCGCAAATAGAGCGAGGGAAAAACAACTGTCCACATGTCTCCATACGAGCAATAATCTCTATAATCTTATCATCACGGTCCTTACGCGAAATGTACGTTGGCGACTGGGGAATCGTTCTGCTGTCGAATTCGAATGCCCTTTCTCTAAATTTTCTCAATAACGTTTCGCGAAAAGAACGTCGTCTTGCCTCCAGGGATTTCTGATTGGGTTCAAGAAGCAACTCCGTAATACTAGTGTGTCGATTAAATCTACCGGTATTAAATCTAGCACCCTGGCTCTGAATTTCTTCGATTCTTTCTGTAATACGACATACTGAGGATTCCAAACACTCGAGCAGTACTCAATAACGGCTCGCAGTAGCGTTCTATACGCCGTCTCCTTTACGAATGAACCACACTTTCCTAAAATTCTCGCAACAAACCGAAGTCGACCATTCTCCTCCCCTACTACCGTCGTTACCTGCTCGTTCCATTTCATATCGTTATGAAGCGTTACGCCTAGAAATTTAAGCGATGTGACTGTTTCAGGCAGCACACTAGTAATGCTGTAATCGAACATAACAGGATTGTTTTTCTTACTCATCTGTATTTCCTCACATTTTCTTACATTTAAAGCAAGCTGCCGTTTTTCACACCAACTACAGTTTTTGTCTAAGTCATCTTGTATCCTCCTACGGACGCTCAACAACCGCACCTTCCCGTACACTACAGCATTATCAGCAAACAGCTGCAGATTGCTGCCCATCCTGTACATTAGAACATTTATGTATACATAGAATAAGAGTGCTCCTATTACACTTCGCTGAGGCGGTCCTGACGATACCCTTGTCTCTAATGAGCATTCGCCGTCGATGACGAACTACTGCATTCTATTTCCTAGGAAGTCTTCGAGACACTCTACATATCTGAGAACCTATTCTCTACGCTCGTTTCTTCGTTAACAGTCTGCAGTAGAGCATCATGTCAAACACTTTCCAGAAATCTGCAAATATGGAATCTGCCTGATGCCCTTCATCCGTGGTTCGCAGGGTATAATGTGAACAAAGGAAGCGGCTGAGTTTCACAAGAGCGATGCTTCCTAATTCCGTGCTGATTTGTGGGAGAAGCTTCTTGCTCTCAAAGAAATTTATTATATTCTAACTGAGAACATGTTCAAGGCTTCTGCAGCAAACCAATGTTAAAGATATTGGTCTATAATTTTGCGAGTTCGTTCTTTTACCCTTCGCATATAAAGGAGGATAAAAACTGGGAAGTCTGTTGTGACTATATTTTATACAACGGAGAATCAGCCAAGGAAATATTCCAGGGAAAAAAAAGGGAGAATGAGGTGGGGGACTAAAATCAAGAGGAGGAGGAGAAGATGGGCTCGAGTACTGGGTGACATAAAAATGGGCGAAGTTACAGCGGATTAAGAAGAGGCACAGGAGAGAGGAAAATGGAGATCTGATTCTTGTAGTGTCGTAAGACAGACATACAAAACAAGAATGATAAAACGGGCACTAAACGCTCAGATGATATATATATATATATATATATATATATATATATATATATATATATATATATATAAAAATAAGAGAGAGAGAGAGGACCACCTTGGAAGAACGTCTGTATGCATCTGAATATGGAGCAGAGGAAACTTAGGGTAGGCGATATAGAGTTGGAATGAAGATACAGACAACGTAAAGGGCATTAACAGGCTATTGAGGATGAACATTTTGAATCGATGTTATCGCTGTGGCTGGAGGCGAAGGCGGCAGCAGCAGCCGCCGCCGCTCCGCCCAAGTTCCGGGATGCCGCAGTAATAAGGTGACAGCTCGTAATATCATTCTCTCCGATATCGGCTTTCTGATTACCGCCTTCCATCGGATGTCTCGCGACACTCCGCCTCCTCGTGCTTCAGTTCCTCGAGAATTTATCCCCGTTTACAAACTTGGTGTTACTTCGTTTGCTATTTTCTCTCCCTCAAAATTCGAGTTATTTTCTACCTCGTCCGTTTTCCTGTTTTCATCACGTGAGGTGAGCTGCAAGCAGTAGTTTTCCTACTATTAATGTTAAAGACGCGTTTTGCTGTAGCTCTTTATTGTACTTTACCTCTACATCCTACATCAACGTCAACATCTTTACTCTGCTAAATACTGTGAAGTGCGTAGCGGAAGAAACGTTTTATTCTATCATATGTTACGTTTTCTTCCTCTTCCATGCTTACATTTAAACCTGTTTGAAATGCTGTATGTAGATCTATACCTTTTAAATCACTGTTAAGTGCTTCTTCCTCTTTAGTTCACAAATGGGGAGCGGAAAGAATTCTCTCTTAAATGCGTCCGTGCTGGTTGTTATTAGGTAAATCTTCCCTCCGCGATACCTGCGAGGACAATACATAGGGAGTTGCAGCATATTTCCGGATTTCTCAAGTATTTAAACTGGTTGAAACTTGGTAACTGGGCTTCCGTGTGATAATACGCGTCTCTCTTGGGATAGTTGTGTCTATCTTCAAGTATCTGCCAGTTCCGTTATATCAATATCTCTGTGACGCTCTCCCAAGGGTCGAACATGGTTACGACCATTCCTGCTGTCCTTCTTTGTACACGTTCAATATACTCTGTTGGTCCTGTTTGGTACGAGTTACACACACTTGATAGGTATTTTAGGATGGGTCACCCAGTGTTTTATAAGCCGTCTTTTTTTTAGGATGACAGAATTTTCCTAGCATCCTACCAATGAATCGAAATCTGAACCGTGCTTTAACTATCGCAGAGCTTATGGGATGGTTACATTTTGTGTCACTACTAGTTATTACACAAGGCTGATAGTAAATGAGACTAACAGATACTTTAGCCATAGAATACTAGTTATATTTCGTCGTGTGAAGTGTACAGTTTTACACTCTGAACATTTAAAGCTAGTTACCTATTTTTGCATTCGTCTGAAATGTTATTAACATCAAACTGAATATTAGTGCAGTTTCTTTTAGGCAGTATTTCCTTATAGACAACTGCATCATCTTCAAAAAGTCGAGAGTTACCAACAATATATTCAGGCAGGTTATCAATATACAACATGTACAACAAGATGCCCAACAGATTAACCCTGTGACACATCTGATGCTACTTTTGCATTTCTCGACGACTCTCCATTCAAGATAACATGTTGTGTCGTCCCTACCAATAAATATTCAATACCGTCACTGTTTTCGCTTCACATATCATATGGTTGTCTTCCGATAATAAACGTAGGTGTAGTACTGAATCAGTTGTTTTTAATCGGCAGAGAAATATAAAAAGTAATCCACTCTGACAATACTTAAATTTTCTTACGTCTGTTAGTTCTTCATATTTGAAAAATGATGAGCCACTCATTATGGGAAACACACAAAGCGTATACTGAGTACAGTGTCGATAGGACGCGGTCGCAGTTTCAGAAAGGATATTTGGCAAAAAGTTGATTTTCTCGCCTCCTTTTCGTCAGTTCCAAATTAATACCTGGATTCGACATAAATGTAATAAAACGTAATGATTTATTAATTGCAACACAAAATAATAATAGCGTAAATAAAAATGTACTGCCTGAAAAAAAAGTGAAGCACAGAGAGGACATGGTTGGATGTCAGTATAGCCTCGTACACATACACACCATCGGCGTGTATGTAAATGATAAGAGCTACAGTTCTCTGTGGCAGTGATAGTGAACACTAAATGGCATTAGTATTATTTGTGTTTAGTGTTTTTACAATATCTGGTAAGTATGTAAGTGACATGAAGAGCGTCAGATGTAGAGTGATCACTGTAGAGAACATGGAGGTGCTGCGTACTCGTACGAGGCAGCTTTATCAGAACCTGACAATAGTTTGTAGGGAGCCTCATTGTTGGTGTCCACTTGGCCTGCTGCTGGAACCCCGCAATATCCAGATTCCATCTACGTCACACTCCACAAGCCACCTAATGGTGTGTGGCGGAGGGTACTTTCGGTACCACTATCTGATCCCTCCAACCCTGTTCCACTCGCGAATAGTGCGTGGGAAGAATGATTGTCGGTAGGTATGTGTATTGGCTCTAATTTCTGTAATTTTCTTCTCGTGGTCAATACGCGAAATGGATGTGGGGGGAAATAATATGTTGTCAAACTCCTCCTGAAAAGTGCTGTCCCGAAATTTCAGTGGTAACTCTCTGCGTGATGCACAACGCGTCTCTTGTAACGTCTGCCAGTGGAGTTAGTTTAGCATCTCCTTAACGCTCTCTCGTCAGCTAAACGATCCCGTGACGAAGCGCGCCGCTTTTCGTTGGATCTTCTCTATATTCATTATCAGTCTTACCTGATAGGGATCCCAGATAGATGAACAACACTCAAGAATCGGGCGAACAAGCGGCTTATAAGCCACTTCTTTTGTGGATGAGTTACATTTCCTTAAAGTACTTCCGATGAATCTGAGTCTGGCATCTGCTTTTCCCACTATCTGTTTTATGTGGTCATTCCATGCTCTGGATAGTTACGCCCAGATATTTTACGGCAGACGCTGTCTCCAGTTGTTTGTCATCAGTAGCGTAGCTGTACAGTAGCGGATTTCTTTTCCCATGTATGCGCAATATGTTACATTTAATTACGTTCAGAGTCAACTGCCAGTGCCTGCACCATTCATCCATTCTCTGCAGGTCGTTCTGCAAATTCTTATTATCTTCTCGCGCTGCTACTTTGGTATAGATAGCTGCATCATCTGCGAATAGCCTTAACGAGCGTCCGACGCTTTCTACTAGATCATTTATATATATTGTAAACAGCAACGGTCCTATCACACTTCCCTGTGGTACTCCGGATATTACCTTTACACTTGTCGATTTAGTTCCGTTAAGAGCGACGTGTTGAGTTCTGTCTCCAAGAAAGTCTTGAATCCAGTCGCAAGACTGCTCCGATACTCCGTAAGCTCGTATTTTTTCATTAAACGGCAATGCGGGACGGTGTCTAATGCCTTAAGCCGTCGGCACACGGACCGTCCATCCGAACGTTGAGCGTGCCGAGTTTCTGACGTCATAGCGTGGAATAGCACGTTCGGGAGTCTTTCCGAACGTGAAGAGCAATATCTGGCAAGTCAGATATTCCGAGCGTGCGTCTGAGCGTTGACGAATGAGACGGCACAACGCGAGCTACGTCACACGCACGCCGTCTCCGTTCAGTACAGAGTTATGAGGCGCCATATTGGCATTCATTTCAAGCCTATATGTATATATGCCGTTTCTGAGCACCAGCAAATTGAGCTCCACCGGAAAACCCGTTCTTAGTTGTGTGATTCGTTCCAATAAAGTAATGAGAAACATCATATTCGTGGCAAAAGAATTATTGTAACTTGAGAGAGTAGGCTATTTGAAGGCAGCGACACACTGAAGATCCACCCAAAACGCATTGTTCTTGCTGCAATTTGTTATAATTAAATTTCAGTTAGTAACATAATTATCTACGATTAGCGTTTTTAGCAAGGGGTAACACAATATGATTAAGTACAACGATCAAGTTGTTGGTTGAGCGTAATGAGTTGCGTCTCTAGCCAGTAATGAGGTTTTGTTGAGACGGTGGTTCGCGTGTTAACACTTCAAATTTTTTTCCCATAACATTCGCGTTTTTATCAGGTTCTGATACTTTATTATTGGTTTAATAAAAGTATATGCTATAATATTTGATGTTATGTAAATATAAGTTCCCTTTTTTTTGAGGGGTGACTTTGTTCGGTTGGCTTAATCTACAGGACAGCTTGCGCTACTTGTATAAAGATATTTTGCTCCTTTTTCTTTTACGCTTCGTAATTCACATGTTGCAAAGATTCTGCTACTGGGTAGGAACAGTGATCAAGTAAGACTGACCTTGGGGTTTTACTAAAATGCGGGAATGATGAAATAATGTTTATCTTATGTGGCGAAGTATTCCGAATTTGTACCGCACTGTTTGTAATAGAACTTTTATAAGCCTGTGTCTTTATTGGTTGGACATGGTACTTTTCTTTTCTTGGGCGATGGAGGAAATGTGCGTTCTAATAGAGCTAACGTGGGAATTTTACCCGCGCCTGTTGAGTAAACAGTGTGATTTACGAACTAGAAACATCCCTTAAACTGCCGCTGGAGTGCGTTGCGATCTAGTATACCACGTTGGGGCCCACGTACCGTATGCACAAGTCGCATCGTTCCTGAGCGTTCAGCAGCAAGTTGAAGTTGGCACGCTCAACGTCAACGTTGGACAGCACGGTCCGTGTGCCGAGGGCTTTACTGAAATCAAGGATTAAGGCTTCAACCTTGTTCACTGCCCTGTGGATCTCATGGAGGAACAGAGCCAGCTGAGTTTCGCAGGATCTCTGTTTGCGGCATCCGTGTCGATTTTTAGAAGAGATGGTTACTTTCCAAAAGCGTTATAATTCTGGAGCATAAAACATGTTCCATAATTCTACAGCAGATTGACGTCAACGATATAGCTCTATTATAGTGTGGATCTGTCTTACGGCCTTTCTTAAAAACGGGAGTGACCTGTGCTTTTTTCCAGTCGTTAGGTACCTTTCGTTGCTCAAGCGATCTACGATAAATTACTGCTAGAAGGGGAGTAAGTTCTTTCGCATAATCTTTATAGACTTTTACATGTCTCTCATCTGGTCCTGACGCCTTCCCACTACTTAGCGATTGTAGCTGCTTTTCAGTTCTGCGATCGATTATCTCAATATCTGCCATTTCGATGTTCGTACGACAATTGAAAGGAGGGAAACTAGTTCGGAAGATCGAATTAAGTATTTCGGCCTTATCTCTGTTATCTTCCGTTTCGGTGCCGGTGTCGTCGGTGAGAGAGTGGATAGATGATTTTGACCAACTTACTGATTGTACATACGACGTAAATCTCTTAGGGTTTTTACTCAGGTCGGTTGACAAGGTCTTAATTTCAAATTCATTGAACGCTTCTCTCACTGCTCCCTTACGGCCATTTTCACTTCGTTCAGCTTTTGTTTGTCAGCTAGGATTTTACTTTTCTTGAATCTGAGATGGAGTGCACTTTGTTTACGTTTGTGGAGCGTTCAGTTGTGACAGTGGCCCGAGGTTAGGCTGCACGGGAAAGTGAGGACACACATACTCGTCATCAAGGTTCTAGTCGACCACGCCTGACCATCACAAGGGAATCGCCGTACTGCGCACCAAGTATACCGTAACCCCTTCACATCTGTGCCTGACATCCCCGACCAAGTAATGGACTCGCTGCAATTCTATGTCATCCTGCACCACTAGCAGATATCTACCGTCCCATGGCCAGATTTCCGTTACCATCACAACGCAAGCGGCTGCATTTGTAGTGGTGCCGTGACTGGGAAGCATGGATTGCTGATGAATACCGTTTCATTGTCTTCATCGATGAATAGCAGCGTTCTAGGGAGAGGTCCCATTGTTCCACTGTTTCGGAGAGGCACAGCGATGTAATTCTTGGCGTCGTGGTGTAGGGTGTCAACGGGTATGACTTCAGGTCAGTCTGGTGGTGATTGAGGGAACTCTAATTGCACAACGGTACTTCACACACATCCTCCGTACTCATGTATTACGTCTCATGTGATAGTATCGTGGCCGGCCCTGTGGCCGAGCGGTTCTAGGCGCTTCAGTCCGCAACCGCGCGACTGCTACGGTTGCAGGTTCGACTCCTGCCTCGCGCATGGATGTGTGTGATGTCCTTATGTTAGTTAGGTTTAAGTAGTTCTAAATTCTAGGGGACTGATGACCTCAGATGTTAAGTCCTATAGTGCTCAGAGCCATTTGAACCATTTGATAGCATAGTGCTACCATTTTTGAACAGGTCCATGCTTGTCACCACATGGTATGTGTCGCTATGAATTGTCTGCGGTTTGTTGAAGTACTTCTGTGGCTAGAAAGATCCCCAGATGTTTTCCCTCTAGAACATGTGTGGGACCAACTCGAACCCACACACGGTACTGTTTGCCTGCAATATCCTCGGATGTTTCCTCGGTAGAACATGTGAGGGACCAGCTCGGACGTCACCTACATTCCAGTGCCAATATCCTGAATGTCGAGGACCACTTTCATCAGTCGTGAGGCGTCTTTCCTCAGGATAGGATACAATGGCTTTACAGCGCACTTCCCAATCGAATCAGAGCTTGGATCCAGGCCAGAGGGTGTGCAGCGTTATACTGATATGTTGAAATGTGTGTGAAATCTTATGGGACTTAACTGCTAAGGTCATCAGTCCCTAAGCTTACACACTACTCAACCTAAATTATCCTAAGGATAAACACACACACCCATGCACGAGGGAGGACTCGAACCAGCCGCACAGTCCATGACTGCAGCGCCTGAGACCGTTCGGCTAATCCCGCCCGGCGTTATACTGATAAGTGGGCTTCTGCTGTCAAGTTCTTAGTCAATTTGACTCGCTATTGCAATCATTGAAATAAAATCATGTACTCTCGCATCCATGAAGTTTCATTTCTTTGCCTTCTCCCCTTCTGCACACTTTACTCTTTTTGCAGGCGCTGTATACAGACGATGTGACGGATAGGGTGACGTGCAGTTGGCGACTTTTTAGCGTTGACATTGTAGTGTACGTCGCTCAATGAATGTAGGTAGATATGGATGACTTAATAAAAATTGTATTTGATTTAATGCACGGCAGCTTGCTCTAAATGAGGAAACACCTAAGATAACGCAGATCTGTAGGAAAAACAATCCTGTGATGTTCGAATACAGCATTAGTAATGAGCTGCTTGACACAGTCATGTAAATGTATCTATTTAAAACGTTGCAAAGTGACATGGAATGTGGCAGGCACGTAATATCGGTTGTAGGGAAGGCGACTGTTCGACTTTGGTTTATTAGGAGAACTCCAGGAGAGAGTGGCCCATTCCTGAGAATTGTTCGAGTGTTTGGTACACCCACCAGGTCGGATTAAAAGAAGACAAGTAATTGAGAAGCGTGTCGCTAGATTTGTTAACGGTATGTTCGATCAACATGTGAGTATTACTTAAATGCTCTGTGAACTGAAATGGGAATCCCTGGAGGGAAGAAGACGTTCTTATCTTGAAACACCAATGGGGAGATTTCGAGAACAACCATTTTCGATAGATTGCAGAACGATCCTGCCGGCCGGTGTGGCCGTGCGGTTCTAGGTGCTTCAGTCTGGAACCGTGTGACCGCTACGGTCGCAGGTTCGAATCCTACCTCGGGCATGGATGTGTGTGATGTCCTTAGATTAGGCAGGTTTAAATAGTTCTATGTTCTAGGGGACTGATGACCGCAGGTGTTAAGTCCCATAGTGCTCAGAGCCATTTGAACCATTTTTTGAATGATCCTACTCTCACCATCTCACAACTCACGTAAAGACCGAGAAAACAAGTGAAGAGAAATCAGGCGCCGTACGAAAGCATATAGACTGTCGATATTCACTTGCTCACTTTACAAGTAGAACAAGAAGGGAAATGACTAGCAGCACAAGGTACCCTTCGATATGCCACAAAATATATAGAAGTACACCAACTGTCTAAAAAGTTCCAGCACTGGTTTTATCTATGGCGTATTAGCGTATTAGTGACGCCAGTGCAGTAACTAGGGTGGCAGCTTCAACTAATAACTGCAAACAGCAGATGGGCATTCGATCAGTCAACTGCGAGCAGGCGGTGTGAAGTAGCGTGCGTGCGTCAATGGTGTGTCAATGTTGTTGTACAGCAAATCTTAATAGAGCAACATCTCTAAATGAAATGTTAAAGACATCCTACAGAATGTTATGCAGAAGAGATAAGTGTGTGCAAAATTTTTCCCATACATCTTGACTCCCGAACAAAAACGATGCGTGGATTTTTGAAACGCAAAAGCGGACAATTGGACATGACGTTTCCGAAAAAAGATAAACATGTGACGAGACTTTGTGTTGTCAATACGACACTACCGTAAATCGGGAAAGTGCAGAAAATCACAGGAGGGGTCAACACTTTGACGATGTGACTGATACTGAAGCAAATGTCACGGGCGAACTGAACAACGACACAAAGAAGAACTTTCCTGGTAGTTCAACATGGTTGTTTCGGTGGTCCAGGTGTTATGGTGCTGGGAGGCATAATATTGCATGGGCGTGCTGACTTCTAAACCTTTGAACGCACCACACTCAGGGGTCAAAGTTATTGTGGTATTGTGTGCGTATTTTCAGTGTTGCATTCGGCCTCGACTTCGTTTTTTAGATGACAATGTCCGACCGCATCAGTTTCACGGAAGCTAGAAATTTAGTGACTACGGCAATGCGAGATGGTTTTAATAGTTTCCACAATGAAACATTGTCTCAAAATATGCTAGAGTGTGTGTGAGTGTGGTTTGAGGTTTCCGGGCGCTAAACAGCGTGGTCATCAGCGCCCAAACGCATAGAAACAGGAACAAATGCGGCGAAGGGGCGAAGACGGACAGCGAACAAGGAGGCGTTTTTGAAGCGAGAGGATATTCTGCGAATAGGCTGACCTACCCGTTCCTCAAACTTAAATCCCATCGAGTACGTGTGGGATGCGTTGTGGAGGTATTGCAGCGTATCTACATGCACCAACAACAATACAGCAGTTTCCAGCCGCGCTGGTGGAGGAATGGGCCGCTCTACCATCGGAACTCCTTACAACAACGTGGCCGGCATTGGAGCGCTTTGCAGAGGATGCACTGCTGTGCGTGGTGATCACACACCCTATTATGAACCATTTTCCGCCATTTTTAACGTCTACGGGACCGTCATGAACTGCAATGACTTTACTGTAAATATTGTCTTTGAATAAAAGTATCATTTCTGTTCATCTCACTGCGTATCTCATTGAATTACCGACACTGGCTAAGTTTCACGGAAGCTAGAAATTTAGTGACTACGGCAATGCGAGATGGTTTTAATAGTTTCCACAATGAAACATTGTCTCAAAATATGCTAGAGTGTGTGTGAGTGTGGTTTGAGGTTTCCGGGCGCTAAACAGCGTGGTCATCAGCGCCCAAACGCATAGAAACAGGAACAAATGCGGCGAAGGGGCGAAGACGGACAGCGAACAAGGAGAACGGCTAAAAGACACAGACCTGACGCAGTTCCAAATCCTCACATACAGAGGCAAAACAAGAGGAGAAGAAACGCACCAAAAAAAGGAAAGGAAACACAAGGAAAAGAGAACAGAAATCGAAGTGAAACAAGTAGGTAATCGTGACTGGCGGACCTCTTACCTAAAACCTGTGGGAGCCAGTCACCCAGCAGCACATTAAAATCCCTAAATCCCCAAATCCCTAAAATCCGAGGCAACAAATTGGACAGGACAAAAAACCGTAAGACCATAACTACAGTCGTTGCGTTGTCTTGCAAAATAGAGGGCTAATCCGGTGGCAAGGACACCACCGCCCTCTGGTCAGAGAATAAAGGACAGACAAGTAAAATGTGTCGGACAGTAATCAGGACGCCACAAGCACTGCAGATTGGGGGGTCCTCCCGCCGGACTAAAAAACCATGCGTTAAGGGACTGTGCCCGATGCAGAGGCGAGTGAGGAGAACCTCATCCCGCCTGCATGACTGGTAGGGCGTACGCCATGGCCGCGTGGTGGCCTTGACCAGACGCATCTTATTTTCACCGACTGCCAGCCGCTCCTCTTCCCATTGACGCATAACACGAAAACGCAAAAGGGAGGTAACAGCATGGAGGGGGACGGCACATTCAACAACGTGAGGGAGGGAACGTGCATCTTTGGTAGCCACATCCGCCAGTTCGTTTCCCCTAATACCCATGTGCCCCGGTACCCAGCAGAAGGAAACCTCCTTCCCCTGCCGTTGCAGGTGGAGTAGGGCATCATGGATGTTCTGGACGACCGTATCCGCTGGGTACAAGTATTGCATGGTCTGAAGGGCACTCAGGGAGTCAGAACAGATGAGGAACTTAAGACTGGGAACACATCTCGTCTGCTCCAATGCCCGCAAGATCGCAAACAATTCGGCATCAAAGATGGTAAACGCCGCAGGATGCCGTAACTTGACGACTCGATCAGGGAAAACAACAGCACAACCAACAGAGTCCCCCTGTTTAGAGCAATCCTTAAATACTGGTACATGGTCGGGATGCTGGTTTTAAATATCGTAAAACAAGGAGGTAAAAACAAACGCAGGAGTGCAGCTCCTCCGGTACTCTGACAAATCTAAAAGGACGCTGGGCCTCTAGAGCAACCAGGGAAGCAGGCGGGTAAAACCCTGGAGTTGAGGTGCCACACGCTCCACACCAAGGGACTCAAGCAAATGCTTGGCACGAATCCCAAATTGGCTCGTTGCCCTGGGACGACTGGAAAAGAGACGTTCCATAGGCGGTCGGGCAACGGTAGGGGACGCAGGGGAGGTAGGACAGGCAAGGAATTGACACACCCGTCGCACCATGAGGAGTTTCCGCCGGATGGCGAGCGGCGTTTCCCCTGCCTCAGCACACAGGCTGGGGATGGGACTGGTACGGAAGGTACCAGTGGCCAGCCTGGAAATATGCTAGAAAACCCAAAGAAATTCTGGTCGAATGTGAAGTACACCAGTGGCAAAAAGCAGTCAATACCGTCACTGCGCGATAGCAATGGAAATGTTGCCGATGATCGTGCCACTAAAGCGGAGTTGCTAAATACAGTTTTCCGTAATTCCTTCATGAAAGAAGACGAAGTAAATGCTACAGAATTCGAAACTAGAACAGCTGTTAGCATGAGTGACATAAAAATAGATATCTTAAGTGTTGCGAGACAACTCAAATCTCTTAAGAAAGGCAAGTCTTCCGGTCCAGATGGTATACCAACCTGGTTCCTTTCAGATTAGGCAGACACAATAGCGCCTTCCTTAGCAATCATATAGAACCGCTCACTTGACGAAAGGTCTGTTCCTAAAGACTGGAAAGTAGCACAGGTCACACCAATATTCAAGAAAGAAAATAGCAGTAACCCATTGAATTACAGACCCGTATCACTGACCTCAATTTGCAGTAGGATTTTGGAGCATATACTGTACTCGAACATTATGAACCTCCTTGCCGGCCGCTGTGGTCGAGAAGCTCTAGGCGCCTCATTCTGGAACCGCGCGACTGCTAATGTCGCAGGTTCGAATCCTGCCTCGGGCATGGATGTGTGTGATGTCCTTAGGTTAGTTAGGTTTAAGTAGTTCTAAGTTCTAGGGGACTGATGACCTTTGATGTTAAGTCTCATAGTGCTCAGAGCCATTAAGAAAGACCACATATATAGTATTGTGGGGAAGGCGAATCAAAGACTGCGCTTTGTTGGCAGAGCACTTGATGCGACAAACCCAGTAAAGAGACAGCCTACATTACACTCGTCCGTCCTCTGCTGGAATATTGCTGCACGGTGTGGGATCCTTACCAGGTAGGATTGACGGAGGACATCGAAAAAGTGCAAAAAAGGGCAGCTCGTTTCGTGTTATCGCGCAATATGAGTGAGAGTGTCACTGATATGATACGCGAAATGGGGTGGCAGTCACTGAAACAGAGACGTCTTTCTTTGCGGCGAGATCTATTTACGAAATTTCAATCACCAACTTTCTATTCCGGATGCGAAAATACACTCCTGGAAATGGAAAAAAGAACACATTGACACCGTTGTGTCAGACCCACCATACTTGCTCCGGACACTGCGAGAGGGCTGTACAAGCAATGATCACACGCACGGCACAGCGGACACACCAGGAACCGCGGTGTTGGCCGTCGAATGGCGCTAGCTGCGCAGCATTTGTGCACCGCCGCCGTCAGTGTCAGCCAGTTTGCCGTGGCATACGGAGCTCCATCGCAGTCTTTAACACTGGTAGCATGCCGCGACAGCGTGGACGTGAACCGTATGTGCAGTTGACGGACTTTGAGCGAGGGCGTATAGTGGGCATGCGGGAGGCCGGGTGGACGTACCGCCGAATTGCTCAACACGTGGGGCGTGAGGTCTCCACAGTACATCGATGTTGTCGCCAGTGGTCGGCGGAAGGTGCACGTGCCCGTCGACCTGGGACCGGACCGCAGCGACGCACGGATGCACGCCAAGACCGTAGGATCCTACGCAGTGCCGTAGGGGACCGCACCGCCACTTCCCAGCAAATTAGGGACACTGTTGCTCCTGGAGTATCGGCGAGGACCATTCGCAACCGTCTCCATGAAGCTGGGCTACGGTCCCGCACACCGTTAGGCCGTCTTCCGCTCACGCCCCAACATCGTGCAGCCCGCCTCCAGTGGTGTCGCGACAGGCGTGAATGGAGGGACGAATGGAGACGTGTCGTCTTCAGCGATGAGAGTCGCTTCTGCCTTGGTGCCAATGATGGTCATATGCGTGTTTGGCGCCGTGCAGGTGAGCGCCACAATCAGGACTGCATACGACCGAGGCACACAGGGCCAACACCCGGCATCATGGTGTGGGGAGCGATCTCCTACACTGGCCATACACCACTGGTGATCGTCGAGGGGACACTGAATAGTGCACGGTACATCCAAACCGTCATCGAACCCATCGTTCTACCATTCCTAGACCGGCAAGGGAACTTGCTGTTCCAACAGGACAATGCACGTTCACATGTATCCCGTGCCACCCAACGTGCTCTAGAAGGTGTAAGTCAACTACCCTGGCCAGCAAGATCTCCGGATCTGTCCCCCATTGAGCATGTTTGGGACTGGATGAAGCGTCGTCTCACGCGGTCTGCACGTCCAGCACGAACGCTGGTCCAACTGAGGCGCCAGGTGGAAATGGCATGGCAAGCCGTTCCACAGGACTACATCCAGCATCTCTACGATCGTCTCCATGGGAGAATAGCAGCCTGCATTGCTGCGAAAGGTGGATATACACTGTACTAGTGCCGACATTGTGCATGCTCTGTTGCCTGTGTCTATGTGCCTGTGGTTCTGTCAGTGTGATCATGTGATGTATCTGACCCCAGGAATGTGTCAATAAAGTTTCCCCTTCCTGGGACAATGAATTCACGGTGTTCTTATTTCAATTTCCAGGAGTGTATTTTGTTGACACCCACCTACGTAGGGAGAAATGATCATCATAATAAAATAAGAGAAAACAGAGCTCGAACGTAAAGATTTAGGTGTTCCTTTTTCCCACGCGCCATTAGAGAGTGGAATGCTGGAGAACTAGTATGAAAATAGTTCGATGAACCCTCTGCGAGGCACTTATGTGTGAATTGCAGAGTAACCATGTAGATGTAGATGTTGTACTGTACTTTAGCGGTTCCTTCCGTATGTGCGAAAGTTACGCTGACCTATGCTACTTGACGATGGACATCGTCCGAAAGTGACATGCCTGCTCAAGTTTTGGAAAGCAGCGTAGATTTTGACATTTTGATGAGAAGAGAGACACCATAAATGTGGAAGTGTTTGTGAAATCCCATTTGGACGACTGTTCTGATAAGTTGGTTGGTTCGTTAATTTGGGGGAGGGGACCAAACATCGAACTCATCGGTGCCATCGGATTAGGGAAGGATGAGGAAGGAAATTGGCCGTGCCCATTCAAAGAAAGCATCACGGCATTTGTCTGAAGCGATTTAGGGAAATTACGGAAAACCTAAATCGGGATGGCCAGACGCGCGTTTGAACCGTCGCCCTCCCGAATGCGAGTCCAGTGTGCTAGCCACTGCGTCATCTCACTAGGTTTCTGATAAGTTAGTTGGATGAAGTCACACGACCCTTTCTTAGTACGAGTCGTATTTACGCGGTCCTTATTTCGTAGAAGTCATAAGAAACGATATAACTAACTTGGTAGTAAGCTTTTTGACGAGCCTAATAGAGAAACGATTATCGAGTGAAATTATGGCTGTATAAAATGACTTTATCGAGATTTAGTAACAGAAGGTCAGTGCGAATGTTGCTTGTGTAATTACATCTGAACATTAAATAATGCATGTTGAACTGGCAGCTCAATTAGGATACTTCCGTGGAGGCAATTTTGTGACTTGGTTATTTGTGAGAGTATAGGACATTTATTCTCTAAAGCACATACACTCCTGGAAATTGAAATAAGAACACCGTGAATTCATTGTCCCAGGAAGGGGAAACTTTATTGACACATTCCTGGGGTCAGATACATCACATGATCACACTGACAGAACCACAGGCACATAGACACAGGCAACAGAGCATGCACAATGTCGGCACTAGTACAGTGTATATCCACCTTTCGCAGCAATGCAGGCTGCTATTCTCCCATGGAGACGTTCGTAGAGATGCTGGATGTAGTCCTGTGGAACGGCTTGCCATGCCATTTCCACCTGGCGCCTCAGTTGGACCAGCGTTCGTGCTGGACGTGCAGACCGCGTGAGACGACGCTTCATCCAGTCGCAAACATGCTCAATGGGGGACAGATCCGGAGATCTTGCTGGCCAGGGTAGTTGACTTACACCTTCTAGAGCACGTTGGGTGGCACGGGATACATGCGGACGTGCATTGTCCTGTTGGAACAGCAAGTTCCCTTGCCGGTCTAGGAATGGTAGAACGATGGGTTCGATGACGGTTTGGATGTACCGTGCACTATTCAGTGTCCCCTCGACGATCACCAGTGGTGTACGGCCAGTGTAGGAGATCGCTCCCCACACCATGATGCCGGGTGTTGGCCCTGTGTGCCTCGGTCGTATGCAGTCCTGATTGTGGCGCTCACCTGCACGGCGCCAAACACGCATACGACCATCATTGGCACCAAGGCAGAAGCGACTCTCATCGCTGAAGACGACACGTCTCCATTCGTCCCTCCATTCACGCCTGTCGCGACACCACTGGAGGCGGGCTGCACGATGTTGGGGCGTGAGCGGAAGACGGCCTAACGGTGTGCGGGACCGTAGCCCAGCTTCATGGAGACGGTTGCGAATGGTCCTCGCCGATACCCCAGGAGCAACAGTGTCCCTAATTTGCTGGGAAGTGGCGGTGCGGTCCCCTACGGCACTGCGTAGGATCCTACGGTCTTGGCGTGCATCCGTGCGTCGCTGCGGTCCGGTCCCAGGTCGACGGGCACGTGCACCTTCCGCCGACCACTGGCGACAACATCGATGTACTGTGGAGACCTCACGCCCCACGTGTTGAGCAATTCGGCGGTACGTCCACCCGGCCTCCCGCATGCCCACTATACGCCCTCGCTCAAAGTCCGTCAACTGCACATACGGTTCACGTCCACGCTGTCGCGGCATGCTACCAGTGTTAAAGACTGTGATGGAGCTCCGTATGCCACGGCAAACTGGCTGACACTGACGGCGGCGGTGCACAAATACTGCGCAGCTAGCGCCATTCGACGGCCAACACCGCGGTTCCTGGTGTGTCCGCTGTGCCGTGCGTGTGATCATTGCTTGTACAGCCCTCTCGCAGTGTCCGGAGCAAGTATGGTGGGTCTGACACACCGGTGTCAATGTGTTCTTTTTTCCATTTCCAGGAGTGTATTTCAAGTAGTAATCCCGAGAAGTAGAATTAACTTTCACCTATTTCAAAGAACGTATGACCCAATCTAGGGACACGTGCAATACAGTCATGGTATTTCACAGCCTTTCTTGTCTGAAGAACTTTGTGTATCGTCCTAGACCAGGCAGCATAAGAGTAGTGGGACTGTCCCATGTAGCATTACAGCAACCATATTACATTACCGTGCTGAAAAGTAGCACCTCAGAATTTTTAATGTGAAAACTATACGTATTTGTTTCTCAACATAGTCACCGTGGCAACGGACGCATTTTTACGGGAGACCATTTTGTTGATACCGTCACTGTAGAATGTTTGACTTTGTTGAGCCACAACTTCAGCTTTGCTTGCACCGTTTCATCACTATCAAAGTGAAGCTCTCTAAGGTATCCTTTAACTTTAAGAAACACATGAAAAATGGAATGTGCCAAGTCTGGAATGTATGAAGGATGATCGATAACAGTCAACCCAAGGCGTCAGGTTGTTACAGATGTAGCAGCGCTCATGTGTGGTCTGGCATGGTCATGCTGAATGAGTGGGTGCTCCATGTGTGAACGAACTCTTCGAATTCGTGCTTTCAGTTTTCTGAGGGTCTTGCAGTTCCTTGCTGAGTTTATGGCGGTTGGTGCCTTTAGGCCTGAATTCCAGGCGCACCGCACCCTGAATATCCCAGAACACTGTGAGGATGACTTTGCCTACAGATGGCATGGTCTTGAACTTTTGAAGCGTCGGTGATCCTTTGTGCCGAAACACCATTGATGCTCTCATGTTTTCGGGGTCAAAATGGTGACCGAGCATTCATCACATGCCATATTACTGATGTCGGTACAATCATCACCGTACGTAACTTCAGTTGGAGGCACATTTTCTGTGGGTAGAATCTCGATTAAAGCACTCTGTTTCTCACGTAACGACATACCAGTTGGTTATAATGAAACTTACCCTATTTAACACGTTATAACACAGAAACTAACCATTGTACGAGGACCAAACTTGGTGGCATTAATTTCGAGGACGTGGGGTAGAGAAATAATGCAGAATCATTTCACTTTTAAGGTTCTGCCACGGTACATTACATACCGATTCCATTACTGCTACAAAAGCGGCTCAATACGGCGCCCATCAGTGCCCAGAAGAGTCTGAAAGCGCAGGATTGCATTCTGCGCGGCAGAACGAAACATGTCCGTAGGTATGCTGGCTACCTCTCTTGATATGCTGCGCTTCAGATCAGCACGTGTGTGAATGTTCCCCTGGTAAACCCTGTCCTTCAGGTTGCCCCACAACCAGATATCACAGGGAGTGAGATTAGGTGATCGTGCTGGCCAAGCATTTGGAAACGATCGGCTGATAATTCAATCGTGTCCAAATGTGTTTTGGAGAAGCAGGTGATCTTCACGAGCTATGTGCGGTGGGGCCCCACCTTGCATGAAAACTGTTGAGTTAAATGCGCCTCTCTCCTGTAAGGCGGGTATTACATGCTGGCGAAGCATATCGCAGTAACGCTGGCCATTTACATTGCACGTCTTCGGTCCTTGAGGCAGAACTGTTCAAAAAGGAATGGGCCAATGATGAACGTAGCCGTGAAGCCACACTATAGGGTGACACGTTCGCTTCATGTACAGTGACTGGAGGTGAAGATACCCACACTCGGCAATTCTGTGTGTTCACCACACACGCCAGAAAAAATGAGCTTCGTCTGTTCATAGGATGTGAAGATATGTTGCTGTCGTCCACGTACATAGGGGAAGTGACCATCATAATAAAATAAGAGAAATCAGAGCGCGTACGGAATAGTTTTTCCCTCGCGCTCTTCGAAAGTGGAACGGTAGAGAAATAGTTTTCAGGTGGTTCGATGAACCCTCTGCCAGGCGCTTAATTGTGAATTGCAGAGTAATCATGTAGATGTAGATGTACATGTAGAATCAGTATGAAATTATGTACCCTTATCTGTTGTCCTAACTCAGTTCGAATCGTTGCATAGCCAAGTTAAAGTCACTGTTTGCTACGAAAGTTGGCAGCTCTGTATAACAGACATCAGACACCGTGAAGTCCAAAATCTCCTATAAATTTAGCAGTATATTTCTGCTACCAGAATGAAGACGCACAATAAATAAAATCACTTTATTTTCTATCCTACTTTGTACTGATATTTTAATGGCTAGCGGCGAAATTACGTTCACTGGAATATTCGGTGGAAACGCGGGTCGTCCAATAACGTATAATCACTCTACGTAACACTGTTTGGTAAGGCGAGAGAACTTGTCGTTTATCACCAAGTAAATGCCATTGTCAGGGTAATAAGGGAGTTATGTAAAAGGTCCCAACAAAGGGAACAGCAAACGAGCCGTGGGAGAGGGAAGGCAGCGCCTGACAGCCCATTAGCTCGCCGAGAACCGCCGTCTTCCAGATAAGTTTAACGGCGAAAAGTTACCACACGTCGCCACTAAAGCTTCAAAAACGACCGACTAACTTTGTATCCCCACTTTTTTTTCCTACGCCAAACCCATCTACTTTTGACGACACATTGGGAGGCTCTTGGAACGCTGAGAGCGAAGACAGATATACCACAAAAGCTTGAATTGCTTAACAAATACAGTGATATTTTCACGTACAGCAAGTGACGTTAGAACAGCATTGCTGAACGACCGGTCTCAAGTGAACACTCTTTTTTAGAGTGTTCGAGTTAATGAATGACGAAGGTCTTCTTTGATAAACTATTTCTCCATTGCTGCTATCCGTCTCTGTATCAAGCTACTCTATAATCTAGGCAAAACACAGTAATGCTTTGTATTTTAAGAAAAGATCCTAGTAAGAAT
The DNA here is from genome assembly GCF_023898315.1 of Schistocerca nitens. Taxonomy (NCBI): domain Eukaryota; kingdom Metazoa; phylum Arthropoda; class Insecta; order Orthoptera; family Acrididae; genus Schistocerca; species Schistocerca nitens. The sequence goes on along the minus strand of NC_064616.1, from coordinate 288,321,190 downwards.
CCTCACAGAAATTATAGGAGTGGCTAAAGCGTAACAGTGAAGCAAATACTGCTTGGTTATTTTGATAGCCCTCTTCCTTCATCTCTCCATTCACTCACTCTTCCCCCATCACCATTATTCGTATTCCACCACCTCCCCAAGCGCTCTCTCTCTCTCTCTCTCTCTCTCTCTCTCTCCCTCCCTCCCCCTCCCCCTCCCCCTCCATTCCTCCCACTCTCTCCCTCTCACTTATTCATACACTATCTCCTCTCTCACTCATCTCTTACCCTTTCCAGTCTCCTTTTGGCACTGATTACGTCACAGCGTACCACCTGTATCTAGCCAGTCAAATTTTACTTTCTTTCCGTAACTAGCATGAGAACAGCTAATCTTTATTTTTTCGAGTGTGCTGATAACGAAAAATGTCAATGGAAATGCAAGATCAGCTCTCGTTTTGAAGTTGTGACAGTCTTAAGTTATTGCCTGTATACGCTTATGCATATAATACCCTTGTAGATTTCTGCTCGGGATTCCCTGATTACTGTTCAGCTGTAAGCGGAAAACACCGATACTTTCCAGTTTCCCTGGAATGTTACTGCCATGTTCGAAGCCTACTGGTGGAAGCGTTCTCCGTGCTCGTCGGTTGCAGCAACACAGTTGTCAAGAACGAAATCCAAGTGGGAATGTTAAAAATGTTACTTTAAGAACATGTTGTACCCAGTGTGTTATAGTAGTGCAGAAGATTTGCCACAAATCCTTTTAGTGTTCTGCCCTCTTATTTCCTAGACAGTTTGTTGACACTTGAACAAAGGCATCCCAAACTAACTTTTCATCACCTGTGAGGATGGTGTTGAAATGCTCATCTTTGTACAGTTTGCGTTTCTGGGGACCCTCGAAAATCCCATCTTTTATTTTCGCCTCGCTAAGAGACATGGAAATTTATCACGCTAATAGAGATTTGCTTCCGCAGTTTTTTTTTTTTTCACAGACTTAACGTAGTATTTAATTAGGCCCAGCTTTATGTGAAGAGCAGGGAGAATTAAGTTCTTGGTTTCGAAAAGTGCTTCGTCCATAACATTGTGAGATCGTGTTCAACTGATTGACGCATAGACCAATCTTTCTCTTTAGAATGACGTACTATGGCGCGGCTATCCCATAGGCACAGGACGCAACATAATTTGGTGTAGCCGCGTTGTAGCCCAAGTAATATGCTTATGACTTTCAGATCCCAGGAAACCTGCCATTTGAACTTTTCATAGTTCAGTCGCAAAAACGATTGTTTCATATTCTCATATTGTTGTTTCATGTAAGATGCATACCCAGTCGGAATCGATGGTTACATGCTGTCATTATGCAGTATCACACACTTGAGACTTGACACAGATCGTGAGTCTACTAAAACTGCATTCGGTATGGTGGAAAATAAAATTAATGACGAGATCACGAGAGTAAAAAATTGTTCACTGGTCAAGAAGACACTCTCTAAGATGGTAGCTGGCGTACAGGGATAATGCAAGAACGTGGCCGATCAAGTTGAAGATATGTGTTCAAATGTGTGTGAATTCTTAAGGGACGAAACTGCTAAAGTCACGGTCCCTGGGCTTGCACACTACTTAAACTACCCTAAACTAACCTACGCTAAGAACAACACACACACACACACACACACACACACACACACACACACACACACACGCCCGAGGGAAAACTCGAACCTCCGGCGGGAGGAGTTGAAGACATGTTGTAGCCCGCTTTTGATGAAAGTGTGCTAGAATAAAAGTCAATAGTACCGTAGAAGAGAAATGTCGTATTATGCAGAGTGCAGCTCCAAGCATGATTTGAAATGATAATTAAATGGACACCCTAGCTGCAAACAGGCGTTGATGTACTTCATTGGGGACATGTTGAAAATGTGTGCCCCGACCGACGCCTGTTTGCAGCTCTGGTGTCCATTTAATTATCATTTCATTTCTAGCAACGCTGCATGGTCATCCACGGTAACTGTTCTTTTGGGAACAGATACTACCGTCATATATAGTTAAAATATGGCTTCCCGGCCATTGACCTTCTTGTGCGAACGCACACGCTATGCCCGAACTCGTACGGTACTTGGTAGATTAATCTGCCACGAGTAATGAGTATGATGGGCAAACATCTATTAGGCGCACTACGAATGTAGTGGTGTGGACATGTTGGGAATGTGGATCTCACGGGGAGCGTGCAAGGGATAAGTCCATGCAGACGCACTATCCTCTGTGCCCGCGGTGGCTCAGATGGATAGAGCGTCTGCCATGTAAGCAGGAGATCCCGGGTTCGAGTCCCGGTCGGGGCACACATTTTCAACATGCCCCCAATGAAGTACATCAACGCCTGTTTGCAGCTAGGGTGTCCATTTAATTATCATTTCATTTCTAGCAAAGCTGCATGGTCATCCAAGGTAACTGTTCTTTCGGGAACAGATACTACCGTCATATATAACCAAGCATGATTGTTGATACCAGTGTTGGTACACGCGAATTTCTCGATTTCAAACCGAGTCAGGGATCACACTCCGTTGCTTCAATACGCCAGTTTAAGGATGCTTTCTCAACATTGTATTCCTAGAAAACAAAAAGGAGATATTTGTGTGAGTAACCTGGAAGACTGTGCACACACATAGGGCATGAGAGTCGATGATAGCTATAGTAGTTTCAGTGAATTTCAGACTGTCTTCTTCAATAAATTTTGGCAGTCAAGTCAAATTTATTGACGCCGTCATTATAGGGCCGCTTAACGGCACCATTCAAGAGTTTTTGCATAAGTCTTGGAATCGAAACGTACATCTAGATGAGCCTGTTACAAGAAACAGAACCAACATAGTTTCTTACTTAACGAATACCACTGCATGTCCATGCAATTACCTCTCACAATATACAAAGACATCGACGACGTATATTTGCTAGTAGACCGAATTGAAGCTCTTGAAACTGAGAAAAGGCGACGTGAGGACAATCATTGGAGCCGGCCACTGTGGCCGAGTGGTTCTAGGCGGTTCAGTCTGGAACAGCGCTACCGCTACGGTCGCAGGTTCGAATCCTGCCTCGGGCTTGGATGTCTGTGATGTCCTTAGATTAGTTAGGTTTATGTAGTTCTAAGTTCTAGGGGACTAATGACCGCAGATGTTAAGTCCCATAGGGCTCAGAGCCTTTTGAACCTTTTTTTTTTTTTTTTTTATTTTTTTTTTTTTTACAATCATTGAGGCTTGACAAACCGAGACAATGAGGAGTAGCGTAATGACCTTAATTTCGGAGCCACGAATCGGTGGAATGATCGCAACGGATCAGGGAGATACAAAGACTGCAGACGACCGTATAATAGACAGCAGGGATATCGTGAATTTCAGAGGAACGAGTACCGTGATACTTAAGATCGATCGCCGCAACACAGATCCACATCTAGACTCGCAGGAAAATTGTGTTTAGTTTCGGACGCGAACCACTCTGAAACTGACACTGTACGGACGTGGGGTCACCTATCACATTGCAAACAATGCAGACGATGTACGCTTCGTTATGGAAGATTTATTAAGAGGAGATGAGCAATGTACTAAGGACACCATGATGATGTTGACATTGCGACTGTACTGCACTGCATTTAATGTGACAGACAGGCAAATGTATTGCTCTGAATAAATCTTGGCACATAAAAGTCCTAGGGACGAACCATACACCGTCTGCCTTACGCCGTGTTGCTGTACTAGCAAACTGATTTCCTGAAAGGTGATCCTGCCGTGGAATAAAATTGAGGATAGAGACGTTATGCGAATTATAAATTAATAAACATTAAAAACAGGGAACATCTGTAATAAACATACACAACGCTGCAAATTTTTAAGAACAGATGGTTTATTCAGTAAATGGTAGTCCTACAAGCAGTTTTATGCATAAATTAACTTAGTTATTGAAATATATCACCAGCCTATGAATTACCTAGTATGAAGCAAAAGATAACGGAATCCTCACTAAAATCAAGTCGCAACATGTGCACAATACAAAAGTTCCATCACCAACATTCTGATATCCCGTAACCAAGATCCGATAAGCGATCCGTTGTCTCTACACAAATAAATTCACACCACTCTGTCATACTATTCGACCGCAGACAACTAGAATCTCTCCTTCTTGACCAACGTCCTGAACTGTTCTTCCCTTTCTCCGTCCCGCCTGCTCCCAAGAGCACCTCTTCCACCGCCAACGTCCACCAATTTAATGACATTTCAGCCAATGAGAGCACGAAGAATCCTAAGGAAATGCAATCCGAAAACAAAGGAAGTAGGTTACAGTACGCTTGTTCGCCCACTGCTTGAATACTGCTCAGCAATGTGGGTTCCGTACCAGATAGGGTTGATAGAAGAGAGAGAGAAGATCCAACGGAGAGCAGCGCGCTTCGTTACAGGATAATTTAGCAATCGCGAAAGCGTTACGGAGATGATAGATAAACTCCAATGGAAGACTCTGCAGGAGAGACGCTCAGTAGCTCGGTACGGGCTTTTATTGAAGTTTCGAGAACATACCTTCACCGAGGAGTCAATCAGTATATTGCTCCCTCCTACGTATATCTCGCGAAGAGATCATGAGGATAAAATCAGAGAGATTAGAGCCCACACATAGGCATACAGACAATCCTTCTTTCCACGAACAATATGAGACTGGAATAGAAGCGAGAACCGATAGAGGTACTCAAGGTACCCTCCGCCACACACCGTCAGGTGGCTTGCGGAGTATGGATGTAGATGTAGATCAGCTCCCTACAAAGTTACACACTTCGTACAACACTTTCACATGTATGCAAACGGACCACTATTTCTACACTAATGATTCTATATCTAAAATACATATTTGATTGACAGGTCATGTCATGACGTCTCTGCTGACACCAGTTCTTATCATTTCTAACTACGTATGTCATTAATACCGACATATTTGTGCTTCTAGCACATCACCAATCATATTATATGTATACAGGGTGTTACAAAAAGGTACGGCTAAACTTTCAGGAAACATTCCTCACACACAAATAAAGAAAAGATGTTATGTGGACATGTGTACGGAAACGCTTAATTTCCATGTTAGAGCTCATTTTAGTTTCCTCATTATGTACAGTACTTCCTCGATTCACCGCCATGATTTCATACGGGATACTCTACCTGTGCTGCTAGAAGATGTGCCTTTACAAGTACGACACAACATGTGGTTCATGCACGATGGAGCTCCTGCACATTTCAGTCGAAGTGTTCGTACGCTTCTCAACAACAGATTCGGTGACCGATGGATTGGTAGAGGCGGACCAATTCCATGGCCTCCACGCTCTCCTGACCTCAACCCTCTTGACTTTCATTTATGGGGGCATTTGAAAGCTCTTGTCTACGCAACCCCGGTACCAAATGTAGAGACTCTTCGTGCTCGTATTGTGGACGGCTGTGATACAATACGCCATTCTCCAGGGCTGCATCAGCGCATCAGGGATTCCATGCGACGGAGGGTGGCTGCATGTATCCTCGCTCACGGAGGACATTTTGAACATTTCCTGTAACAAAGTGTTTGAAGTCACGCTGGTACGTTCTGTTGCTGTGTGTTTCCATTCCATGATTAATGTGATTTGAAGACAAGTAATAAAATGAGCTCTAACATGGAAAGCAAGCGTTTCCGGACACATGTCCACATAACATATTTTCTTTCTTTGTGTGTGAGGAATGTTTCCTGAAAGTTTGGCCGTACCTTTTTGTAACACCCTGTATATGTAGATGGTATCTGTTATTTCGGACATATCCGAAAGAACAGATACCATCGGTGACCATGCAGCTCGTTAGAACGAAATGACATGGCAATGAATACCCCTAGCTGCATACAGGCGTTGATATAAGTCAATGGGGACAGTTGAAAATTCTTGCCCCGACCGGGACTCGAACCCGAGATCTCGTGCTTACATGGCAGACGCTCTGTCCATCTGAGCCACCGAGAACACAGAGTATAGTACGACTGCAGGGATTTATCTCTGGTACGCCTCCAGTGAGACCCACATTCCCAAATTATTGCCCCGCACTATATTCATATTGCCCCTGCCCATTATATTCATTACTCGTGGCTTTTTGCCGATTCCCTTAAGAGTTCCGGCATTTTGATCACATATTAATAAATCGATTCACTAATGACTGCATACTACTTCATTTTTTCATTGTAAGTGTGGAGGACGGTCTGGTTCGACACTCTTAGATATATAAACGTAATATTATGGAATATTTAACAACTATGTAATGTTCGTTGTTTGTTATGCTGATGACTGCTGTGCAATGCAATTACGAGACGTATGGTTTATTGTATATCGTAGAAACGTTTATCACTCAGCAAGAGTAAACATTTGTGATGGAATGAATGGTTTGGTTGTAGATATGTTTATGACTGCAGTTTTTTATACGATGTATTACATTTTGTTGATTCACATAGTGCTCTTGTATTTATTCTACCAGTCTTCCTGGCCTTATTCCAGCTTATTAAAGCGTGTATTATGTCTGTCGTTAGCCACTCTACACGCTGCTTTGGGTCCAGCACTGCAGTCCAGTGCGGTTGACCTGTGGCTGCCTGAAAACGCCATGCTGGTGAAACCGGGTCACAAGCTCGCGCTGATCTTTTCATTGTCCTCAGGCCATCTCCGTGTCTGCTCAGCGGAACCCATTTACAGCTTTCTAGATTTCTGTTGATATTTGCTCAGACTCAAAACCCACTTTAACTCTTTATTATGTTCCGTTGCAGCCTCGGAATTGTCCCAAGTTACGCGTCCTGATCACACTTGCTAGGCAGAAACAATACCTCGACTGCTCAACAAACATTAACTGCATTTAATATTCAATTCCAGCCGAGGGTTTCTCCCTAGACTCATAGCGTTACAACATCTTATTGGATTCTGGCCCTGAGGCGAGTGCAATTGCAAAGAAATTATTTCAAGAACTCAATGATGGTGAAGCTATGCCTATTTGTCCGGTAAATGGACTCAGAATTGTAACCGCAGTTGGGAATCGACGCAAGCCAATCAGAGAGCAATTTATGTTTAAATATCGAGTTCTGGGAGAAGATTTGTAACAGCCAGTTTCTGTTGTTCGATTTTTCAACGTTGGAATTATCTATGGTGCTGACTAGATGACAGAAAGATGGTGCTGATTATATTTTGTCGAAGTGTGTGCATACGTAAAGCATAAGGAGGAAGAGATGAAGATTTGCTTTAAAGAAATTGTAGGGGAAGATCGCGAATACTTTGAGGACGCAAAATTTGGTTTCGTTAGCGTGAAAGAATGAGAGGGAGCTGCGACTCCACTTCTTCGAGGGGAGGATAACAACGTGAAGTCACGACATGCTGTGCGGCTGGTCCTGGCGGGGGTTCGAGTCCTCCCTCGGGCATGGGTGTGTGTTTGTCCTTAGGATAATTTAGGTTAAGTAGTGTGTAAGATTAGGGACTGATGACCTTAGGAGTTAAGTCCCATAAGATTTCACACACATTTGAACATTTTTTTTTCACGGCCTGACGTAAATGACGATGCTGAAAATATTCAAGCGAAACTAAGAAAATTAACAGAAATTAGTCGGTATCAAAGGTACTGCAGAGAGAACTACTGCAGGTCCACTAAAGTGTATTTTCGTCACAGCCCGGCATAGTGAGAGGATGCCTTTGTAAGTTAAAAGTGAAACCTGACGAACAATTTCGCATGAAATATAACTTGTTCCATCAGGCAAGAAATCTTCAGTTCACAAAGAAATTCAAAGAATGCTAGATATGGGAATCACCCAGCGATCGCATAGTCAGCCAGTTCTGTAGTCTCATGCATACAGTAACGAGCAAAATGGTAGTGTCAGGACTGTATGGGGAGCAATCAACAGAATAACTCTTCCGCAAATATATCATTCCGAAAATTTATAAGAGCTATTACAATGAGTTGATGGCGTCAAGTATTTGATGAAAATTGTATTTGGTATGTTCAAGAACCCCCTCATGAAACATGGACTTTTCAGTGATGCGTCTTGCGAGACAGAGCGATACAGAAAGCCGTACCGTTCGTACAACCACAACGCTGTGGTATCTGTTGAGAGGCCAAACAAAAATGTGGTTCCTGAAGAGGGGCAGCAGCCTTTTCGGTAATTGGAGGGACAAGATTGTGGATGACTGAATGATCTGGCCTCGTAACATCAACTAAAATGGGCTTGTTGAGCTGGTACTGCGAACGGCTGGGAGCAAGGGGAAACTACAGTTGTAATTTTTCCCGAGAGCATGCAGCTCTACTGTATGGTTAAGTGATTATGGCGTCGTTTTGGGTAAAATATTCCGGAAGTTAAAATAGTCCCCATAGGGATCTCCGCGAGGGAACTACTCAGGAGGATGTCGTCATTAGCAGAAACAAAATGGGCGTTCTACGGTTGGAAAATTTGAAAAGGGAATGGATGGGTTGAAGATAGATATAGTGAAACTTAGAGAAGTTCGTGGAGAGGAGGAACAGTCAGATAAATACGGGGTTATAAATACAAAATCAGATAGGGGTAATGCAGGAGTGGGTTCAATACTGAATAAGGAAATAGCAATGTGGGTCAGCTACTATGAACAGCGTAGTCAACGCATTATTGTAGCCAAGACAGACACGAAACCCACGCCGGTCACAATAGTACAAATTCTATGCCAACTAGTTCCGCAGATGATAAAGAGGTTGAAGAAATGTACGATTAGACAAATGAAATTATTCAAGTAATTAAAGGATCCGAAAGCTTGCGATGGGGGACTGTGTGTGTGTGTGTGTGTGTGTGTGTGAATTCCTAAGGGACCAAACTACTGAGGTCATCGGTCCCTGATTGGGGACTGGAATCCGATAGGAGTAAAAGATAAAGAAGAAAAAAATAGTAGGTGAATATGGACTGCTGAAAAGGAATGTGAGAAGAATCCTTGTGGTAGAACTTTGAAGAGGGTAGAATTTCATCATCGCTACCATTTGGTTTACTAATGAAGAAAGAAGGCTGTATACGTGGAAGAGATCTGGAGGCCCTGAAAGGTTTCAGAATGATTATACAGGGTGCACATGAAGTCCGGGAACACTTTCAGTTATTTATTGCACAAGAACCAAACATTGTACAGATATCATACATATGTCATTTTGAAGAGAAACCCTGAAAGTTTTTTTTTCCCCACGTATACCGGCACAGCGTAGTTTGGTAATTTGCCGATAGTCAACGCTAGTCGCAAACATGGCGATTCGGGTGCGGAGCGTGCTTTCTGTATGTTAGAGTTCGACAAAAACACCAGATCTCACTCGGTGTGACTTTTTTCTGTGGGACCATATTAAAGGTCTGGTGTATGTACCGCCCCTACCACGTAGCAGAGCTCCAGGAGAGAATACGGGAAGCGACTGCCACCCTCGACGGTGGCATGCTGGGACGGGTATGGCAAGAATTCGATTACCGTATTGACGTCTGCCGGGTCACTCATGGGTTTACGCCGGCCGCGGTGGTCTCGCGGTTCTAGGCGCGCAGTCCGGAACCGTGCGACTGCTACGGTCGCAGGTCGAATCCTGCCTCGGGCATGGATGTGTGTGATGTCCTTAGGTTAGTTAGGTTTAAGTAGTTCTAAGTTCTAGGGGACTAATGACCACAGCAGTTGAGTCCCATAGTGCTCAGAGCCATTTGAGTCACTCATGGTTCGCATATCGAAACTTTGTAAAAAAAAAAAAAAAAAAAAAAAAAAAAGAAAAAAAAAAACCTTGGTTCTTGGTAGAGCAACATTATAATAAATGAAAAGCACCAGTTTGCTTTTGTTCTACAATAATATCAGTTCTATATACACTCCTGAAAATTGAAATAAGAACACCGTGAATTCATTGTCCCAGGAAGGGGAAACTTTATTGACACATTCCTGGGGTCAGATACATCACATGATCACACTGACAGAACCACAGGCACATAGACACAGGCAACAGAGCATGCACAATGTCGGCACTAGTACAGTGTATATCCACCTTTCGCAGCAATGCAGGCTGCTATTCTCCCATGGAGACGATCGTAGAGATGCTGGATGTAGTCCTGTGGAACGGCTTGCCATGCCATTTCCACCTGGCGCCTCAGTTGGACCAGCGTTCGTGCTGGACGTGCAGACCGCGTGAGACGACGCTTCATGCAGTCCCAAACATGCTCAATGGGGGACAGATCCGGAGATCTTGCTGGCCAGGGTAGTTGACTTACACCTTCTAGAGCACGTTGGGTGGCACGGGATACATGCGGATGTGCATTGTCCTGTTGGAACAGCAAGTTCCCTTGCCGGTCTAGGAATGGTAGAACGATGGGTTCGATGGCGGTTTGGATGTACCGTGCACTATTCAGTGTCCCCTCGACGATCACCACTGGTGTACGGCCAGTGTAGGAGATCGCTCCCCACACCATGATGCCGGGTGTTGGCCCTGTGTGCCTCGGTCGTATGCAGTCCTGATTGTGGCGCTCACCTGCACGGCGCCAAACACGCATACGACCATCATTGGCACCAAGGCAGAAGCGACTCTCATCGCTGAAGACGACACGTCTCCATTCGTCCCTCCATTCACGCCTGTCGCGACACCACTGGAGGCGGGCTGCACGATGTTGGGGCATGAGCGGAAGACGGCCTAACGGTTTGCGGGACCGTAGCCCAGCTTCATGGAGACGGTTGCGAATGGTCCTCGCCGATACCCCAGGAGCAACAGTGTCCCTAATTTGCTGGGAAGTGGCGGTGCGGTCCCCTACGGCACTGCGTAGGATCCTACGGTCTTGGCGTGCATCCGTGCGTCGCTGCGGTCCGGTCCCAGGTCGACGGGCACGTGCACATTCCGCCGACCACTGGCGACATCATCGATGTACTGTGGAGACCTCACGCCCCACGTGTTGAGCAATTCGGCGGTACGTCCACCCGGCCTCCCGCATGCCCACTATACGCCCTCGCTCAAAGTCCGTCAACTGCACATACGGTTCACGTCCACGCTGTCGCGGCATGCTACCAGTGTTAAAGACTGTGATGGAGCTCCGTATGCCACGGCAAACTGGCTGACACTGACGGCGGAGGTGCACAAATGCTGCGCAGCTAGCGCCATTCGACGGCCAACACCGCGGTTCCTGGTGTGTCCGCTGTGCCGTGCGTGTGATCATTGCTTGTACAGCCCTCTCGCAGTGTCCGGAGCAAGTATGGTGGGTCTGACACACCGGTGTCAATGTGTTCTTTTTTTCCATTTGCAGGAGTGTACATTGTAACTATGTGTTATTGATGGCTAAATCGAATTGCTACACGGAAGGCCAAATCAAAAAAAAATAAAAGACTGTTTTGTTGCCTTATAACTAATGTTGGCAAAGATTGTCTGCGTGTTGGCTCTGAGGCTAAGATTACCGCGCGCTACCCGTTAGTCACCGGTGCGCATGCACAGCTGAATGAGCATGCGCCTTGACAAAGGTGCCGCCTGTTGTGAGGTCTTCCGGCATGACATCTGCTGCCGTCCAAACAACGTATTACGCCTATCGCTCGGACGGAGGCCGAGTGCAATCTATGATGCGTCCTGCACATCCCGACCCAATCCCTGACCGCTACTACGTATTGCCTTTTTTTCTATGATGTCCTCGAGCTACAACTATCGAAAATGTAGTGTGTGAATTGTTTAAAGCAGAACATAGTGAAACAGTGAATTATGTAGGGTGGTAGAAAACGGTCTGGGAAGCTTGTAAGGTTGTTGAAGGGAGTTTGCGCAGAGAAACAATTTTTCTGAAAAAAAAAATTCAGTTCGTTGCGCCGTTACCGAGTTCTTTCGCCTTAAAGTTAGCCAATCAGGTCGTCACGCGGGAATTCAAGTAGCTTGCCAGCTGCGTCGCCAAACGTGTTCATCATTTAGTTTCCTTAGACTGAAAACACATAATTTATGTTCACCTACTTTAAATTTATCACTTCCGAAAACGCACATTTTATCTGGTAATGAACGTTTCAACAAGTAGTAACTTACGCACCCACAAATGTCTGTCAATCACCGCATTTTAGCGCATGCAGCTGCTTGAATTTTCGCTCGTGACTATCTGACTGAATAACTTCATTGCTAAGTAACTCGGAAACGGCGCAACGTATCGAATTTTTTTCTTAACTATTATTTCTCAGTGCAAACTTCACTGCAACACCCTTGCAAGTATTTTAGACTATTTCTCACCACCATCTACAGTGCATCACGAAACGGCATATATATAAAACGGGAATTTACCATTGCTGACGGTACTTTTAAACCATATTTTAACCTAATACTGGTGCCATTTCATTATTGGCTGTCGAGTACAGCAAACGGTAATGATATTTTCGACATTTTTATTTAAAAATTATATTATTCTAACCTTTTTGTAAACTTAATGACACTAACTTTAGTCACCTTTTCTCTGATTTGACGATTTTGACTTGATATTCTATAATGCAATTATTTATAAATATGTATGATTAGATCATCATTTATCTTGTTCTCCTACCATTTGTACTGTGCCTCATAGTGCTTTCTATGTATTTTGACTTCTTTTTTACATGATTAACTTTCATGAAGGAACGTTTTTCTTGACAAATTTTCGCAACTCAACTGTTACGTTAAGCCATTGCGCCAAGTGATGTAAGTCAGTCAGCCTAATAGAACTTGTCAAATCTTCAGATATCTGTTCATGCTTTTTTCTTCCTTATTTGCACAAAAGACAGTGTGATTACATAGAGATAAGTGACTGTATTTTCATGGACGTGGCCTTTGTATACTAACTACTACGTTTACAAGTGCATATCTTATTGATTATTTAATCGTGGTCACAGCTTCAAAGTCAGATTGGATTCCTCATTTTCTCTTCTATAACTGTGTTCCACAGACAAGTTTTTATATGTATGTGTATGTTATCTTCTTAGATGTTGCCTTCGTACGTCTATGTTTTTAGTTACAGACATGCCACCGTGTTAATGACTGACTGATCTTTGTTGCTATTTGTAACCTTTCTTGGACGTCTTCAGTGTTTTATTCGGGGTCTTGTGCTGAATTTCTTCCCTTGGATTTCACATACAAGTGAGGAATCCAAGGTCGAAGATTTAGAGTCCCGGCTACGTGAGGTTACCATTACTGTGCCTCTTTCTTTAGGAGAACAAATACAGCCTCTATGAGTTGCGACCACGTGTGGCTGAACTGCTATGGTTACAACAGTCAGATACGATGTTACTCGTTTTGGGCGCGCAGGGCGGCTGTTGTGGTTGTCGTTCAGAGTTAATATAAAGATGCTGTCATATATATTCGCCCGCGTGCCCGAATAATGTTTAAATAGTATCGGCGATTTACTACGCCATCTGCAGGCCCCTGACCGACGTGTAGGAAAATTTCGCCATAGTTTTGTTTAAAACAGTATTGAGCAATACCGGTATTGGTAGATTTCTACTTGCTATAGCGATATCATGGCCGAAACTGCTGGCCAAATAAAATAATTTACGAAACTAGACGGCTTCAAGGTGTTGAATTTGACATCCTAGCCGTGGGACGTCTATAGCTTTCGATGTTGGAAGGACTTTGTGAGGAGACTTTCAGATCTAGTTCTGTTGAGTGATTATGATGTCAATCTCCACTTAAGAAACATAACAATCAAGCTACACTCACTAGTACTTAATCAGTTCCCTTCCCCAAGGCGTACCAATTTACCGAAATATGCCTGATACAAAATAGAATCTTTAAAGGATCACCCGTGAAAATTTGAAACCCTGATGACTATTGTAAAAAACACACTAAAAATATTGACATCATACTGGATAACACAGAGAAAAGGAAGTTGACACAGATCAATCCCACTGCACTTGTCCTCCCAAGCCAATCAAAAGTCCACAAACCGAACCTTCGTGTGAGGCCACTACTGTATTTCAGAAAATCCCCCACTTACAAGCTTGCAGGATGTATGTTAAAATTACGTCTGACTACAAGAAGACAGAACCATTAAAAGCACTGCACAACTAATACAACAAATAAAATATATAAAAATCCCAGACACAGCAACACTTCTCATTTGATATAGAAAGCATGTATTCCAACATACCAGTACCAGAAACAATGGAAATCATACATAAGAACCTAAAAACTTAGAGTCAACTCCCCAATGAACAGATTAAGGAAATACACACATTAATAAAGCTCATAACAGAACAAAATCACTTCCAATTCAAAATGAATTTTTTTTACAAGAAGATGGATTACCAGTGGGGTCCTCAGTTTCAGGAGCCTTAAGAAATATTTTTGTAAACCACATTGAACAGATAATTTTCACAAAAATATTAGCAAAAGAATACAACATATTATATTGGTTCAGGTATATGGATGACATCCTTTACTTAATAGAGGATGAGAAACAAAAGTTGAAAAACTACGTACTGACATCAACAAGATACACAATAATATAAAATTCACAATTGAAAGAGAACAGAACAACCAAATTAACTTTTTGGGTATAACACTCAAAAAACAAAACAATAAGCATATGTTTGAAATTTACCGTAGACCCACAGGAACGGACATTATCATTCCCCAATTCTCGAACCACCCACACTCACAAAAGCAAGCAGCACTCCAACACATGCTCCATAGACTCAACACAGTACCACTCACCAAAGAAAGCTACCAAAAAGAACAGGACATAATAATGCAGATAGCACAAAATAATGGTTACAGTAATAACAAAGTCACAAAGCTAAACAAAAAAATTAAAAGTAAAATAAAAGCAGAAAGCATCAAACCACAGACAACAACACAACTGAACCAAACACAAACTTGTAGTCCCATAACAACTACACAGGATAATCAGAAAAAGATGAAAGAAAATACAAGATGGTACACAATGACATACAAACACGAACTCACCCATAAAATCACCAACATTTTCAAAAGACAGGGATTAAACTTAGAATACACAACAGACAATTCTATACAAAAATACAACCCAAAACTGACAAAAAACAGAGACATATATCAGAAAGCAGATATATATCAACTACAGTGTAACACTTGTGAATGCAGGTACATAGGACAAACATGTAGAAACATTTGATGTCAGATAGAAAGAACACATGAGAGCCTGGAAATATGGGAAAAACCACTCCACATTTTCAGAACTCCTAAGAGAACATGACCACAAACCAACCACTAGAGAAAATTAGATGAAAGTAATTAGAATCTACAACAAAACACCTCCAAACCCTGCAAGAAAATTACCACACACAGAAAAACAAAGCAGAAAGGAAAACCCTGTTGAATGATCAAGTACACATGCCAAGCAATTCATTATTTACCCTAATAGATAAAATAATAGCATAACGCTCCCAAAGTGGATTAATATAATAATACCATCCAATACAATAATAATACCACCCAACATCTATACACTCACTTTTCCATGAACCCCACCACAGAATATTGAAACGAAAAGTCAAATCAGCTGTCACCAAAGCTTTCAACCACTCGCTAGCAGCTAGTACATTCATACATTCATATTCAACACCATACAATGCAAACCACCAACCTCCCCCTCCCCCCCCCAAAAAACCACCCTCTTCAGCTCTCTCTCTCTCCCCCCCCCTCTCTCTCTCTCTCTCTCTCTCTCTCTCTCTCTCTCTCTCGCTCGCTCGTACACACGCAGAGTACAAACATCATGAATAGAAGTTAGTCTCGAACATATACTTCCTTAGGTTGGCAACGAGTAGGTAAACACGCCCAAGAGGATGAAACACGTAATGGAGTTACGATACTTACGTTGTTAAAAACAATGTCCGACGAAATAGTTATGTCGTGTGGCAAAAGAACACTAGTACACCACAAAAAAGGAGAAAGATGGTGAACAGTGTGAAGAAGGTCAGAACGCAAAGTTGTGCTGATATATCAGCGATAAAGTAGTAGTGCGATCTCCAGACTAGATGGGAGGAGACACAGATCAGCATTTTTTTGGTCATCAGTCTACTGACTGGTTTGATGCGGCCCGCCACGAATTCCTTTCCTGTGCTAACCTCTTCATCTCAGAGTAGCACTTGCAACCTACGTCCTCAATTATTTGCTTGACGTATTCCAATCTCTGTCTTCCTCTACAGTTTTTGCCCTCTACAGCTCCCTCTAGTACCATGGAAGTCATTCCCTCATGTCTTAGCAGATGTCCTATCATCCCGTCCCTTCTCCTTATCAGTGTTTTCCACATATTCCTTTCCTCTCCGATTCTGCGTAGAACCTCCTCATTCCTTACCTTATCAGTCCACCTAATTTTCAACATTCGTCTATAACACCACATCTCAAATGCTTCGATTCTCTTCTGTTCCGGTTTTCCCACAGTCCATGTTTCACTACCATACAATGCTGTACTCCAGACGTACATCCTCAGAAATTTCTTCCTCAAATTAAGGCCGCTATTTGATATTAGTAGACTTCTCTTAGCCAGAAATGCCTTTTTTGCCATAGCGAGTCTGCTTTTGATGTCCTCCTTGCTCCGTCCGTCATTGGTTATTTTACTACTTAGGTAGCAGAATTCCTTAACTTCATTGACTTCGTGACCATCAATCCTGATGTTAAGTTTCTCGCTGTTCTCATTTCTACTACATCTCATTACCTTCGTCTTTCTCCGATTTATTCTCAAACCATACTGTGTACTGATTAGACTGTTCATTCCGTTCAGCAGATCATTTAATTCTTCTTCACTCTCACTCAGGATAGCAATGTCATCAGAGAATCGTATCATTGATATCCTTTCACCTTGTATTTTAATTCCACTCCTGAACCTTTCTTTTATTTCCATCATTGCTTCCTCGATGTACAGATTGAAGAGTAGGGGCGAAAGGCTACAGCCTTGTCTTACACCCTTCTTAATACGAGCACTTCGTTCTTTATCGTCCAGTCTTATTATTCCCTCTTGGTTGTTGTACATATTGTATATGACTTACTTTTTTTACATAAAAAATCTTGAGGTGAACTGTTTAATAATCTAAAAATAACAAAACTGTATTGTTATAGATTCCCAGACGGTTTTATTTACTAAACAAGTATTAGTGATGAATACTGTTTTGTATTGTCTTCTCCTTCATGTATATTACGTGTAGAAATTTCGTTCACTTTATGTGCATGGCGTAAAAAATCCGCCATGTTGTAAGCATTTCTTCACAGATTACCATTACTGTAATTATTTTCTATCATAATAATGAGTTACTTATAACCTTCAGTTAACTAAATACACAGATGTGAAATGTACACCCGAAAAAGAAAAGAAACCATGAATATAAAACGTAAAATAACAATTTAAAGTATAAAAAAACGATAATTAACTTAAAATGAATGTTTAGATATTTTAGTTAGTTACGTTGATAACAATCAGAGAGCACGCTATGGTAATTCAGAAACCAGCTTTATTATATGGGGATGTATGTGGCTTGAATCTAATTTATGTTGTAGCAAAAGTTTTCATTTTTCAAAATTAATTAATAGTAGTGTCGTACTTTGAAAAATTTCAAATTATTACGAAGGATGATTAAATAGCTTTCAAGGGCATTAATTACATGTCAACTTTTACATGAAAAACATTTTTTATGCCTCGTCGTTCCGAAGATATTCTCTCTAAGCCTAAAATGCCATATTACCTTTCGGGTTGTGTTTTACTTCTTAAAAGTGAAATTGGGCACAAAAAAAGACAGCGCTATTATGCACCCTCTACACACTCGCCAAGTTTCATCCAGTTCGTTTATTGACCCTTGGGAATGTTCCCTAATGAGTACATGGCAGTAGGAGCCCACTTGCCAATATCCCCCCCCCCCCCCCCCCCCCTCTGACCTGGATGCATGCGCTAAATAGATTGGTAAGGGTGTCATAAAGCCGTTCCTCTCCTGATGCAGGTTGCCCCATAACTGTTGTAAATGCTCCTTGATATCCTGGATAATGGTTCTGGAATGGAGTTGACGTCCGAGATGATCCCATACATGTTCCACGGAGAAAAGATCTGGGGATCTTGCTGGCCATAGGAGTACCTCAACATCACGCAGACAGTTCATAGAGAGATATGCCATGTGCGACCGAGCATTATTTGTCCCTAATATCTGCTCCTAATGGAACCAAAATCCATGTTAAGTGGAAGGATACTTCATCTGACACCGCAATACTCTCCGTCTCGAAGTCAGCAGCTGATGGAGACAGTGGTGATTGGCATCATGTACACCACGATACGTTCGTATACAGAAATTTCGGCGAGCATCTGAGAATATCTGACCACATTTGAGAATGAGGGTCTGATTTGGGAGGTATGTATTAGAGCCTGCTGACCAGTACTTCCTGCAACAGCAGCAGCACAGCCTCGGAAGAGATAACAGGCCCCAGCAACCGGGTATTACCACTGGGTACGATGACATCATTCATGTAGCTTTTCTTAGTCTGCTCCTGCAGAAACCTTGCTGGAGCTGTAGTATTGCTCAGATTCACCCTTCAGAGGCGCTGGCTAGCTTCACTGCCTTCATGAGTTTCCTGAATAAGCGCTGTTTTGTTCTGAATATGCGTTCTTGTGAAACGGTGTCTGAGCTTCAGGCTGACACTCGCTTCGCTCTCTAAGACACTGTTTGTTGAGCGTTGTAAGAGAAATTCATTGCACACGATAGTCATGGTGCTACATTATACTCTGTTCTTGAGTAAGTTAATAAAAAAAGTCTCTTGCTGGATATCACCTGTTGTTTCATGGGCGATAAAGTGCATATCGAGCGGCGCAAGTAATTCGTCTACGGTTCCACTTTCTTGTCAAAGCTGGGGAAAGGTGGCGGCGCTGGCTGGAGTACATTCGCCGTGGAATCATCCTGGAGAGGTGCTTGGATACCTCCGACATTATGGTGCTGCTGGTCATCTTCTCCAACAGCAGTTCCAGAGCGTGTTGTGCCGCTTGCTGGTACTGCTGCATGTTTTGTAACAGGTTCTTCAGCAAGCATATCCCCACTGTTTGCACCCATACTGGACGAGAAACTCAATCTACATCTGCATCGATACTCCGTAATCAACCTCCCGACGCTGGTTCGAGTCCTCCATCGGGCATGGGTGTGTGTGTTGTTCTTAGCATAAGTTAGTTTAAGTTAGTTTGAGTACCTCAGCAGTTTGGACCCTTACCAATTCACACATTCTTACGGAGCGTGGCGGAGAATGCCCTCTACCACTACAAGTCATTTCCTTCCCTGTACCATTCGCAAACAGAACGAGGGAAAAACGACTACATGTATGATTTCTCGTATCTTACCTCCATGGTCCCGACGCGCAGTGTATGTTGGAGGCAGCAGAATCGTTCTGGAGTCAGCTTCAAATCCGAATGTCTACATCTTCTCAACAGTGTTCCTCGAATAGAATGTCGCCTTCCCTCCAGAGATTCAAGTTTGAGTTCCTGAAGCATGTCCGAAACACATGCGTGTTGTTCTAACCTCAGAATTCCTTCGATGTTTTCCTTTAATCCGACCTGGTATGGATCCCAAACACTCGAGCAGTACTCAAGATTTGGCCGCGGTCTCCTTCACAGAGAAGCCACACTTTTTTAAAGTTCTCCCAATAAACCGAAGTGGACCATTCGTTTTTTCTACCACTATCCTCACATGGTCGTTCCTTTTCAAATGGTTCAAATGGCTCTGAGCACTATGCGACTTAACTTCTGAGGTCATCAGTTGCCTAGAACTTAGAACTAATTAAACCTAACTAACCTAAGGACATCACACACACCCATGCCCGAGGCAGGATTCGAACCTGCGAACGTAGCGGTCGCCTGGTTCCATACTGTAGCGCCAAGAACCGCACGGCCACTCCGGCTGACCGTTCCTTTTCATCTCGCCTTGCAGCGTTAAGCTCAGATGTTTAACTGGTGTGACTGTGCCAAGCAGGACACTACTAATTCTGTATCGGAACGTTATGCGTTTCTTTTTCCTACTCATCATCATTCACTAAAATTTTTCTACATTTAGACCTAGCTGCCATTCGTCACACCAACTACAGATTTTGTCCAAGTCATCTTATATCCTCCTGAAGTCACTCAACTCCGACACCTTACCGTACACCACAGCATCACCAGCGAACAAACGCATACTGCTGCCCACCTTGTCTGGCAAATCATTTATTTATACGAGTATGAGACTAATAGCGGTCCTGTAACACTTCAAACGTGTGTGAAATGTTATGGGACTTAACTGCCAAGGTCATCGGTCCCTAAGCTTACACACTACTTAACCTAAATTATCCTAAGGACAAACACACACACCCATGCCCGAGGGAGGACTCGAACCTCCGCCGGGACCAGCCGCACAGTCCGTGACTGCAGCGCCTGAGACCGCTCGGCTAATCCCGCGCGGCATCGGGCATTCCTGACGACACTCTGGTCTCTGACGAACACTCGCCATCGAGGACAACATACTGGATCCTATAACTTAAGAAGTCTTCGAGCCACTCACATATCGTTGAACCTGTCCCATATGTTCGGCCCTTCCTTAACAGCCTCCAGTGGGGCATCCTGTCAAACGCTTTCCGGAAATCAAGAAATATGGACTCAGCCTGTTGTCCTTCATCCACAGTTTGCAGTATGCCATGTGAGAAAAGGACAAGCTCAGTTTCACACGAGCGATGGTTTCTAAAACCGTGCTGATTCGTGGACATAAGCTTCTCGGTCTCAAGAAAATTCTATTGGAACTGAGAATATGTTCAAGGATTCTGCTGCAGACTGATGTTAGGGATATTGGTCTGTAATTTGACGGTGCCGCTCTTTTGCCCTTATACGCAGGAGTCACATGGGCCTTTTTCCAATCGCTTGGAACTTTGCACTTGGCGAGAGGTTCGTGATAAATGCTAGCTAAGTAAGGGCCCAATGCCGTAGAGTACTCTTTAAAAAATCGAAATAGGATTCCATCTGGACCTGTCTTCAACTCCTTCCGTTGTTTCTCTACGCCAGGGATGCTTATTACTATGTCGTCTATTCGGGAGTCTGTTCGAAGGTCAAAGGATGGTATGTTTGTACGATTCTCCTGCGTGGACGACTTCTTGGAAGTGAAATTTAAAACTTCAGCTGTCATTTTGCTGTCTTCAACTGCCACACCAGACAGGTCAGCAAGTGAATGGCTGGAAGCTCTAGACCGACTTACCGGTTTTACATAGGACCACAATTATCTCGGGTTGTCTGCCAAAACGCGGTGAATAAAAACGGGGTTTTTCCAATGCGCATACCTCGAGTATAAATATTACACATTTCGTTCTGCTTAGGCAAATGGGGCAAATCGGTTGGTTCTTTTTGCATTTGATGTGGTCTAGGTGAGCCTGATGGGAGTTTTGAAGACATCATAAGTTCATGGCAAGTTCCTCGGAACGACCCACAAATACGGTTTTTAACTATATTTTCGCCATCTTCAGCGATCCAAAAGCCATTCGAGGATTACAAGACGGCTATGCACTCTAAATGGCAGAAACTTTTACGATATATTCCTCCAATCCCAATTTCGAACTATAATGAAAATGTTCTTGATATTTTTATCCTTTCTCAAGATACCCTACTTCTACATGTAAAATCCTGAATAACGAGAAAAATGTAGTTTATAAATTGACGTAGCATGAATAAATATGCTGTAAAATGTCTCGATTAACATCTGGGAACCCCATGTTGTAGTACTGAAACACATGTAACATTTTTCTGCACGTAAAATCTTCTCTTGGGTGTAAAACTGTTTTTGCGTTATTTCAATTTTACGAGAGTAAACTATTTAAATTTTACTGACCAGTACATTTCATATGAGTTACATGCCCTGCTGCATCGGGAAAAAGAAGGGGACCAGCGGAAAAATGCTCCTACCGGAGCACAAAATTGACGATGTATTATTGTTTATTTAAAAGACTCTGACTAAAAAGTACTGCACCAGCTGCCTCATTCTGTCTTCCTCAGCACATTTAAAAAGTTGCCCAAAAATTTTAGCTTGCTAATGTATTCGCGCATTTCTATGCTGTGAGATAAGTAGACAGTGGCAGTGGCAAAAAGATGGAAAAGTAATAAATACTGGAAGATAGTAGACAATCGTTGTGTTATAGAAAGAGCGAAGGGTAGACAGTGGCTGTGTTACAGAATGAGCGAAGTGCAGACAGTGGCTGTATTATACCGTAGAATGAGCGAAGGAGACAGTGCAATTTGAGTGAAAGAGTGGAACGCAGTGACAGTGGATCATAGTTGACAGTGACAAAACAGGGATACAAAAGGAGTGAAGGACACAGTGCCAACGGCCGGCGGGGTTAGTGGGAAGTAAAGAGAAAGTTTAAGTGAGTGAGAGCCAGCGATAATACGAGACAGAGTATTTGCCAATGGCAACGAGAAAGAGAGAGATAATGATAGAAGAGACGGCAGCAGGGGAAGAAAGGAATGAGATATTAGCAGTAACAGAGAGCAAGAGGGAGACAGTGACAGCGAGAGGAGACTGTGGCTGTTACACTGGAGACAACGACTGACAGACACAAAGAGATAATGACGTGAACTGAATGAGTAAGTGAGAAAGGGCAACTGGGAGTGGATGGTTGCGAGTAACTTACAGCGTAGGACCAGTGGGTGTGAGTGGGTTACAGCTAGGGGGGCTTGTGGGAGTCTGAGGTGACTTAACTGAAGAAAGAAGAACTAAAAGAGTAGGAATATGTTCGCACGCCAAAATCCTTACAAAAAATTTTAAAAGTGCTGTGAAAGGTAGAATGAAGTAGCTGGTACGACACATTTCAATCAGAGTCTTTTAAGTAAACGGGAACATTATTGTGCTTCGACAGGAGCATTTTTTCGCTTGCATTAGTATACTTAAAACTGGTATAGCCAAACTGTGCTGAAGATCTGAAGCTGTCTTTGAATTAACGAACTACGCCCGGAATGCACTTTGAAGAGCCAAAGAAACTAGTACACTTGCCTAAAACCGTGTAGGGCCCCCGCGAGCACGCAGAAGTGCCCAACACGATGTGGCATGGACTCTACCAATGTCAGAAATAGTGCTGGATGGAACTGACGCCATGAATCCTGTAGGGCTGTCCATAAATCCGTAAGAGTGCGAGGGGGTGGAGATCTCTCCTGGGCAGCACGTTGCAAGGCATCCCATATATGCTCAATAACGTTCATGTGTGGGAAGTTTTGTGGCCAGCGGAAGTGTTAAAGCTCAGAAGACTGTTCCTAGAGTCACTCTGTAGCAATTCTGGACGTGTGGGGTATCGCAATGTCCTGCTGGAATTGCCCAAGTCCGTAGGAATGCGCAATTTATATGAGTGGTTGCAGGTGATGAGACAGGGTGCTTACGTACGTCTCACCTCTCAGAATCGTATCTAGACGTATCAGGGGTTCGATATCACTCCAACTCCACACGATACACACCATTACAGAGCCTCCACCCGCTTGAAGAGTCCCCTTTTGACATTGTTGACATGCAGGGTCCATGGATTCATGAGGTTGCCACCACACCCGTACACGTCCAACCGCTCGTACAATTTTGAAATGAGACTCGTCCGAACAGCTACATGTTTACAGCCATCAACAGTCCAAAATCGGTGTTGACGGGCCCAGACGAGGTGTAAAGCTTTGTGTCGTACAGTCGTCAAGGCTACAAGAGTAGGCGTTGGGCTCCTAAAGCCCATATTTTTGATGTTTCATTGAATGGTTCGCACGATGACACTTCTGTCAGGGTGCACTTCTGTCACGTTGAATGCTGTAATCGGTAGAGGCGATGGCTCCTGTACTCACTGCTGGCTGCTGATTGCAGTGCTTCTGTGGATCCTGTATGGTTGGTGCTGCGGTTGAAACTGCTTGCTCTATGTCTGGGTGGCCACTTACGTACTGACTCGACGGACTAACACCTGCTCGGCCTGCTGCGAAGCCGGCCGGTGTGGCCGAGCGGTTCTAGGCGCTTGAGTCTGGAACCGCGCGACCGCTACGGTCGCAGGTTCGAACCCTGCCTCGGGCATGGTTGTGTGCGATGTCCTTAGGTTAGTTAGGTTTAATTAGTTCTCAGTTATAGGGGACTGATGACCTCAGATGTTAAGTCCCATAGTGCTCAGAGCCAACCTGCTGCGAACAGATGACCAGCAGATGCTAAGTAGTGCCGCAGTAGTAGCACCGCCTGAGACGACACAGGAGCCTCTGGTGGCAGTACAGGCGCCGCTTGTTGCCGTGGAGTCCGCCGGACGCTAACTCATAAACAGACCGGCATGTGTTTACCAGCCACTGTGCTGGTATACATCCAGTCTGTGTTGTGAGGCCGTCAAGCGACCTGTGATACGGCAAGCTGCCGGTCGCGGATATAATACAGGTAGTTGCAGGCTATACAGTCCTCAACACGGTGAATTATGTCAGTAGGCATATTCACAGAGTGCATGAGGTGATCCTCTTCCTTACCAGCTATTTTGCTAAGGGTTGGCAAGATTTGTCGTCCGTTCAAACTATCTACAATTAACAGACCCTTACGATTTTGTGTTTGCTTCTCCATGACACGAGACACAGGAAGCTTCTCAAAAGGTGAAACGTGTCTCGCTAGCCCAGTTTGTTCCAGTGGAAGTCAGCACCTCAGACTTGTTGATTAGAGGAATGGGTGTTAAAACACCTGCCATTGCCCCCTTGTGCAGGACAACTACCACTGACAAACCACTCGGTCAAGTGGATGAGCGGACATAAATCCTATACTTCCTGGAGAGGGGACAGTACCCGTTCGAGAGGACAGTATTTGAGGTACTTTTGGTATCTCCGTTACATCGGTAGCCTTCGCAACGCACCCATCTGCAGCAGTCTGAATGGTTTCGAGCTACTTACTAACATCAGCCACCTCATCCCGTTCCCAAGAATAGTACTCCAAGTAGGGTTGTTTTGTGGCAGGTGCAGTTTTGTTTCAGAACTGTAAACAAGTAATTTGGAACAAAACTTCTGATTCTTCTTTAAGCTCTGTGAGTGATACGCTGCAAATAAAGCAAAAAATAAGCAAATAACACAAAAGTAATTTCTGTTGTAACAAGTCAAAAACTTTGCATAAAATTTAGTGAGTGCCTTAAGCTACTTGGACCTCAGTATTGTCGAAATTATTTTCACTTAGAAGCTCGCTTTAAACCTCGAAACTAGCGATGATTTACAGGAAATGGTATAGAGAGGGGAAACTTAATGAAACACATTACGACAGTTACTACATTTGCAGAACACACTTTTATGCTGCAACAATTGACTTCGTAAGAACGATGTTTACATTGTGATCCTACATTCTCAAACATGTGGAAATACTGAACTGATTATGTAAATGCCTACACTGCAATTAAGAGGAAAACGATATTTCTGTTGCTGCTATTTGAAGAAAGCATGACTAACTCGTAAAAGTCGGTTCACTACAGGATACAATATGCACACGCACGTTAAGTTCCAAAATTTTCAAAAATATGACGTTACTTTTGTAGGTTTTCACAGAATTAGAGGGAAAGATCGCCTGGACGAGGATACTTCCACAAAAATAGTATAAAGCAAAAACGTAAATTACAACTGATGATACAGTTTTTCGCAGCACTCCACTTTATAAAATACGTATTACAAAACTTTAACGGCGAATGTAGGAATACAACTTAGACAGACGTAATCTAGACAACATTCTCGAATATTTCAGGCAATAAGTTGTTCTTGTGGAATGCAGGTACGTTCTTGCTCTGTGTGTTTCCCGTGTTAATGTACTGCCGTCATAGTTAAATACGCTAAAATGTCGGTGAACTCGAAATAACTTTTGTGAGCGCGAGTCGCAGAATTTAATTTTTCACTGGACTCGGATTATTTGACTGTATTTTCGGTAACTGATTTTGAGTGACTTTATGAGCTTTAACCTTGTTTATGGGATTTTGAGGCAGCTGTCAGCTTTAATTGCTTGCTGCTGTTGTTATTTATATTCGTGTGTATTCAGGGTAACTAACTTTATCTAATGTCACGATTGATAACGGGAAACTGCACTTTCGGACTTCAAATGTTTGCTGTTAATTTTCATGAATTAATGTGCACTTAATGAACTTGGCTTGCGCCTGTTAATGCGCTCCATACTCTGCTCACACTGCATACCGGTACATTAATTATCGTTTAATTGTTTTTAATTGCATCTGCAATTGATGTAAGGCCACATTTCACACATGCGTGAACATTATTTAATAAAAATTTATTTGGTTTAAACTAAACCATCTGGTTTCGTAAACATCAAACCCCTGTGGGATTTAATTCAGTCATTTAACACGTCTGGCTTCGTAAACATAAACCCGTGTGGGATTTAATTTAATCATTTCACACGTTTACATGTTTTTCAGTAACTTGTCCACTTACCAAGAAGGTTTTTGACCATTCATTCTGTATTATATTTATGGACTTTAAAGCAATGATGCACGAGCGACTACTTGTGTAGTAACAGAGTCCAAGTCAACAAGTTAGGTTATCCATCGCGCACAGCGACAGTAGCCTATAAAGTCGTTGCTGGGCTTTTAACCTGCAACGTAACCTAACCTACAACGTAACAATGAATGCCACCGATGGTTTGGAGTTCACTCTGTAGGTCGTAGGAAGTTCTAGACGTCTGACCCCCGTGTTTTGAATCACATGTGCTTCCTGTATTTTGTTAGGACACTCAACAATTCGAAACAAAATTTCTTTATTTCTTTATTTACTTACGCACTTATTTTACCTGGAAATGTTAACGGCTTCAGGACTTTTCTTCTATCTAACAGTGCATAATCAATTAGTGAACATTACAATTTGTATAGTTCACGAATAATAAAATCTGATGAGCCAAAACATTAAAACTGCTTGCTTAATAGCGTTATAGTCCACCTATGGAACGAAATATAGCAGCATTTCTGCATGACAAGAATTGGAAGAATCCTTGGTATATTTCCGGAGGTACGTGGCACTAAATGTATACGCATAGGCTTTGAAATTTCAGAAAAATATGAGGCAGTGGTTTATGGTTGCAGAGCTCGCACCTGATAGTGTTCCAGATGACTTCCTTTGGGTTCAAATCAGCTGAATTTCGTGGACAAGAGATCAGAGCGTGTCCCTATCATGCCCCTCAAATCCCTGTAGCACGATCGTGCCGCTGTGACACACACAGTTAAAAAATGATGGCTATGAGCACTATGGGACTTAACATCTGAGGTCATCAGTCGCATAGACTTAGAACTACTTAAACCTAACTAACCTAAGGACAGCACACACATCCATGCCCGAGGCAGGATTCGAACCTGCGACCGTAGCGGTCGCGCCGCTCCAGACTGTAGCGCCTAGAACCGCACGGCCATTCCGGCCGGTGACACACACAGTTATAAGACGCCATCGTCAGCAGGTAAATCATGAATGAAGTACGAAGGTATGCAGGTGGACCTCAATAATGTTACTGTGGATAGAATTGGAAAGAAAATCAGCATTGGCCGTATTTTGCTGTTTTATTGTCAGCAAAATCGATTTTCGGTCACTTAGTGATCATCCTCAGGCACTGGTAAACTGAGTCAGTTTATATGATCGCTCTAAGCTTGTGGTTATAGCTTGATACCAGTGCCTACCAATTTTAATTGTATACTACAGCACTGAGGATGATCACTAAGTGACCAAAAATCGATTTTACTGACAATAAAACAACAAAATACGGCCAATGCTGGTTTTCCTTCCAATTCTATCCACTGTTTGGTCGTGGTACACACAACACTCCATGGAGTCGCCAATCGATAATGTTAATGTGGTCCATAACTGTCATCGTGACTGCATGTTGCTACAAAAGTCGACGTTCTATCTCATCCCAAACGATTTCCATTAGGTTCAGTTTGACACTATGGTCAAGCCAGTCTATTTCAGGAATGTTATTTTCGACAAACAGTGGCCTTTATGAGAGGGTGATGGTGAAAAGGACAATCATCCAATCATCGTCTACAAATTGTTCCTCTACATTAAGCAGTACAAAATTCTGTAAAATGTGTTTATTCTCTTCCGGATTTTGCGTTTTCTTAAGCGCAGTAACGGGACTACGCACTAACCATGGAAAACACCTCCCCCCTCCCACTCCCGCCATACGTAACTCAACCTCCTCCGTGTTTCACTGTTGGCAGTATACGTGGTGGCAGAGAGTGCTCTATAGGCATTCGCCGACACCGAACCCAAATTGTTCCATCGGATTGCTGCAGGGTACAGCGTGATTCGTCACTCCAAACCACACGTTGTTAGCCATCCACTGTTCAGTGCCGTTGATCTTTACACCACGTCAAGCATGGCTTAGCACTGACTACAGAAATGTGTCGTTGCTCGACCATTGTACTCCATTCTTTTTAACTCTGTACTCACAGTCATTGTGCTACGTGGACTACTGGTACCACTTTGGAACTCACGAGTTATTCCTTCCTCTGATTTCATGCTATTTCTTACAACCGTCCACTGCAATGCTCAACAATTACTGTCGGTCAGTACATGCGATGTCCGTGGTCTTGATTTAGCTGTGGTAGTTCCTTCGCATTTCAACTTCACAATGGCATCACCAAAAAACAACTTGGGCAGCTGTAGAAGGGTTGTAATTCTGCTTTTACTGCTACCGATGAGACAACTCAAGACATTTACCAACGGATTGGCCAGTGGATCCTTTTTCCTTACCTTCGGTTTCTTCAGTCGAGTGAAACTTGAACCTTTTCCACGTCAGCTCTATGAGTGTTTTTCTCTTACTCTTCGGGTTTTAGTGGCTTTTCACTTAATGTGAGACAACCGACTGACTCAAGTCTCTGCCGATTACGGTTCTAGGCGCTTCAGTCCGGAACCGCGCTGCTGCTACGGTCGCACGTTCGAATCCTGCCTCAGGCATGGATGTGTGTGCTGTCCTTAGGTTAGTTAGGTTTAAGTAGTTCTAAGTCTATGGGACTGATGACCTCAGATGTTAAGTCCCATAGTGCTCAGAGCCATTTGAACCATCTGACCATTACGTTATATGAATGTTTTCAGTCGGTCTCTGTGTTTGAGTGTTTTCACTAACATAGTTTTTCAGCCTCACGGTTGTTATGCGTCCACAATAACTTTGGTTGCCAACATTTTTAGCTAGAAATAACAAGAAGTAGTGAATGAAACTACACTGAAGAGCCAAAGAAACTGGTACACATATCTAATATCGTGTAGGACCCCCGTGAGCACGTAGAAGTGTCGCAACACGACATGGCATGGACTAGTGCTGAAGTAGTGCTGGAAGGAATTGACACCATGAATCCTGCATGGCTGTCCATAAATCAGTAAGAGTACGAGGGGGTGGAGATCTCTCCTGAACAGAACGAAGCAAGTCATTTCAGATATGCTCAATAATGTTCATGTCTCGAGAGTTTGGTGGCGAACGGAAGTGTTTAAACTTAGAAGAGTGATCCAGGAGCCACTCTGTAGTGATTCTGAACGTGAGGGGTGTCGCATTGTCCTGCTGGTTTGCCCAAGTCCTTCGAAATGCATAATGGACATGAATGGATGCAGATGATCAGACAGCTTGCTTACGCACGTGTCACGTCTGAGCCGTATCTAGACGTGCCAGGGGTCCGATATCATCCCAACTGCACACGCTCCACACCATTACAGAGCCTCCACCAGCTTGGTTCAAATGGCTCTAAGCACTATGGGACTTAACATCTGAGGTCATCAGTCCCCTAGAACTTAGAACTACTTAAACCTAACTAACCTAAAGACATCATACACATCCATGCCCGAGGCAGGATTCTAACCTGCGACCGTAGCGGTCGCGCGGTTCCAAACTGAAGCGCCTAGAACCACTCGGCCACACAGGCCGGCTCCACCAGCTTGAATAGTCCCCTGCTGACATGCAATGTCCATGGATTCAAGAGGTTTTCTCCATAACCGTACACGTCCATCTGCCCGATTCAATTTGAAACGAGACTCGTCCGACAGGCAATATGTTTCCAGTCGTCAGCAGCCTTCGGCTCCGAAAGCCCATATCGATGATGTTTCGTTGAGTGGTTCGCACGCTGACACTTGTTGATGGCCCAGCATTGAAATCTGCAGCAATTTGCGGAAGGGTTGCACTTCTATCACGTTGAATGATTCTCTTCAGTCGTCGCTGTTTCCGTTCTTCCAGGATCTTCTTCCGGCCGCATCGATGTTGGTGATTTGATGTTTTACCGGAATCCTGATATTCACGGTACGCTCGTGAATTGGTTGTACGGGAAAATCCCCACTTAATCGCGACCTCGGAGATGCTGTGTTCCATCGCTCGTGCGCCGACTATAACACTACGTTCAGATTCACTTAAATCTTGATAACCTGCCATTGTAGCAGCAGTAACCGCTCTAACAATCCGAAGTAAGAGTGATTTCAGGTGTGCCGCAGGGGAGTGTCGTAGGACCGTTGTTATTCACAATATACATAAATGACCTTGTGGATGACATCGGAAGTTCACTGAGGCTTTTTGCGGATAATGCTGTGGTACATCGAGAGGTTGTAACATTGGAAAATTGTACTGAAATGCAGGAGGATCTGCAGTGAATTGACGCATGGTGCAGGGAATGGCAATTGAATCTCAATGTAGACAAGTGTCATGTGCTGCGAATACATAGAAAGATAGATCCCTTATCATTTAGCTACAATATAGCAGGTCAGCAACTGGAAGCAGTCAATTCCATAAATTATCTGGGAGTACGCATTAGGAGTGATTTAAAATGGGATGATCATATAAAGTTGATCGTCGGTAAAGCTGATGCCAGACAGATTCATTGGAAGAATGCTAAGGAAATGCAATCCGAAAACAAAGGAAGTAGGTTACAGTACGCTTGTCCGCCCACTACTTAAATACTGCTCAGCAGTGTGGGATCCGTACCGGATAGGGTTGATAGAAGAGATAGAGAAGATCCAACGGAGAGCAGCGCGCTTCGTTACAGGATCATTTAGTAATCGCGAAAGCGTTACAGAGATGATAGATAAACTCCAATGGAAGACTCTGCAGGAGAGACGCTCAGTAGCTCGGTACGGGCTTTTGTTGAAGTTTCGAGAACATACCTTCACCGAAGAGTCAAGCAGTATACTGCTCCCTCCTACGTATATCTCGCGAAGAGACCATGGGGATAAAATCAGAGAGATTAGAGTCCACACAGAAGCATACCGACAATCCTTCTTTCCACGAACAATACGAGACTGGAATAGAAGGGAGAACCGATAGAGGTACTCAAGGTACCCTCCGCCACACACCGTCAGGTGGCTTGCGGAGTATGGATATAGATGTAGATGTAGAACAACTGCACCAGACACTCGTTGTGTCATATAGGCGTTGCCGACCGCAGCGCCGTATTCTGCCTCTTTAAGTATCTCTGTATTGGAAGACGCATGCTTATACCTGTTTCTTTGGCTTCAGTGTTTCTTTAAGTATTAAGTAGTTTGTTGCGGGAAAACGTCATTTTACGTACTTCACATTAAGAAACACTCAGCAGACAATTACTGGATACTGCTCGATCTGTGAAAGCCAACAGACGTGCTGAGAGCTGTTTTATATGGGCGGAAGGTTACTTACCACTACACCTTGACTCGCTCACTCACTCCCTCCGGCAATTGGCTTGCGTGCGTGTCGCGCACAGAGCAGTGCAGGCCGAACGCAGGAGGTAGGTCTAGTGTCAACGTACGGCCGCTGCTGTACAAACTGACGGCTGCAGCAAGAGGGCAACACGTGCTAACCCTCTCTAGAGCGCCTGTACAGGGAGAGAGTGGCCAACCGGACGATACGGCGGCCATTTTTCTGCCAAACTGCGGGCGGGACTTTTGAATGGCCAGTAGTGGAGTACACACTCATCGAATCAAAAGCACAAGACAATACGGCGAAATCATTCGTTAAATGCCTCTGTTTACAAAAATAATGTGTTATAATAATTTTCACACAGCCAATTTACGGGTCTGTTTTCAAATTTAACTATGTATATTGCAAGTTGTTTTATATGTAGTAAAAAGCAAAAACGACTTACTTCGCATAGATAAGAGTACTTGGTTGGATTCCACAAGGCTCCTGTTTGATTTATGTCAGTCCTGTTGACTGCGACTGCCCCCACTGCTTTCGTCTTTCTTCATTCCGTTGAAATGCTAACATGCGGAATCCACCTTCGCCTCTATTGGAACAACCAAATGCAGCACAACCTGGCATCGTTTACGGACGTCTGCAGAACGAATTACAGATGTCAAAAACAATATTGTACAATTACTGACATGTTTACCTCTAACATTTAAGCCTACCGACTTCATCACAAAACGCTTCATTATTTTAACTCGTATTTAAGATAGTAAACGCTAATTACGTACTAAAAACGATATACAACTACATCGAACGTGCATGCACAATGCATACCAAGTCTCTCAATAATTAAAATACCTTTTAATCGTTTCCAAAAGTCCTCTGAACTTCAATTCAACTCAAAAGCACGGCGAACTTAGGAAGCGCGAGAGATGTTTGGCGCCATTTTTCTGCCAAAGCTAATCAACCAATCACGGGAAACTTCACCTATGGCCACTCTCTCTGTATACAGGCTCTCTAACTCTCTCCTGCTTCGTCTGCCCTAGACGTCAGCGCAGGAGACTTAACACATGGCTCCCAGCTGTTCGGAGGTGTGCGAACGAGGGTAGTTGTCTCAGATTGTTTACATTGGTGGCTAGAGATAGGCTTATCTGAGAAAATGTAGTACCAATACACGAATTGTTAATAGTACTTCTTTATGCATGTGATATACTATGGCTGGTACTTTTCAAAGGCTTAAAATGTAGCCAGTACAATAATTTTCTGCTCACTATATTTACCTTCCACATAAATAAACGGTCGAATAAGTGCGAAAGGTCGGGATTAAAGTGGTTTTAATTAATGGATATCATCACACCTTTTCAGTAAAACAAAATTCAAACAGCCACTAAAATTTGGCAATATTTCCTCCTTTTTTACGTATCCCTAAGAGAAGGAAGTTTATGCTCGACTTTGCGCCTCCAGTGACACATAAGCTTAGTTAAGTGTTAGTTGCATCTGCAACCATTCAATCCACAGCGCTATATTGATTAATTTTAAATGATGAGAATAAGAACTAGTCTGTTCAGTACATAGTTAAATGAATATACACTCCTGGAAATTGAAATAAGAACACCGTGAATTCATTGTCCCAGGAAGGGGAAACTTTATTGGCACATTCCTGGGGTCAGATACATCACATGATCACACTGACAGAACCACAGGCACATAGACAAAGGCAACAGAGCATGCACAATGTCGCCACTAGTACAGTGTATATCCACCTTTCGCAGCAATGCAGGCTGCTATTCTCCCATGGAGACGATCGTAGAGATGCTGGATGTAGTCCTGTGGAACGGCTTGCCATGCCATTTCCACCTGGCGCCTCAGTTGGACCAGCGTTCGTGCTGGACGTGCAGACCGCGTGAGACGACGCTTCATCCAGTCCCAAACATGCTCAATGGGGGACAGATCCGGAGATCTTGCTGGCCAGGGTAGTTGACTTACACCTTCTAGAGCACGTTGGGTGGCACGGGATACATGCGGACGTGCATTGTCCTGTTGGAACAGCAAGTTCCCTTGCCGGTCTAGGAATGGTAGAACGATGGGTTCGATGACGGTTTGGATGTACCGTGCACTATTCAGTGTCCCCTCGACGATCACCAGTGGTGTACAGCCAGTGTAGGAGATCGCTCCCCACACCATGTTGCCGGGTGTGGTGGTGGTGGTGGTTAGTGTTTAACGTCCCGTCGACAACGAGGTCATTAGAGACGGAGCGCAAGCTCGGGTTAGGGAAGGATTGGGAAGGAAATCGGCCGTGCCCTTTCAAAGGAACCATCCCGGCATTTGCCTGAAACGATTTAGGGAAATCACAGAAAACCTAAATCAGGATGGCCGGAGACGGGATTGAACCGTCGTCCTCCCGAATGCGAGTCCAGTGTGCTAACCACTGCGCCACCTCGCTCGGTGCCGGGTGTTGGCCCTGTGTGCCTCGGTCGTATGCAGTCCTGATTGTGGCGCTCACCTGCACGGCGCCAAACACGCATACGACCATCATTGGCACCAAGGCAGAAGCGACTCTCATCGCTGAAGACGACACGTCTCCATTCGTCCCTCCATTCACACCTGTCGCGACACCACTGGAGGCGGGCTGCACGATGTTGGGGCGTGAGCGGAAGACGGCCTAACGGTGTGCGGGACCGTAGCCCAGCTTCATGGAGACGGTTGCGAATGGTCCTCGCCGATACCCCAGGAGCAACAGTGTCCCTAATTTGCTGGGAAGTGGCGGTGCGGTCCCCTACGGCACTGCGTAGGATCCTACGGTCTTGGCGTGCATCCGTGCGTCGCTGCGGTCCGGTCCCAGGTCGACGGGCACGTGCACCTTCCGCCGACCACTGGCGACAACATCGATGTACTGTGGAGACCTCACGCCCCACGTGTTGAGCAATTCGGCGGTACGTCCACCCGGCCTCCCGCATGCCCACTATACGCCCTCGCTCAAAGTCCGTCAACTGCACATACGGTTCACGTCCACGCTGTCGCGGCATGCTACCAGTGTTAAAGACTGCGATGGAGCTCCGTATGCCACGGCAAACTGGCTGACACTGACGGCGGCGGTGCACAAATGCTGCGCAGCTAGCGCCATTCGACGGCCAACACCGCGGTTCCTGGTGTGTCCGCTGTGCCGTGCGTGTGATCATTGCTTGTACAGCCCTCTCGCAATGTCCGGAGCAAGTATGGTGGGTCTGACACACCGGTGTCAATGTGTTCTTTTTTCCATTTCCAGGAGTGTATATAAAGTGGTGGTGCAGTTATTCGGACATGAGGAAGCTTGAGGAGGACTGCATCAAACCAGTCTTCAGACTGAAAACAACAACTACAACATGTATAATGAAACTTCTTGGCAGGTTAGAACTGTGTGCCGGACCGACACTCGAACTCGGGACCTTTGCCTTTCGCGGGTAAGTGCTCTACCACAGTAGCTCAGTGGTAGAGCACTTGCCCGCGAAAGGCAAAGGTCCCGAGTTCGAGTCTCGGTCCGGCACACAATTTTAATCTGCAAGGAAGTTTCATATCGGCGCACACTCCGCTGCAGAGTGAAAATCTCATTCTGGAAACATCCCCCAGGCTGTGGCTAAGCCATGTCTCCACAATATCCTTTCTTTCAGTTCTGCTAGGTTCGCAGGAGAGCTTCTGTAAAGTCTGGAAGGTAGGAGACGAGGTACTGGCAGACGTGAAGCTGTGAGGACGGGTCGTGCTTGGGCAGGTCAGTGGTAGAGCACTTGCCGGCGAAAGGCAAAGGTACAGAGTTCGAGTCTCGGTCCGGCACACAGTTTTAATCTGCCAGAAAGTTTCTTATCAGTGCACACTCCGCTGCAGAGTGAAAATCTCATTCTGGAAACATGTATAATGTTTACTTCGGCATATCCCCTGAGATGTCTTCACGTACCCACGGCGCTAGGGCCACCGGTTGTATACCACTGCTTTAGTTCAGCTAATGAAACTACTACGGATTGGTTTCAAAATCTGTGTGAAATCTTATGGGACATAACTGCTAAGGTCACCAGACCCTAAGCTTACACACTACTTAACCTAAATTATCCTAAGGACAAACATACACACCCATGCCCGAGGAAGGACTCGAACCTCCGCCGGGACCAGCCGCACAGTCCATGACTGCAGCGCCCTAGACCGCTCGGCTAATCCCGCGCGACGGATTGGTTTCACTCAGAAGAATGAATGGATAGCTCAATTAAATAAAGCACAGTAAAGAGTGATTTCAGTTGAAAGAACGGAATTATAGACTGGTTTCACTTGAAAAGAAATACACTTCGTGATCAAAAGTATCCGGACACCCCCAGAATCCTACTTTTAACACATTACGTACATTGTGCTGACACATACTGCCAGATACTCCATATCAGCGACCTGAGTAGTCATTAGACGTCGTGAGAGAGCAGAATGGAGCGCTCCGCGGAACTGACGGACTTCGAACTTGATAAGGTGATTGGGTGTCACTTGTGTCACACGCCTACACGCAAGATTTCCACACTCCTAAACATCCCTAGGTCCACTGATTCCGATGTGATAGTGAAGTGGAAACGTGAAGGAATAGGTACAGCACAAAAGGCCGACCTCGTCTGTTCACTGACTGAAACCGCCGACAGTTGAAGAGGGTTGTAGTGTGCAATAGGCAGACATCTATCCAGGCCATCTCATAGGAATTCCAAACTGCATCAGGAACCACTGCATGTACTATGACAGTTACGTGGGAGGTGAGAAAACGTGGATTTCATGGTCGAGCGGCTGCTCATAAGCCAGACATCACGCCGGTAAATGCCAAACGACGCCTCGCTTTGTGTAAGGAGCGTAAACATTGGACGATTGAACAGTGAAAAACCGTTGTGTGGAGTGACGAATCACGGTACACAATGTGGCAATCCGATTGCAGGGTGTGGGTATGGTGAATTCCCGGTGAACTTCATTTGCCAGCGTTTGTAGTGCCAACAGTAAAAAAAAAAAAAAAAAAAAAAAAGGTTCAAATGGCTCTGAGCACTATGGGACTTACCTTCTGAGGTCATCAGTCCCCTAGAACTTAGGATTACTTAAACCTAACTAACCTAAGGACATCACGCAACACCCAGTCATCACGAGGCAGAGAAAATCCCTGACCCCGCCGGGAATCGAACCCGGGAACCCGGGCGCGGGAAGCGAGAACGCAACCGCACGGCCACGAGCTGCGGTCCAACAGTGAAATTCGGAGGCGGTGGTGGTACGGTGTGGTCGTGTTTTTCATGGAGGAGGCTTGCACCCTTTGATGTTTTGCGTGGCGCTATCACAGCACAGGCCTACATTGATGTTTTCAGCACCTTCTTGCTTCCAACAGTTGAAGAGCAATTCGGGGATGGCGATTGCGTCTTTCACACGGTCTGTGGCGGAGTTTTATACGACAATAACGTCACTGTAATGGACTGGCCTGCAGAGTGTCCTGACCTGAATCCTACAGAACACCTTTCGGATGTTTTGGAACGCCGATTTCGTACCAGGCCTCAACGACCGACATCGACACATCTCCTCAGAGCAGCAGTCCGTGAAGAATGGGCTGCCATTCCCCAAGAAACCTTCCAGCACCTGATTGAAGGTATGCCTGCGAGATTGGAAGCTGTCATGACGGCTAAGGGTGGGCCAACACCATATTGAATTCATGCATTACCGATAAAGGGCGCCACGAGCTTGTAAGTCATTTTCAGCCAGGCGTCCGGATACTTTTGATCACATAGTGTATGCAAAACTACAACGAACAGTTTTCATTTTGTTGCCCACACAAAATGGTTTTACTCGCAACTTACGAGTGAATAATAATCCAACCGACATGTAAACCTACAACCGACTGACTTCATTGTTTTCATTCGATTTCTTCCACAGACTGGTTTCACACAAAAGAGTCAATGGATAGTCCAACCGACTGAATCGACTGTTTTCATTCAGTTGCTCCCAAAGACCCGTTTCAGTCAAAAGAATGAATGAATAATTCAACCGATATGTATTATTACAAGCGAATGAATCGATGGTTTTCCAACACCCGACTGAATCGATTGTTTTCAGTCGCCTGTTCCCATCAATAGTCACTGCCGCTCCACTGGCAACGCAGTATTCCCCGGCTTCTTTTATTGTGGCGGATCCGCCTCTCGTGACATAGAGTGGTCAATTCTGCATTACACCGGGTACTTTTTACCAGTTATTTTACATATGCTTATTCACCAGATACGTATCACACTATATTTGGCGTCCGTGTTATAGGAGGGTGCACAGTTAATTGTATGGTACTTAGCAAGTTTATACTGTAGTTACCTAGTTTTTGGATTTTATTGGACGATAATTACGAAATTGCGTTTTTGGCTTTGTGAATATTTAGTAAGCATAGAAACTTATGGAGTCTGTCTCTTTGCAAGTATCCCATCTCACGCTGCAGAGACGTAGTTACATTACGTGGGTATATGGCAATCGACATCGTGGCTTGCCAACCAAGTTAATCTCCGCTGGGTGTGTAGAGTCATTAATTAGAAGTGTTGCAGCCGGAGGGAGTGGACACACAAGCTCGTAACGCTTTCGCAGTGCGTGTTGGAACTTTCACAATGGCCATGCGTTAATAATGCTGCACCAACGGAAGTGTCACTTAACCACGGGAGGATTATTTCGTCGCCACTATCTCCTGCAACATTCCCGAACTTATGTATAATTCAGCTGGGAAGCTGAGTCCCTTCGACTCGTGTAAAAGGATCGATACTGCCACACCAGGGCGCGTTCCTATATGGCCTACTGGGGAACTACAAACATGTAGGAGAATAACGGTACTACTCGCAAAGTCTTTTCGGGAAAGTAGTACTGCGTAGGTAGCGTTCTCATCCGTCCCTGTTTTTCCCGGACAGTCCTTGTTTTTTAGAAAATTGTCCTGGTGTTGCAAAATCACGTTTGGGAACTCTAAAATGTTCGTGACTTCAGGTTATGTACCTTTACTTTTAATTTTTATTTTGAGATTCGTCACCGTACATTATGATATTATGATGTTTCTGAACTCGAGGCGCGCGGGGTAGCCACGCGGTCTGAGGGCGTCTTGTCACGGTCCCCCACCCGCACCCCCCACCCCTCCGTCGGAGGTTGGAGTCTTCCCTCGGGCATCGGTGTGTGTGTCGTCCATGGCGTAAGTTATTTTAACTTAGACTAAGTAGTGTGTAAGCTTAGGGACCGATGACCTCAGCAGTTTGTTCCCATAAGACCTTACCACAAATTTCCAAAAATTTCTGAACTCGTGGCAAAATTCCCTTGCGTTATTTCTATTACTGTGTGAATATTAGAAGCGTTGGCTCTACACTTAGTTGTAATGAAAAAGTAAACTGTGTTAAGCGTCAAATTCAATTCATAATGTCGAGTTTATCGGAAACACGTAAGTGTCATAGACCTACCAAGCAATGAGACGTTTTCATATTTCAATGTTCAGTTGCCGCATCAGTATTGCTGTTTGTCTGTATTAAAAGACTGTCGCCTGAACAAAGCAACATAAATATTCGTTCACATCAGAGAAAAATCCTCTCTCTCTCAAAATGTTCAAATGTGTGTGAGTTCATAAGGGACCAAACTGCCTAGGTCATCGGTCCCTAGACTTACACACTACTGAAACTGACTTAAACTAACCTATGCTAAGAACAACACACACACACATGCCCGAGTAGGACTCGAACCTGCGGTGGGGGAGGGGGGGTGGGTGCAGTCTGCGACGTGACGCCTCAAACCGCGCGGCCGCTCCGCGTGAATCTCTCTCAAGCCAGCACTCAGCCGCCTACTGTAAATCCGTTTCAAAAGCGGAAACCCGAGTCTGTAGAATCTGTAATGATGTCTATCACTATATCGGGGAACTATACAACATGTCCAGCTTCAAAACACAGATAATGTCATAGCTACTAAAACAATAATAGTGTTTGTCTTTGTCGTGTATGCATCCCTTACCCAGTTTCCACTAAGTACCATTATTTTTCACCAACTAGGTACCATTATTTTCTACCAGACGTTCCTCATTTCCCAGAGCCCCTAGCTGGTGCAGTCCATCTGAATTTCTCTTTCTAAGAAGTCGTTCTCAACTTTGGATACCCAGCCCGCATCTCGTGGTCGTGCGGTAGCGTTCTCGCTTCCCACGCCCGGGTTCCCGGGTTCGATTCCCGGCGGGGTCAGGGACTTCCTCTGCCTCGTGATGGCTGGGTGTTGTGTGATGTCCTTAGGTTAGTTAGGTTTAAGTAGTTCTAAGTTCTAGGGGACTGATGACCATAGCTGTTAAGTCCCATAGTGCTCAGAGCCATTTGAACCATTTGGATACCCATAAATGTATTTTGTGTCGTCACTATTAGTAGCAGTAGTAGTATCGTAGTAGTATCGCTAGTATTATTGCTAGTTGTTAAATCAGTATTATTTTAACAAATGACATTACTGGGGACACTCTGCGTACAAAAAAAAAAAAAAAAAATGGTCAAATGGCTCTGAGCACTATGGGACTTAACATCTGAGGTCATCAGTTCCCTAGAACTTAGAACTACTTAAATCTAACTAACCTAAGGACATCACACACATCCATGCCCGAGGTTGGATTCGAACCTGCGACCCTAGCGGTCGCGCAGTTCCAGACTGAAGCGCCTAGAACCGCTCGGCCACTCCGGCCGGCCATGTTTTAGGGGTCAATTTAAAATATGTACCGAGATCCCCAGTGGTAAACAAGTGCTTAGCCCAACCGGTTTTTATGCTCTAATTCACACGTATTCGTTTATACATATCATACGCCATCCCACACCGTCTCTCTATCTCTGAGAATTATGGCTGGCTCTGAGCACTACGGGACTCAACTTCTGAGGTCATTAGTCCCCTAGAACTTAGAACTAGTTAAACCTAACTAACCTAAGGACATCACAAACATCCATGCCCGAGGCAGGATTCGAACCTGCGACCGTAGCGGTCTTGCGGTTCCAGACTGCAGCGCCTTTAACCGCACGGCCACTTCGGCCGGCTAGAATTATGAAATATAAAACAATAACATCAGTTTTAAACTGATTACCATACCCCAGATCTGCAGGACCTTTACCTACATTCTGCTAATACTATCTTTCTTCGATATGTCGGTTCCAGAAATCTGCTGCCTCTTCACTGGAAGCGAAAGCGCAGCGAACACGCGCCAACATTCGCACAAAGTTACGGCCAATTCAACTTCGATTTCCAATAGACCAGGAAAGCGGATTACGTCGTTCGCTGGGTCAAGAGGCCGAAGCTTGACGCAAACACATCGACCGAATGGAATACTAGGGATATAATCGCGAGTAAAGCAGCCTGCGCTTTAACTGAGCGTTTAAACCCAGGATGGCGCATGTATTTAACTCTGTGATCACCAGTGTTTTCTGCTGGAAACCGACATTTTATTAATTTTGTTTTCAAGTACCAATGACTTAAGCATGAATGTACTAATGCTGTTGCAAAAGAGAGACATCTACTTGTACACTGAGGTACTTCTACGAATGTAATGCATTGCAGCATTTACTTAGCGTTTAAACGAATTGGCGTATTGTAGATTATTCTACTCCACTGTAGCTGATAGTGACATGCTTCTTTTTGTAGTGCCCATACTGAGAAAGTCGTTGACGGTGAATGTAGGTATATTTAAAGTTACTGAAACGTAAATTTGAGTCTTCATTACTGCTTTTATGAGTGCTTACGAAATGAAATGACTTGGACAGTATGTAGGTTTGATACAATCTTTGTAAAATGTTAGTACCATTTTTGCTTCTTATTTAAGACTAATTTATTTTAAGCACTACGGGTTCATACAAGTTACGAGATGTGGTATTGTGTACAGTCAAAATGTTAATTTCCTTTCAAATACATACTAAGACTAAGAAAGACGACGCACCACGAAGGGGTTATCCCAATGAGACGGTAATCCGTAGATGCCATGTACATGTACAGGCAAACAGATACTTACGATATCAGAGGAAAACGATGATTTGTTCAAGAGAAAGAGCTTCACAAACTGAGCAAGTCAATAACACGTTAGTCTATCTCTGTCCATTATCCAAGTAGTTATTTGGCTTGACACTGATTAGTATAGTTGTTGGCTATTCTCCTAAGGGATTCGTGTCAAATTTTATCCAATTGGCGCGTTAAATCGTCAAAACCCCGGACTGGTTGGAGGGCCCTTCCCATAATGTTCCAAACGTTCTCAGTTAGGAACAGATCCGGCGAACTTGCTGGGTAAGATAAGGTTTGACAAGCACGAAGAGAAGTAGTAGAAATTCATGGATTGAGCGGGCGGGCATGATCAAGCCGTAATGTGAACTCAGAGTGGCTTCCCAAGAAGGGCAACAAAAGTGGGCGTAGAATATCGTCGACGTACCACTGTGCTGTAAGGACGCCGCCAATGACAACCAAATGAGTCGTACTATGAAAAGAGATGGCGCCCCATTTCATCTACCCTGGTTGTAGGGCCGTATGGCGGACGACAATGGGGATGGTATCCCACTGGTGTTTTGGGCGTCTCCAGATACATCTTTGCTGGTAAGTGAAGCTCAGTTCGAAGTGGGACTCATCACCGAAAAACAGTTCTACTACAATCATTAAGCCGGCCGTTGTGACCGAGAGGTTCTAGGCGCTTCAGTCCTGAACCGCGCTGCTGCTACGGTCGCAGGCTCGAATCCTGTCTCGGGCATGGATGTGTGTGATGTCCTTAGGTTAGTTAGGTTTAAGTAGTTCTAAGTTCTAGGGGCTGATGACCTCAGATGTTAAGCCCCATAGTGCTTAGAGCCGTTTTGAACAATCAGTGAGATTCCCGATCGAAGAGAAACATGTCTGGAGACGTCCCAGACAGCGGGGACTGTCGTTCGGAGCATTTTGAGAATGTCCCCTCCAACGAACTCGAGATTTTGACTATCTAACACACTAATTTGATAGTATTTGGCACGCTAATTCTCAGGAGGACATCCAACAACTCTATCAATTGATGCCAAGCCTAATAACTGCTTGCTCAATTTGTGAAGCTTTTTCCCTTGAATAAATCATCCAATTTTTCTGAAATTTTAATCATTTGTTTGTCTGTACATTTACATCACATCTACTCATTCCTATCTCTTTCGGATAATTCCTTCGAGGTGCGTTGCTGTTTCTTAAAGTGTATATCACATGAAATGACGGGTGGTTGAAAAGAAAACTGGATGTCCTTGTGGTTCCAAATTGAAACCACCACC
Organism: Schistocerca nitens; assembly: GCF_023898315.1. Classification (NCBI taxonomy): domain Eukaryota; kingdom Metazoa; phylum Arthropoda; class Insecta; order Orthoptera; family Acrididae; genus Schistocerca; species Schistocerca nitens. The sequence continues at coordinate 288,278,405 of NC_064616.1, read as the reverse complement.
TTGAAACGACTGAGTGTGTACCTTTTGCCAGTTTCAAAATGGTCAAATGTATGTGAAATCTTATGGGACTTAACTGCTAAGGTCATCAGTCCCTAAGCTTACACACTACTTAACCTAAATTATCCTAAGGACAACAGACACCCATGCCCGAGGGAGGACTCTAACCTCCGCCGGGACCAGCCGCACAGTCCATGACTGCAGCGCCCTAGACCGCTCGGTTAATCCCGCGCGACTAACCAGTTTCATCTCGCATTCGTTGCTTACTGTGATAATAACGGTTAATTCTGTAAAAGTTTCAAAATTATATTCCAAAGTGAAGCCGCTTCCTTAAACCAATCTGAGTTTTTAATTTTTCCCTGTTTTTTCTTGCATTCTTTGATTACTGTAGTGATAAAGTTTACTTCTTAGAAAAATTTAAGAATTTTATTTTTCATGTTGTTATGACTCAAAGAGTCATCATTACCGAGGCATCATCACTATAGAGGGACACCAGACACTCAAGAGACAGAAAGCGACAGCTATCAACTGAGACACTATTCAGGCACGAAAAAGAATAGTACAGTGCTTAATTATCATACAACAGACTGAAATAACACTACCGTGGACACCACTATTTCATTCTTTTAAAGATTAATTGTTGCCTGCAACTGTTAATATTTAATTTATTTTCGGACAATTGTACAATTTAGACATTTTTTCAAGTACATTTATCAAAAGTCCTTGACGATTTTTTGTCGCCATGACTATTAAAAAGTTTTTATTTATAACAATTGAGCAGTTTCGGTAGAAATGCGATTATGAAGTGCCAGCTGCAACCAGTTTCTAAAGAAAACGTTATTGTGGTGAAATTTAAAGAACAAAAGTATATAAAAGTGGGAAAGGAAGAAGAGGAAATACTCTCAGTCGTCACAGAAATGTAATATCTCAACCTGTCTGCAAGAACGCGTCTAACATATTGATACTCGGGAACGCGTCGCGTCGCCTTCTAACGCGAGTGCCATATATTACTTTTTTCTTTATTGTTATTTCATTTCCTCGTCCCAGAGGCGGCGAGGTTGGGTTGGCAGTGGAACAGTACTGTGCTCTTAGCCAAAAGATATTAAAAGAAAATTTTTAAAATAATGAACTACATACAAATATTTTAATATTTGTAAAGCGACGCCTTCCATTGAAGAAATTTAAAATAACGTGTAGTAAAACGTTGTATGGTATTTAAAAACAACGAGTTACGAGAAAAGTACAACAAACACTGACTGCTACGTATTACATTTCACTACCACTCGATGGGGCCTGTATTTAGTAGTAATAGGGCGAGGAAAGGTGGACTGGTCCGTTGGGGTAGGTGAAGCGTTTGCAGAACTACTTGGTCCAAGTAAATTGTTTTGTGGGGGTAGGTATAATTTGGGAGAGTGGTTGATAGGAAAACGTGGGATTTTGGATACAGATAGTTTGGAGGATGGCCGGCCGATGTGGCCGAGCGGTTCTAGGCACTACAGTCTGGAATCACGCGACCGCTACGGTCGCAGGTTCGAATCCTGCCTCGGGCATGGATGTGTATTATGTCCTTAGGTTAGTTAGGTTTAAGTAGTTCTAAGTTCTAGGGGACTGATGACCTCAGCAGTTAAGTCCCACAGTGCTCAGAGCCATTTGGAGGATGTGGGGCGAGACAAGATAAAAAGGAGAGAAGGAAAAGGAAGATTGATGAGGTAGGGGAACTCTGAAATCGGAAAAGAATAAGAAGGATCGAGTTAAAACTAATAGGAGAGATAAATGTGAGGACGTATTTCGTTATCGGGGACTGGGAGCCTTTTAGAATTGCTCTAGAAGAGGTTATGGACACTAAGTGTAGAGTGGACTGGATGTGTTAATATATGCGCGACAGCACACCAGGATCTGTGATTAGGGGCGACTCATATTTCACATACTGAACCATTTAATCAGTTATAAAGTTTGTGAGAATTACATTTGCCTAGATTTTAGGAACAGCTGAAACACAGAACACTATGTACTTTCTCGGTGAGACAGACGCCTACAGACATCGGAACACAGTCTTCTACACAGCTACAATTTTTAATTAAAGGTAAAACAAGTGACTTAAAAGAATATAAATTTCACTATATGCACATACTCACTAGATATATTTGCTGTTTGACGATCAAAATATCTGCGAAGGCAAATGTCGCGAATTCCATGATAGAAGTTTCAAATAAATTATGCCAGCGATGCACTAAATACTTTCAAAGATGGTACACACATATAAGTATCACAGGCTTATCTAACAGCGCGGTGTGGGTAATTTTAGTGTATTTCAATAATGACAATGCAAGTTAAATTAAAATGATAAATTACGGTGATATCTTACAGTAACGAACAAATACACAGTATTAAAACCACAGCGAGAACCTTCTGTAATACAATGAAGACGTGTTAAAAACTGTTAAAATTAAGTTAAATTTAAAAAAAAATTACAGAAATTTTGTGGGGGCACACGGATAAATTGTTTGACCATGTGTTTAGAAATGTAGTAGCATAATGAGATTTTCACTCTGCAGTGGGGTGTGCGCTGATATGAAACTTCCTGGCAGATTAAAACTGTGTGCTGGACCGAGACTCGAACTCGGGACCCTTGCCTTTCGCGGGCAAGTGCTCTACCAACTTTTATTTTCCCCTTTCTTGCTTCATTTTGTTCGTTATTGATCGTTGTGTTTGGTCATTGCGGACGTCACATGACATCCGTTCAAGTTCGTTTGTTGATCGTTCCACTCAGTTTTTTTTATTACAGAGGCCAAGCGGCTCTCTAACCGAACACGCTGAGCTACCGTGCCGGCCAACCAACTGAGCTACCCAAGCACGACTCACGCCCCGGCCTCACAGCTTTACTTCTGCCAGTATCTCAGTTTGGAAGGTAGGAGACGAGATACTGGCAGAAGTAAAGCTGTGAGGACGGGGCGTGAGTCGTGCTTGGGTAGCTCAGTTGGTAGAGCACTTGCCCGCGAAAGGCAAAGGTCCCGAGTTCGAGTCTCGGTCCGGCACACAGTTTTAATCTGCCAGGAAGTTTCAAGTAGTAGCATGTTCCCCTGTCGAAATGACGGCGGTTGTTAAAGATGTCACACCGCTGCATTCCCAAAAGTGATAGTGGTTTGCTCTTTTTATATGCAGGAGGAAAGTTTCACACTTCATATCGGTTTAAAGTTTGTCATATGTCACCTTTCGTCCTGTAATTTTAATAGCCAGTAGCGTAATTTACGAATAACTGAAGCTGCGTAACGGTTCTACTCAAATCATTATGCCTGGTTATTCCTAGGCATCTGCGTGATGTGTGATGAAATCCAACTATAATGTACCTTAAGAATAAGCTTGCACTATATTGGTTTTGATTTCTGATTTTGAATGAATATCACTTTATTGTTCTTTTATCATAATGCACGGTCAAGTGACATTAATGTGACTACCGCCTGCTATGGATGTCATTGTGCAATAATCACTCATAGACAGCAGGCGTCAGCACTCACACTGTAGGGTATATAAAGCGGGTAACAGTGCAGTCGTAATTTGGAAATGGAGCTATTTGTCTGACTCCAAAAGGACATGATCATTGGCTTTTGGTCAAGGATGGAAGCATTTCCGCAATGAATAAGTTTGTAACTTGTTAGAGCGCCGTCGTGGTTACAGCACAACATACATGGCAGTATGACGCTACACAAAACTGGCGCCGAGACAATTTTGGTGCACCATGGGCCATAGATGTCAGGTGTGAACGACGGCTGTAGAGATGGGTACGGGCGAGTAGATGCGCAACTGTTGAACAACTAATCGCCCAGATGAACCACGGTGCTACCAGCAGAGTCTGCTCAACCACCATTCAGCGACACCGTTGCTGCTTGTGGGCCTCTGCACCAAGCGCCTAGTTCATGTACCCATGCTGACTGCTGTTCATCGGCGAAGAAGTCTGGTGTTTGCTCACCAATACGGCAACTGGCAGTCCACTGAGTGCGAGCAGGTGGCCTTTTCAGATGATCGATGTTTTATGCTCCATCGGACAGAAGGTAAACACCCTGCAACAATCCTCGGAAGGGTTCAGGCCGGAGTAGGGAACATTATGGTCTGGGGAGAGGTTTCGTCGCATTGCTTGGTGATCTCGCGATTCTGAAGGGCACAATGAATCATCGAAAGTATGTATCTATCCTCGGGGATCACGACCACCCCTATACGCAGTCCGTTCTTCCTCGGAACGATGCCATCTACCAGCAGGACAATGCGACGTTTCACACTTGCCTCAAATCACTTAAGACAGGCAAGTCTTCCGGTCCAGACGGTATACCAATCAGGTTCCTTTCAGAGTATGCAGACACAATAGCGCCTTTCTTAGCAATCATATACAATCGCTCACTTGACGTACGGTCTGTTCCTAAAGACTGGAAAGCAGCACAGGTCACACCAATATTCAACAAAGGAAATAGGAGTAACCCATTGAATTACATACCGATATCACTGACCTCAATTTGCAGTAGGGTTTTGGAGCATATACTGTACTCGAACATTATCAATCACCTTGAAGAAAATGGCTTGTTGATGCATAACATATACGGATTCAGAAAATATCGTTCTTGAGCAACGCAGCTAGCTCTTAATTCCCACGAAGTAATGAATGCTGTCGACAAGGGATCTCCGATCGATTCCATATTCCTAGATTTCCAGAAGGCTTTTGATACCGTTCCTCAAAAGCGTCTGTTAATCAAAGAACAACAAAGATAAGTGCGAGGTCATCCTAATGGGTACTAAAAGAAATCCGATAAATTTTTGGTATACGATAAATCGCACAAATCTAAGGGCTGTCAATTCGACTAAATACCTAGGAATTACAATTACAAGCAACTTAAATTGTAAAGACCAAATGGATAATATTGTGGGGAAGGCGAAACCAAGACTGCGCTTTGTTGGCAGAACACTTAGAATATGCGACAAACCTACTAAAGAGAGAGCCTACATTAAACTTGTCCGTTCTCTCCTGGAATATCGCTGGGCTCTGTGGGAATCGTACCAGGTAGGACTGACAGAGGCCATGGAAAAAGTTCAAAGAAGTGCAGCTCGTTTCGTCTTACCGCGCAATATGGGTGAGAGTGTCATTGATATGATACGCGAGTTGGGGTGGCAATCACTGAAACAAAAGCGGTTTTCTTTGCGGCGAAATCTATTTACGAAATTTTAGTCACCAACTTTGTCTTCCGAATGCGAAAATATTTTGTTGACACCCACCTACGTATGGAAAAATGATGATCATAATAAAATAAGAGAAATCAGAGCTCGAACGGAAAGATTTTCCCACGCACCATTCGAGGGTGGAATGGTACAGAAGTAATATGAAAATGGTTCGCTGAACCCTCTGTCAGGCACTTAAGTGTTAATTGCAGAGTAACCATGTAGATGTACGTGTAGTGTATGTTTGTGGTTTGAAGAGCAGTGGGATGATATTACCGTACTCCCCTGGCCACCAAACTCCCAGGATTTAAACCCAATCGAGAATCTATGGTACCACCTCGACTGGGCTGTTGTCGCCATGGATCCTCCAACAGAGAAACCTAGCGCAGCCGGCTGCGGCAATGAAGTCAGAGTGGTTCCACATACCTGTCGGTACCTTCCAGATCCTCACTGACACTCTTCCTGCAGGTCTCGCGCTGCAAAAGCGCTTTTGACAGGTGGTCACATTAATGTGACTCGATTGTAGTGATGAAAGATTACATTTATATTCCTTCATATTTTGAATCAGTTGTCAGTTTTTTACCTCTGACTGATTAAATATATGCTCGCTTATATTTTAATTTTTTTCCAATAACACTTCTTCATGTACACGCTGTTTCATTGTTATACAGGGTGTTACGAAAAGGTACGGCCAAACTTTCAGGAAACATTCCTCTCACACAAATAAAGAAAAGATGTTATGTGGACATGTGTCCGGAAACGCTTAATTTCCATGTTAGAGCTCATTTTAGTTTCGTCAGTATGTACTGTACTTCCTCGATTCACCGCCAGTTGGCCCAATTGAAGGAAGGTAATGTTGACTTCGGTGCTTGTATTGACATGCGACTCATTGCTCTACAAGTACTAGCATCAAGCACATCAGTACGTAGCATCAACAGGTTAGTGTTCATCACGAACGTGGTTTTGCAGTCAGTGCATGTTTACAAATGCGGATTTGGCAGATGCCCATTTGATATATGGATTAGCACGGGGCAATAGCCGTGGCGCGGTACGTTTGTATCGAGACAGATTTCCGGAACGAAGGTGTCCCCACAGGAAGACGTTCGAAGCAATTGATCGGCGTCTTAGGGAGCATGGAACATTCCAGCCTATGACTCGCGACTGGGAAAGACCTAGAACGACGAGGACACCTGCAATGGACGAGGCAATTCTTCGTGCAGTTGACGATAACCCTAATGTCAGCGTCAGAGAAGTTGCTGCTGTACAAGGTAACGTTGACCACGTCACTGTATGGAGAGTGCTACGGGACAACCAGTTGTTCCCGTACCATGCACAGCGTGTGCAGGCACTATCAGCAGCTGATTGGCCTCCACGGGTACACTTCACAATCAACATGTGTGGGCTGACGAGAATCCGCACGCAATTGTGCAATCATGTCATCAACACAGATTTTCTGTGAACGTTTGGGCAGGCATTGTTGGTGATGTCTTGGTTGGGCCCCATGTTCTTCCACCTACGCTCAATGGAGCACGTTATCATGATTTCATACGGGATACTCTACCTGTGCTGCTACAACATTTGCCTTTACAAGTACGATACAACATGTGGTTCGTGCACGATGGAGCTCCTGCACATTTCAGTCGAAGTGTTCGTACGCTTCTCAACGACAAATTCGGTGACCGATGGATTGGTAGAGGCTGACCAATTCCGTGGCCTCCACGCTCTCCTGACCTCAACCCTCTTGCCTTTCATTTATGGGGGCATTTGAAAGCTCTTGTCTACGCAACCCCGGTACCAAATGTAGAGACTCGTCGTGCTCATACTGTGGACGGCTGTGATACAATACGCCATTCTCCAGGGCTGCATCAGCGCATCAGGGATTCCATGCGACAGAGGGTGGATGCATGTATGCTCGCTAACGGAGGACATTTTGAACATTTCCTGTAACAAAGTGTTTGAAGTCACGCTGGTACGTTCTGTTGCTGTGTATTTCCATTCCATGATTAATGTGATTTGAAGAGAAGTAATAAATGGCTCTGAGCACTATGGGACTTAATATCTGTGGTCATCAGTCCCCTAAAACTTAGAACTACTTAAACCTAATTAACCTAAGGACGTCACACACATCCATGCCCGAGGCAGGATTCGAACCTGCGACCGTAGCGGTCGTGCGGTTCCAGACTGTAGCGCCTAGAACCGCTCGGCCACCCCCGCCTGCCATCTCGCCAATTCCGGTTGTTTACAGAGAGATGGTCTGATGCTTCGATCTTCGTCATTCAGTCTTGTTTGACGACAATGGAAACGTCTGTGCGACGTAACCACTGGATTATACAGTGTAGTTAGAAATAGTCCGGAAAGCTTGTAAAGGTATTGCTGGACAGGTTGTGCTGAGAAATAAGTCTTCAGAAAAAAAAATCGATACAGTGCAGCGTTTTCGAGTTAATTAACCTTGATGTTAGCTAATCAGGCCGTTGCGCGCTCAAATTTAAGCAGCCCGTCAGAGATGGTGTCGCCGGCCGGGGAGGCCGAGCGGTTCTAGGCGCTAAAGTCTGGATCCGCGCGACCGCTACGGTCGCAGGTTCGAATCCTGCCTCGGACATGGATGTGCTTGATGTCCTTAGGTTAGTTAGTTTTAAGTAGTTCTAAGTTCTAGGGGACTGATGACCTCAGCAGTTAAGTCCCATAGTGCTCAGAGACATTTGAACCATTATTGAGAGATGGTGTCGCCAAACGTTCACTTGGTTTGGTTTCCTAAAACCGAACAAGACAGCGATGCAAAAACTGGGACGGTTGTAAAAATAGAACCCGAGACAAAGTTTGGGCAGTCTCGTGCCTATCGTCTATGCTATGAGAACAATTTTTGTACAACTCACACTAATTCTGTCTAGTAGACCACTTTAATTAGCGCCCATAACGGCCTAATTGGCTAACGTCAGTGCTAATTAACTCGAGAATGGGGTAATGCGTTGAACTGTTTTCTTATAAAAAATATTTCTCACCTCAGCTTACGCTAAAACACCCTTACAAACTTTTCAGGCAGTTTCTTCCGACCCTGTATAACGGCGCGCTGTTTGTATATACTCCTACCAATTCAGGATGGATTGTCACAGCATCGTTCCCCTTGAAATGCCGAAAGAGAAATACCGCATGACACTCTGAACAGAGTAAACTGGAAAGACCAATTCCCGAAATATACGCTCTAAGAAGAGACAATGCTCTTCCCATAAATAGATGGTCTAAAATTTGAGGTCGGGATGGGCTACAAGGCTACCCACGAAGAGGAAGCACTCTACTTTGTCTACTGTGTGCGCCATTTATTTCGCTCATCTAGCGGCTTGCTACGATAGCTTGTTGCTGAGATTGAAATATTTTCCATGGTAGCAGATATGTACACTCGACAGCAAAAAAAGTGGGTTACGCCTGAATTCCAGCGTGTAGGCTGCACCTGAATGTATGCAACCAACATACCATATCTGTGTTTCACATCGTCGCAACCTTCCACAGTACAGTCATTGTAAGATACACAACGGGTACCGCTAGAGACTACTAGAGAACACCGGTCTTTATGACAGTCCGTCCAGATGTAAAGTAACACCACGATAGTACAGAAGAGATCTGACAGTCGTTAACGTTTGTAAACTAACCTTAATTACAATAAGTGACATTTCAAACGTTATGGGACAACTAATTTTGTCACATAAATCGTTCAGCAATCCTTAAGCACAATTAAATATTTGAGACAGTATATGGATTTATAAAGTTCTATGGCAATTGGAAACAAGTTCTTTGCTGTCTAAAAGGTTTACCCAACACATGCTGAACGTCGTTCAACGTTCAACGGGAAGTGGTTTCGCATCAACTTTATGTAATACTAAGCAGTTAAAAGAAAAAGTGATTAACGGCGGCAACCACTCTACGGAAATTCCAACATTAACAGCGAATCACAAGTAATATCATTGTTCACATTACTCATCAACAGTTACTTGTACACGAAGTTTTACTTTAAATGACATGACCGACGTCTTCGTTCTGGATCTGGATGCAAACCCAGAACGTAAAGCCATTGTTAACCAAGCAAAGCTTTGTGCATTATCGAGACTCGATCACTAGGCAGAAAGAGACGTCAAATATTGACGTTTGCGCCAGTATCAGTTATCAATTCTCAACTTGAACGTATCTGGTCCACCGGATTCAGGACTGTCTGCGCTTGCTCCACCTGGGGGGCGTCTCGGTGGCGTTCCTCTGGCTCCCGGGACACGTTGGTATCTGTGGAAATGAGGCGGCCGATATTGCAGCCAAGGCTGCAGTCAGACTTCCTCGGCCAGCCATTCAATCGCTTCCCTTCGCCGATCTACGGAGCGTTCTATGTCGACGTGTTGTCCATTTATGGCACACGCATTGGTCGACACTTACCCATAATAAATTGCGGGACATAAAAGCTCTTCCTTGTGCTTGGACCTCTTCCTCCCGACCGCGTCGTCGGGAGGAGGTAATTTTAACTAGACTCCGGATAGGGCACTGTCTTTTTAGCCATCGACATCTTTTAAGCGGCGATCCTCCCCCACTTTGTCCCCACTGCTCTCAGCTGTGGACGGTAAGACACCTTTTAATTGAGTGCCGCTATCTTAATCCGTTACGCTCCCGTCTACAGCTATCGCCTGATATATCGTCGATTTTAGCAGATGACACGCGCTCCGCCGACCGCGTTCTCCAGTTTATTAGTGCCAGTGAAATGACGTCAGTCATTTGAAGCCTTTTTTGGGGACAACCAACCCCTTTCTGTAGTGGATTTTTAAGCCTTCCTTCTGATTTTAGTTTCTCCAATTTTATGACTTTAGTTCTCATTGCTGCTGGTTTTAAATGTCGGTTTTTACTGTTTCCTAAGTCACGGACCGGGCGCTAATGACCATAGAAGTTTTGCGCCCCAAAACCAAAAAAAAAAAAAAAAAAAAAACTTGAACGTAAATGACGATAACGTTTGCACGAAACCAAGAACCCTAACATGACAATTACCTTCTTGGTAATTAACCTCGAAAGACGTTGTATATTGTTGCATTGTCAAGGAACAAAGGATGCACATGTTTAAATGTTTAAAATTGAAATGCCATCATGTAATGCTGGTGACTAGGATGCGAACCCAGCACCTAATCGGATTGTTGAATAAGTATGTAAAATCAGAATGTAGATATCACAGTTTTTGACCAGTAGTGAGATTGGAACCTTAAATGACATATGAAGTTGTATTGCCTGACCGGGATTCGAAACCGGTGCCTATCGCCGTCGTTGTCTAACCAGGAACAGACGAGAAATGTCCAATGTTGGTCCACCATTAGCGAAATGTGCGCACGTTTAACTAGAAATAAGACGACGAAAACGTCTATGCTGACTGAGAGTCGAGTGCCGCACACATGGTTATGAAGACACGTTAATAATCAAATTCTTATTCAATAGTAGCTAGGAGTAGCATGTTTAGTTGCAAACCTTAAGGCCTTTCTCATTCCTACTAACGTGTTGCCTAATATCTGCGATATCATGGTGTTAATTTACAAGTGGATTGACTGCCGTAGAGAGCAATGTTCTCTAGTAGTCGTGTATCATTGAGATCTAAATGAAGTGCTTCAGCAGAAAGTAATTTCCGTCGTGCAGCACGTATTGTTTCAGAGACACTGAGAACATGTTATAAGTGCACAAAACGTGTATTATATACTACGTATATACTATTATTTGGAGAAGCTGCCGCCAAACCTGTTTACTTTTACAAAATGGTTCAAATGGCTCTGAGCACTATGGGACTCAACTGCTGAGGTCATTAGTCCCCTAGAACTTAGAACTAGTTAAACCTAACTAACCTAAGGACATCACAAACATCCATGCCCAAGGCAGGATTCGAACCTGCGACCTTAGCGGTCTTGCGGTTCCAGACTGCAGCGCCTTTAACCGCACGGCCACTTCGGCCGGCGTTTACTTTTACATTCCGCTTAGTTGTCGTGGTTGAATACACGTTTTCTTAAGGCTACATCTAATGCAGAACGCTTACAAGAAAGAATAGTTTCCTGCGTCACGCTATTGCTAGCTAGGTGAAATATTTTGTGGTAGCTATGTTTAAAATGAATGTATTTTTGAACGTATTGGTCGTCAAAGCACGGCTGCGCCGCATGCCTCTGCCTCTGCCGCTCCGTTTGACGTAAATATGTTTACCTCCTCTCCTGGCATCAGTATAAGAGCGGCAAGCAGAAATACACATCAGGCTGTCTGCCGCAATGGCTCACTGGGAGAGATCTATTCTCATTGAAGAAGGAGGATGTTCCATCATAGAAGCTGGCAGACGGTATGGCGTACCACATACCAGTGCAACGAGATGGCGGAGGATCTGCCTTGAAAGAGGCACCACCAACAGGGTGGTGGTGGTGGTCAGTGTTTAACGTCCCGTCGACAACGAGGTCATTAGAGACGGAGCGCAAGCTCGGGTTAGGGAAGGATTGGGAAGGAAATCGGCCGTGCCCTTTCAAAGGAACCATCCCGGCATTTGCCTGAAACGATTTAGGGAAATCACGGAAAACCTAAATCAGGATGGCTGGAGACGGGATTGAACCGTCGTCCTCCCGAATGCGACCACCAACAGAGCTTCTGGCTCAGGCAGGAAGAGAGTGAGCTCACCGTAGGAAGACAGGGACCTAGTGTCTAGGAGCAGAGAAATCCCTTTCTGAAGGCGAAGCAGTTGCGGCGGGAGACCAACTTCCCCGGCTCCAGTGACATGTTTCGCCGAAGGCTGAGGGACGCTGGACTACATGCACGACGATCCGCCGTGAAACAAGAGCTCAGCGAAGACAACATTTCATACCGGCTAGCATTTGCGGAGCTCCATCTGAGGGAGTCGTGGGACACCGTCATTTTCACTGATGAGAAGGTGTTTTCCACCAGTAACGACGGTCCACGAATCATTTACAGACCGCAAGGGACTCGCCATCGACGCCAATATGTAACCACGACGAGAAGAAGTGGCCGACTATCTGTTACCTACTGGGGTTGGATTTCTGCGAGAGGGGCGGGAATTCTTCACAGGATAGAAGGAACTCCGGACAGCGTGCAGTATGCCCACATATTGGAAAATGTGATGCTTCCGTCAGTGCGAATGCTGTACGCAGAAGGGGACGTCACATTCCAAGAGGACCATTCTCCCATTCACAAGTCTGCATTTGTTCAGCAGCGGCTCTCCACGATTGGCGTTAACGTCATGGACTGGCCGCCACTGGCGGCTGATATGAACCCCATGGAAAACACGTGGGCTGAGGTCGCCAGAACATTAACAGAGAACTGGCCACGAAACCAACCAACTACTGCGGAAGCTCTTTGCGACTGCGTCCTGGAAGCCTGGGAGGAAGTTGCTTCTTCAGGCTGTTACATCCGACGGCTTATACACTCTATGCCAAGAACGCATGATAGAAGTACAAAATAATGAAGGATTCTGGATAAAATATTAGCGTCCTAAAAATGTTTTGTTATGTCTTCTTTCTCGTCATTTTTCCTCATTGGGAGCTAGTGGAAGATCGCGCGGCAACAGAAAAGGTACAATGTGGGTTAGTTTTCCTTTGAGTTGCCTTTTTAATTCAAGTGGGTTTCTTTTGAATATACAGTTTGTTAAATATTCTATTTCATTCCATTTATACCCCGTCTAGATACTTACAAACTAATCAGCGTAGATGGACTCTGTCGCAGTAGTTTTTGTTATTTCAAATACATCTCTCTCTTCCCCTCCATCCATGAATACACCCTCCGTTCTCCATACAATACGCAACCATATCATATTATGTTTACTCGTTGTTAATATCTCCCCTATCCTCTCTCACACTCTTTCTCTCTGACACTATCGCCGCAAGTGCCCTTCTATTCCATTCCCCCAAAACTTTATAAACAAATCTAGCGGTTTCCATTGACGCTACATTTTCTCTTTTAATTGCTGCTGTCTTTACTCTCTATCATTCCTCTCAACACCTATGAAACCATATTCTTTGATCTCCCCTTCCCTATAACCTATTCTTCGTTCTGAAAACAGTCCTTCCTTATCTCTCGGTCCTAAGATAAAACGAACTGTGGCACACATCTAAGTAAGCAATACTTTGCAAGCATTTCACGCTTATATTTTGCACTTCTGCACTTCTATCCATTCCCAGATCCCGCCCTCCTTCCTGTTACGCGTCCCTTGACATCAGCATCTACGTCTAAATGAATACTCGGCAATTCATAATTATGTGCTTGGCAGGGGGTTCAGTGGTCTGGTGGATTAATCTTGTATTGATGTGTAAAACGTGTAGGTTCACATCTCACGTCAGGCGTAGATTTTTAACACACACAAGTAATTCTCCTTCACCCCTAGTAACACCAAGTGAAGAACGCCAGTAATCTCTGTAGTTCAATACCCGCAGTAAAGATAACATCCCTTCGCTGCCTACTGGGGCAGAGCTGTGACAGATGAGAAACCCCGGAAGGCAGAGACTCTGTCACCAGCAATCTGTCGTAAACTAGAAAACGTATTTCGTTTAATGAACCAATGGCCATGTAAGTTCACAAGGCTCTTACTTTATTTGAAACTGAGACGTTGAAAATTGTGGTGCTGGACTGGGATTCGAATTCGATTTCACTGTGTTCCCCAAGATTGCAAACTCTTCTAGGCCTCCTCGAAAGGCACCTATCTGGTTTCGAATCCTGATTAGCACAAAATATTCATTATTTCATTTCAAGCCCTAGCATGTGCACTCCGATATACTAGTGAAAAATAGTTACATTTTCAACATCTCTTCGTGCGTTGTCAGCTGTAACGTGTTCGTTTCAACTTACAGCCACTTGATGAGTTTTTTATCACAGCATTACAAGATCAAACGTTTCCTTGCATCTTTTCAAGTTCAAACATTCCTCTCCATCCTACTGGCGAAAACGGATTTGGGTTTGACGTGTTCGTTGTGATCACCAACGACGATATGTTGTGGATTCAACTTCAGGTCAGCAGAGTATTTTCCATCACATCATTGAAAGTACATATATGCCACTCCTAGCTATTATTGGAAAAGAATTTGATAGTTAAAGTGTCTTCATGACCATGTGTGCAGGGTTTGAATTTCATTCAGCACAGAACTTTTCGTCGCTTGATTTCTAGCTAAACATGCGCACATCTCGCTACTGGTGAACCAACAACACCTATTTATCGTCTGTTCCTGGCTAGAAAACGACGGCGCTAGATGCTGGGTTCGAATCCCAGTCAGGCAAAAACAATTCTATCGTCATTTAAGGTTCCAACATCTCGCTATTGGTGAAAACATTTGATATTTAACTTCTGATTTTACGTACTTCGTTAACAAGCCGATTAGGTGCTGGGTTCGCGTACCTGTCACAACCTTTACATGATGGCATTTCGATTTTAAACACGAGCATACCTTGTTACTTGTGAATGGCACCATATTAAACGTCGTTGGGGGTAGTTCCTAGGATGGTAACTGTTATGACTGGATTCCCAGTTCAGTACAAACATTTTCGTCATTTATTTTCAGGATCTGAATTGATAACTGATACTGGTGCAAACGTCTATACTTCCCGTCTCTTTATGCCTAGTGATCGGGTCTCAATAAGGCACAAACAAAGCTTAGCTTAGTTAGCAATGGCTATAAGTGCTGGGTTTGAATCCAGGTCCAGAACGACGACGTTGGTCATGTCATTTAAAGTTCAAATTTGTGTACTCCTAATTGTTGATGTGTTACGAGAACAATGATATTACTGGTGATTCGCTGTTAATGTTGAGATTTCCGTAGGGTGCTTGTTGCTGTTAATCGCGTTTTTTTACTGGTTAGTCCAATATCCAGTTTCCAGAGCGACTCGCCGTTGAGCGGCGTTCAGTACGTGAATGGAAAACCATTTTGAGGGCGAAAAACTTTTTTCCAATTGCCGTGAAAGCCTTGTAACTCCATATATTGTCTCAAGTATTTAATTTTGACTAAGGATTACTGTACGATATATGTAAAATAATACGTTTTCTCAGAACTTTGTGAATGTCACTTTTTGTAATTAAGGTTAGTTTATGAGTGTTACGGGGTGTCTCATCGCTAAGAACGTGTTTTCTAATATGTTTTGTATGACGATATTATTTGACGCTTAGACTGACTGCCATAAAGACCTTTGGTCTCTAGTAGTCTCTTGCGGTACCTATTGTATGTAGTCAAACGTCTGTACCCCACGGTGTTTAGAGGACCTGCAACACAGTTGCGTTACGTTGGTTGTATTCTGCATTGACTCACATTTTTTGCTGTCAAGTGTACCTGCAAACAGACAAAACATTAATTACGTGTATTTATATTGTCCTGCTTCACATGCCGTCATAAGAAAGAAATTTCTGAAGATCACGTACTGGCCTGTGCCCCCAGAGGCTGGGGTCATTTGTCACCACGTACTGTATGATTTCCCTCGGCCCATCTGCCGCAAGCGACGTTGGTCCCATAGCTGTCGACCCAACAGCGCGCAATTCCATAAGGCTCCACCAAGGCTAAATTGCTGGCGTTTGCGTGAAAAATTCACAGACATGTTGGTTTGCTTTGACTTTATCTGCCGGGAATAAAATATTTCACGCAAATATCAAGAAGAACAAATCATAAATTGGAAATCAACAAGGCAACCATGAAGAAGAAAAAAAAAATGAAATCGCTTACCCTCCCTCATTTGGCATTCACTGTAAGTTAAAGACCACTTCATCATGCATTGTGTGTTCGTCTAAATTCGGGCGCATCATCTCTGGATTTTCTTTTTTTCCGGTGGAAGTATACACCTAACACGTCACCGCAGTCGTAGGATATAAAACATCTCGCTGAAAACAATGCCAAGCATACTTTTGTTGCTGTAGCATTAGAGTACTGGAGAAAACGCGCTATTTCACGTTAAAAAGTGTGTGGTCAGTACTGGGGAGTGTTTCTTTGACAAACAATGAAACAGAAAATATACGATTATCACTCGGCATGGATTAGAGCGAAGAGTCGTCACTATCGCTCTCGATAAAACCGGCAGACGACGCAGTACCAGACGCTGTTGACGAAAACAACAGCGAGAAGTACTTCTACGAATTATTGTCAGTGAATGACCCAAATAAGATAAGTATATTGCAAGTGATGTTTCTGTTCTTCTGCATGACATGTAATTCAGTGGCGTAGCCACGACGCTTATCGCGTTATAAGCGCTTCACTTGCAGGAGTACTTGTGTGTTCTATTATTGCCTCCGCTCTCTATTGCTCGGGCGTAAACACGACGATGATGCATCCGGTGGCCGGATCTTCAGTTCGCTTTGCCGGCTAATACCTGCTGGATGACGTTTGCCGCGTGCCACTACAGCTTTGTTACAAAGGGCACCAGCTGCTCTCTGTTAATTCCCGGTTAAATAGGGAGTGGGCTGCCCTCGCGGACTGCGGAAGTCAAACAGGCCTCACCGCATGCAGCACTGCGTTCCAATAGTTAAACGGCGCTTGTTCGGAGTGCTTCCGCTCAAGTGCAGTCCGAAGCTATGCTACACTGTGGCACACTGGCAACGGAGGACATGTCGCTGGTTTCGATGGCAGCTCTGATTGGAGGAATTCCATTGCCAATTTTATTCAGACGCATTGTCGAGCAAAGAGGTGGCACGCTGTGGAAATGTGCTAGATGTGACTAACTACAGACAGCCTTGTGTTTGCTTTTACACGTCATCATGAGAAAAAACTGTCTGATAGGTGAAGAGCACCAAGGTCTTGTACTATATCACAGAAGATGCCTCGCAATGTGTAAAAGATGAGGATGTTATGGATAATTACACAACAGCAAAGGCTGCCATTCACCTTCTCGTTTTTCATTCAGAAGTTCATGCATCAGCGATAGGAATAGACGTTGCAGGCGAGGATAATACACTGTGGGCAATGAAAGCGACTGTTTAATAAGGCATTTCTCGTTCTGGTCACAACAGGACCGTCTCTGTTTAGGCATTATCCTCTAACTCTTGACTTCGTACCCCATCGATGAACCCCTCCCATTCTATTTGTTGTACCAAAGGCGTCGGTGATGCGACATGATACATATTAAGAGAGTGCACTTTTTGTATTCTAGCTAGTGACCCACCCCCACACCGTACGTGTAGTACTACACTATGTGATCAAAATTATCCGGACACCCCTAAAAACATACGTTTCTCATATTAGGTGCATTGTCCTGACACCTACTGCCTGATACTCCATATCAGCGACCTCAGTAGTCATTAGACTTCGTGAGAGAGCAGATTGGGGCGCTCTGTGGAACTCATGAATTTTTCGAACGTGGTCAGGTGCTTTGTGGTCACATGTGTCATACATCTGTACGCGAGATTTACACACTCCTAAACATCGCTAGGTCCACTGTTTCCGATGTGATAGTGAAGTGGAAACGTGAAGGGTCACGTGCAACACAAAAGCGAACAGGCCGACCTCGTCTGTTGACTGACCGACCGCCGACACTTGAAGAGGCCCATAATGTGTCATAGGCAGATGTCTATCCAGACCATCACACAGGAATTCCAAACTGCATCAGCATCCGCTGCCGATACTGTTAGGCGGGAGGTTAGAAAACTTGGATTTCTTGGTCGAGCGGCTGCTCATAAACCACACATGACGCCGGTAAATGCCAAACGACGCCTCGCTTAGTGCAAGGAGCGTAAGCATTGGACGATTGAACAGTGGGAAAACTTTGTGTCGAGTGACGAATCACGGTACACGCTGTGGGGATCCCTCGGCAGGGTGTGGGTATGGCGAATGGCCGGTGAACGTCATATGCCAGCGTGTGTAGTGCCAATAGTAGAATTCGGATGAGGTGGTGTTATGGTGTGGTCCTGTTTTTCATGGGGGGGGGGGGGGGGGCTTGCACCCTTTGATGTTTTGCGTGGCACTATCACAGCACAGGCCTACATTGATGGTTTAAGCACCTTCTTGCCTCCCACAATTGAAGAGCAATTCGGGGATGGCGATTGCGTCTTTCAATACGATCGAGCACCTGTTCATAATACACGGCCCGTGGTGGAGTGGTTACACGTAAGGCTGCCATTCCCCAAGAAACCTTTTAGCGCCTGACTGAACGTATGCCTGCGAGAATGGAAGCTGTCATCAAGGCTAAGGGTACGCCAACACCATACTGAATTCTAGCATTACCGATGGAAGGCACCACGAACCTGTAAATCATTTTCTGCCAGGTGTCCCGATACTTTGGATCACATAGTGTAAGTATCTACGGCCGGACGATATGTCTGGCGTAGCAGCGATAAATTACAAATCTTCCTCTTTATTACTGAACATTGTATCAAAATTCCTACAGTAGTTTCTGAGATTATGCGTCTATGGAGGCGCCGAGGAGAACGAACATTAGTATGTGGCATTGGTATCGTTATATGGGACCAGCATCTAAAGTGAAGATATTAAGTCCCTTTGGGTACACAACGCAACCACCTTTGGTTCGAAAAGGCGGCAATTTGGACAACATCTCCTACGTGTCTAACTTGTTAAGGTTGGTGACAGTGTCCCATCTTAGAGGGTCCCATGACGTTGTTTTTCAACAAGATAACACAAGACCATGTGTCGACCGTGTTACTTCGACATTCCTCGTTATGGAGGGTATTTTACTTGTAACGGGACATCGGGCAGCTTACTGGTTTATGTAATGCCTTTTTCAGTGGCCACGAAAGAAGTAAATTTCTTCACCATCACTGACAAGAAATCTTGTCACAATTAATACGTAAACCATCCAGTCGGTGACTAATGCATTTATCTGCAGGCTTTTGTTGTAATTTTAATACTTGTCGTCGTCGTTGTTAGATTCGTCATGCTGCACTGTTCACTTAAATAGAAAACCAAACGAAACGTAACCCCCACACATTCCTTGTTCCAAACGTAGACACAAGGTTTCATATCCTGCTTCCCTGTCCAGTCACATTTTCCAAAGATACTGTTGCGAGTTCTTTACTCGTTGCGGTGGGAAGTATGAAGAGTGCTTAATTACTGTTGGTCTGGCAGGAGTTTCACGGTATCTGTCACCCAATGGAAAAATTCGGGTGGTGTGTCGGCGAGAGACTGATACGTCACCACTCGGCAGCCACCGATTGATGAATTGAGGTAATGATCTGAAATAGCATGATATGACTTACCCGTATCTGTCATCAGAGCTCAGTTCGACTCGATTCCCAGCTAGGTCAGAGCCATTATTTCTGCCAGACGTGACAACGCTGTGTGCTAAATTTTACTACCTGTGTAGTCGCAGATCAGTTACAGATGTAATCATGTATTCTTCTTGCTATCGTGGCCGTGCTGGTCTTGCAGGTAGAGCCATAGACTCCTGCGCTGGAAGCCCCACGTTCGAGCCCAGATAAGGGCGAAAATATGTTCCCGTTCCTGTCCCTCCAGGACTGCCCAGTTCCACTCAGTCTGCTACTAAACGAGTCCCGGGAGCCTTTCACGGGGGTAAAAGGCAGCCAGGCTGGATAAAATTTGAAACGATAATCGTCCGACCAGGCAACATGTTTCCAATCATCAAAATCCAATGTCGGTGTTGACGGGTCCAGGGGAGGCGTAAAGCTTTGTGTCTTGCAGTCATAAAGGGTACACGAGTGGGCTTTTGGCTCCGAAAGCCAATCTCGATTATGTTTCGTTGAGTGGTTCACACGCTGTCACTTGTTGATGGCCCAGCATTGAAATCTGCAGCAATTCGTGGAAGGGTTGCAGGATTGCATTTCCGTCACGTTGAACGATTCTCTTCAGTCATTGTTGGTCCCGTTATTGGAGGATCTTCTTCCGGCCGCTGCGATATCAGAGATTTGTTATTTTACCGGATTCCTGAATTCACGGTACACTCGTGAAATGGTCTTACCGAAAAATCCCCACTTCATCACAACCTTGGAGGTTCTGTGTCCCCTCGCTCGTGCGCCGACTGTTACATCACGTTCAAACTCACTTAAATCCTGGTAACCTGCCATGGTAGCGGCAGTAACCCATCTCACAACTGCGCCAGACACTTGTTGCCTGAAATAGGCGTTGCCAACCCAGCACCGTATTCTGCCTATTTACATATCTTTGTATTTGAGATAACGGGGTCCCGGGTTCGATTCCCTGCCGGGTTGGGGATTTTCTCTGTCCAGGGACTGGGTGTTCGTGTTGTCCTCATCACTTTTATCATTCGTGAAAGTATCTAGATTGGACTGTGTAAAGTTTGGGACTTTGTACGGGTGATGATAACCGCGCAGTTGAGCGCCCCACAAACCAATAATAATCATCATCATCGTTATCATCTGTATTTGAACACCCATGCCTATACCAGTTTCTTTGGCGCTTCATTGTATTTACGCATTAAACTGTGTCATTAAATTTATCTTCATTTGTCATCGTTGGTTATCTTCCTTCACTGCAATTCAAATTATCGTTCAGCATCTTCTGATATGAATGATTCTTTTTGATCAGACACCTGTTTCTACGCCTCCTTACGCCGTCTGTCTAAAAATTTCCAATACTGGTTTTACTCCTGGCGTATAAGCGACGTCAGCACAGTAACTAAGGTTGCAGGTTGAACAAACAACTCTAAATAACAGATGTGCATTCGACCAGTCAGTTGTGATCAATGTTCAGTGTTGTGTCACAAATCGCAGTGGATCAACATCTCTAAATGAATTGTTCGAGAGATTCTCCAAAATGTTTTGAAGAAGAGTTAAGTGTGTGCAAAGTTCATACCGCACACCTTGACGTCCGAACAGAAGCAACGACGCGTGGTCGCCTGCTGCGACTTGATTGTAGTGCAAAACGTGGATAGTTATTTCTTGCAAAAATCATCACTCGTGACGTGAATTGGTGTAATTAACGCGAACCTACCACAAAAAATTCACATGGGGAGTCAACACTTTGATGACGTAACCGAAATTGAAGCCAATGTGACGCTAGTTGAACAACACCCGAAAGAAGGTCTTCTCTGATAGGTCCTTAATAGTTCTATGAACGTTCTGTGCATTGTAATCAATTTGGGGGAGCCTATGTAGAACACCTGCAGCACAAGAACCACCATCTAAAGTTTTCTGTATTTTTTTATTAATGAAGTCTGGCAACATTTTTGACTGCCCAGGCCCAGTGCGTGACTGAGGGTACCCCAGTTTTATTTTATTCCACTTAGACGTCAATCGATAACCCTTCATGTGATTACTTAATCTAAAGAATTTACAAAAAACTAAAAAAGAAATACAATTTCACCAAATAGTTGGGCTGAATTAAAAAAAGGACAGCAATCTCATGATAATCGTACTAATGGTTATCCTTCTTTTTCTTGCGTCGACTCCGACCAACTGTGGATCACTTAAGAGAGTTATTTTTGAGAAATTGTTCTTTCTAATAAGGTTCTCCTTCTTGCCTTCCTAGTACTTTCTTATTCTCTCGCTCTGTTGTTGTTTTCTTCCAGGATGAAGACTCTTCCACGTGTCTTCTCTTTTTCTTGAAAATCCTTGGAGTCGTGTATTTTGCTTCTGAGTTTTCATCTGCTTTGTATGTCACCTTGAGTTATGTTCATCTCTCCTAATCTTTCTGGATACCTTTTATCCATGGATTCTTATTCGTTTTGTTTCTGAATAATCGGAAGGTTCTTTTAGTTAATCTATTGTCATCCATTCTTTTCACGTGTCCAATGAAATAGACTCGTCCGCTCCGGATTGTGTCTAATAGTATGGGGAATTTTTAACTGAATTCTTTATTGATTCTTAATGTGTATTTTCCTTCATCGTCTATGGTGGGCCCCAGAATTTTTCGACTGGTTTATACTCTTTTCTTTCACTGGTTTTATAGGTGATTTGTAGTGTATAACTTCCGCGTTAATGGAGATTGATTTCTTTATTGTAAGTTCCTTGGAGAGTTGTTAAGTCATCTACTGGGATCTGGCATTGTTTGCTTCTTTGGTCAGTCCATTGGCTTGAATACTGGTTATTCTTAAAATAAAATTTTGGAATTTTCGAGGTAGTTCTATCAGCAAGTCTCTCACGGAGATTGTGCCACTGTACCTACACCGCGAACAAAAAATATCATTAGAATTCATAAGTACACAAAACGTGAATAAAACAACAGAGGTAAGTTTTTAATGGTAGATTATGAACATATGAGGGTCACTCCAAAAGAAATGCACACTATTTTGTAAAAATACATTTTTTATTCTGCATGTGTGAAAGTTTTACAGTGTGTAGATACATCCTTCCCGCTTGTTTTCAAACGTAGTTCAACCTGTTCCCGTGAGTGGCGCCATCACAGCATGTCTTCAAGATGGCTGCTATACTTGACGTTCGTCAGAAGCAACGTCGTGTCATAGAATTCCTGCGCTGTGAAAACGAGACAGTGGGAAACATCCAAAAGAGGTTGAAAAAGGTGTATGGAGATGCTGCTGTCGATCGCAGTACAGTGATGAAAGCGGGCATGGCAATATTGAGGCTTGTCCTCGCAGCGCCAGGCCTCGTACTGCACACACTCCAGACAATGTGCAGAGAGTTGGTGACAGCTGACAGACGCATCACAGCGAATGAATTGCCACGCTACGTTGGAATAGGGGAAGGAAGTGTTTGCAGAGTACTGAAAGTGTTGGCTTTAAAAAAGGTTTGTGCCAGGTGGGTTCCCAGGATGTTGACAGTGGTTCACAAAGAAACAATAAAAATGGTATGCAGCGAAGTTTTGGAACAGTACGAGAGAGGTGGAGATGAATTTTAAGGAAGAATTGTAACAGGTGATGAAACATGGCTCCGTCACTTTTCACCAGAGACGAAGAGGCAATCAATGGAGTGACATCATGCCACTCATTCACCCAACAAAATAATTCAAAACCACACCTTCTGCTGGAAAAGTTATGGCTACGGTGTTTTTCGATTCCGAAGGACTCTTGCTTGTGGACATCATGCCAAGTGGAACCACCATACATTCTGATGCATATGTGACGACACTGAAGAAACTTCAGGCTCGACTTAGTCGTGTTCGACCACATCGGCAAAAGCAGGATGTTTTTCTGTTGCACGACAATGCACTGCCACATGTCAGACAAAAAACCATGGAAGCGATCACAAAACTCCGATGGACAACACTGAATCACCCGCCTTACAGTCCTGACCTGGCTCCATGTGACTATCACCTCTTTCGGAAACTGAATGACTGTCTTCGTGGAACAAGGTTTGAAGTTGATGACTCCCTTGTGCACGCTGCCAAACAGTGGCTCCAACAGGTTGGTCCAGAATTTTACCGTGTGGGTATACAGGTGCTGGTTCCAAGATGGCATAAGGCAGTTGAGAGGGATGCAAATTATGTGGAGAAATGAAAATATTGTCCCCAAAGGATGTATCTACACACTGTAAAACTTTCAAACATGTAGAATAAAAGATGGATTTTAAAAAAATAGTGTGCATTTCTTTTTGAGTGACCCTCGTAGATTTATTTTAAACAGATTAATACTTACCTTTCTCTGCTTCAGTTAAGTGACGTCATCCACTATTTTCCTCTTTTCGGTTTCTTCTTATTTCTTAACATGCAGCTACACTGATGTGACATAATTCATGGGATAGCAATAGGCACACACACAGAGATGGCGGTAGTATCGTGCACACAAGGCATAAAGGGGCAGTGCAGGTGATTCATTTCAAAAGGTTTCCGGCGTGATTATGGCCACACGACGGAAATTAACAGACTTTGAACGCGGAATGGTAGTTGGAGCTAGACGCGTGGGACATTCGACTTCGGAAATCGTTAGAGAATTCAATATTCCGAGACCAAATGGCTCTGAGCACTATGGGACTTAACATCTCTGGTCATTATTCCCCTAGAACTTAGAACTACTTAAACCTAACTAACCTAAGGACATCACACACATCCATGCCCGAGGCAGGATTCGAACCTGCGACCGTAGCAGTTGTGCGGTTCCGGACTGAGCATTCCGAGACCCACAGTGTCAAGAGCGTGCTGAGAATACCAAATTTCAAGCATTGCCTGTCACCACGGACAACGCAGTGGCCAAGTGGTTTCACTTAAAGACCAGTAACAGCGGCGTTTGCGTATAGAGTGCTATCAGACAAGCAACACTGCGTGAAATAACAGCAGAAATGTGTCTGGGACGTATGACAAACGTGTCCGCTAGCGTAGTGCAGCGAAATTTGGCGTCAATGGGCTACGGCAACAGACAATGATACGAGTGCCTTTGCTAACAGTAGGACATCGTCCGCAGCACCTCTCCTGAGCTCGTGACCATATCGTTTGGGCCCTAGACCACTGGAAAACCGTGGCCTGGTCAGATGAGTCCCATTTATGCTGGTAAGAGTTGATGATTGGGTTGGAGTATGGCGCAGACTCCACGAAGCTATGGATCCAAGTTGTCAATAAGGGACTGTGCAAGCTGGTGGTGGCTCCATAATGGTGTGGGCAGTGTTTACATGGGATGCACTGGGTGCCCTGGTCCAACCGACCAGATCATTGATTAAAAATGTTTATGCTCGTCGACTTGGAGACCATTTGCAGCAGTGCAACGATGGAATTTTTATAGGTGACAATGCGCCATGTTACTAGGTCACAATTGTTAGCGAGTGGTTTGAAGAACATTCTAGACAGTTGGAGAGAATGATTTAGCCACCCAGATTGCTCGACGTGAATCCAATCGAATGTTTATGGGATATAACCGAGAGATCAGTTCGTGCACAAAATCCTGCACCCACAACACTTCCGCAATTATGGGCGGCTATAGAGGCAGCATGGCTCAATAATTCTACAGGGGACTTGTTAAGTCCATGTCACGTCGAGCTGTTGCACTAGGGCCGGCAAGAGGAGGTCCGGCGCAGTGTTAGGAGGTGGCTCTAAGCACTATGGGACTTAACATCTGAGGTCATCAGTCCCCTAGACTTAGAACTACTTAAACCTAACTAAACTAAGGACATCACACATATCCATGCCCGAGGCAGGATTGGAACCTGCGACCGTAGCAGCCGCGTGGTTCCGAACCTAAGCGTCTAGAACCACTTGACCACAGCGGCCGGCTGTTACGAGGTATCTCATGACTTTTGTCTCCTCACTGTATAAGCAACTTCACTGATCACGACGTCCAATCGCCTTCCCTCCGCGGAGCTACACAATGGCGAATATCCGTTGCTCCCAGAATGAGCTGATGCAGAGCAATTTGCGCGTATCTGGTTCAATGCGTTCGCCATATAAAGAGTATTCGTCAACATAACGGTGACAACTCCACTTATTCGGCAGTTGGCGAGCACTTGATGAGAGCACCCCGACTGCCTCACCTCTGGCGTTGCCTTAACGGCCGCTGTGGTCTCTGACCTACTACGGGCTGCGCTTTGGACCCTACAAAGAAATATTGCTCGAATAAAATGTACTCATTCTGGCACACAATTACATGAGACAGCTCAGTGAAGAGAAACCAAATTCGTCTCTGTAACATTATGGTGAATGTTGCAATGCGGACAAATGGCATGTACAACTAAGTCGACCATGAAGAATTTACTGTATTTTACACTACTGGCCATTAAAATTGCTGCACCAAGAAGAAATGCGGATGATGAACGGGTATTCATTGGACAAAGATATTATACTAGAACTGACATGTGATTCCATTTTCACGCAATTTGGATGCATAGATCCTGAGAAATCAGTACCCAGAACAACCACCTGTGGCCGTAATAACGCCCTTGATACGCCTGGGCATTAAGTCAAACAGAGCTTGGACGGCGTGTACAGGTACAGCTGCCCATGCAGCTTCAACACGATACCACAGTTCATCAAGAGTAGTGACTAGCGTATTTTGACGAGCGAGTTGCTCGGTCACCACTGACCAGACGTTCTCGATTGGTGAGAGATCTGGAGAATGTGCTGGCCAGGGCAGCAGTCGAATATTTTCTGCATCCAGAAAGGCCCGTACAGGACCTGCAACATGCGGTCGTGCATTATCATGCTGAAACGTAGGTTTTCGCAGGGATCGAAGAAGGGTAGAGCCACGGGTCGTAACACATCTGAAATGTAACGTTCATTGTTCAAAGTGCCGTCAATGCGAACAAGAGGTGACCGAGACGTGTAACCAATGGCACACCATACCATCAAGCTGGGTGATACGCTAGTATGGAGATGACGAATAGACGCATCCAATGTGCGTTCACCGTGATGTCGCCAAACACGGGTGCGACCATCATGATGCTATAAACAGAACCTGGATTCATCCGAAAAAGTGACGTTTTGCCATTCGTGCACCAAGATTCGTCGTTGAGTACGCCATCGCAGGCGCTCCTGTATGTGATGCAGCATCAAGTGTAAAAGCAGCCATGGTCTCCGAGCTAATAGTCCATGCTGCTGCAAACGTCGTCGAACTGTTCGTGCAGATAGTTGTTGTCTTGCAAACGTCCCCATCTGTTGACTCAGGGATCGAGACGTGGCTACACGATCCGTTACAGCCATGCGGATAAGATGCCTGTCATCTGGACTGCTAGTGATACGAGGCCGTTGGGATCCAGCACGGCGTTCCATATTACTCTCCTGAACCCACAGATTCCATATTCTGCTAACAGTCATTGGATCTCAACCAACGCTAGCAGCAATGTCGCGATACGATAAACCGCAATCGCGATAGGCTACAATCCGATCTTTATCAAAGTCGGGAACGTGATGGTACGTATTTCTCCTCCTTACACGAGGCATCACAACAACGTTTCACCGGGCAACGCCGGTCAACTTCTGTTTTTGTATGAGAAATAGGTTGGAAACTTTCCTCATGTCAGCACGTTGTAGGTGTCGCCACCTGCGCCAACCTTGTGTGAATGTTCTGAAAAGCTAATCATTTGCATATCACAGCATCTTCTTCCTGTCGATTAAATTTCGCGTCTGTAGCACGTCATCTTCGTGGTGTAGCAATTTTAATGGCCAATAGTGTATTTTTAATTTCATCTCTCACCTTCTCCGTTTTGAAGGCGGCTAGCGTCCTGAGGTGAATTCGTATTCTACAGAACAGATGAAAATTGTCCTGTTTGATCAACGACGATGGAGGAGAAACTCTGTGCTGACGTTTCTGGAAAGTCAGAAGGTGCCGGTCGGAGTGGCCGTGCTGTTCTGAGCGCTACAGTCTGGAACCGAGCGACCGCTACGGTATCAGGTTCGAATCCTGCCTCGGGCATGGATGTGTGTGATGTCCTTAGGTTAGTTAGGTTTAAGTAGTTCTAAGTTCTAGGGGACTGATGACCTCAGCAGTTAAGTCCCATAGTGCTCAGAACCAACCATTGCGAGCGTGCACGTCGCTTGCTTTCGTGGCATATCTTTGTAATTGTAAGTACAGTGGAAAAGTCTTGTTCATAGTATACAACGTTGAGGTTTAGCTTTGAGAGGAATAGTTTACGTCCATCTCCACTTTCATGTTAGAACTGGCTGGTACTTTAATTAAAACTGAATGATGATGAATTTTTCGCTGTTCAAATGGATAACGTTACAAAAAGTGCATTCGTGAAGTGTATCAATATTGAAGTCTGTGAAAGAATCCTACAAATTACGAACGGTACCAGTAAATTTAAGCACGATGGACGTTCATTTAAGGCCAATGATAGCAGTGGTAACACCGTTTGTCGTCAGACCACCAAAGTTAAGTGCTGTCGGGCTTGGCTAGGATTTGGATGGTTGACAATCCGGGTCCGCCGGGCACTGTTGGCAAGCGCCGCTAATTGAAGAGCTATTCGACTGAGAAGTCGTGGCTCACGTCACGAAAACTGACAACGGTCGGGAGAGCGGTGCTCTGATCACATGCACCTCCATATCCGCATCTGGTGACGACTATCGGCCCAGGATGACACGATGGTCGGTCGGTACCGTTGGGCCTTCCGAGGCCTGATCCGACGGAGTTCAGTGTTAGACGGATGGTTTGTTAACCTCGGTTTCTATTATTTATGCTGGCTTAGGTTTAAGATCCATCAGAATTTAAATACATAAAACCGCAACCACTCACTGTTTGAGTAGATATTTATTATTCCATGAAC
Organism: Schistocerca nitens; assembly: GCF_023898315.1. Taxonomy (NCBI): domain Eukaryota; kingdom Metazoa; phylum Arthropoda; class Insecta; order Orthoptera; family Acrididae; genus Schistocerca; species Schistocerca nitens. Next base: position 288,250,180 of record NC_064616.1, on the reverse strand, counting down.
CGGTTTTCGAACCTTTTCAGGTTCATCTTCTGGAAGTTACGTCACTATTTCTAGCACAATGCTAGGTGGTGCTGGCTCTGCGACAAGAAACTGGAACATACTTTATCGCCATTTGTATTGTTTATCTGTCGTTATGGATGCAAAATCTTATTTTTGTTCCTACTGCGACAGTATGGGTGGCTTTTTCTGTTAGTGTCCATGTGTCTGCTTCCATTTGGATGGCCAGTTGGTACATCACTTCACGCACTTTTACACAATCTTTATGCATTTACACTGTGATAGCGAAACTTCGCCAGCATCCAGCATGTGCTATACACCTGTTGCTTGTTACAAAGATCTTGACAAAAAGATATGACATAGGCCTTATTTGCTCAGAGATGTTATTTGTTTTTGTTTTCATGCATTACATTCGATATATGGGCAAATACTTTAATCAGACTGGCGTTAACATGAGAGCTCAAAATAAAATAAAATAAATAAATAAATGAATTACTGCAAAAACAAACTTCAAGTGATGCGATGTCTTATTTGTGAGCAAATATTTCAATCAAGATTGGAATTATCATGAATGCCAAGGAATAAAATAATACAGAGTTATATTATTTGCAATGAAATACTTTACATTTAAATTTAAAATAATAACAAAATTTTAAATTTAAATATAAAGTTAACGTTCATACAAACAGTTGCATCTCATTGCATCACCTAGGATACATGGTCAGAGAAATGTTTCGTTGGTAAACTGAACGGAATCACGGTGGCTAGAGAGGATGTCCCGTCCTATCCTTTTATTTGTGGGCACAGAGCGTATGTGACATACGAAGCCGGCCGGAGTGGCCGTGCGGTTCTAGGCGCTACAGTCTGGAACCGAGAGACCGCTACGGTCGCAGGTTCGAATCCTGCCTCGGGTATGGATGTGTGTGATGTCCTTAGGTTAGTTAGGTTTAATTATTTCTAAGTTGTGGGCGACTGATAACCTCAGAAGTTAAGTCGCATAGTGCTCAGAGCCATTTTGACATACGAAAATTAGCCCCGTACTTGTTCGATCTGCAACTTCGGAGCATTTGAGAGATTCTTCTGATCGCAGAAGGTCTGTACAACTCCCTGGTGACACTGGCTTCTAGCAGATAAGCACGAATGCAGCCACTTTGTCTAGGCGAAATGAAGTCACTGTTTGCAGTACCGTCAAGACAGTCATGTGGATCGGGTAGAAGAACAAATATTGCACTGAAAACACATTAAGTGGGAATAGTGAGCACGTCAGAGTCGTGTGTACCACCAACTGACGAATTTGATATGGTCCAACAGAGTCCATAAAATTCAAATGAATAGACGTAAACAGAACTGAAAGCGAGTAACATGGAACAAACTGAAGAAACTCAGCTAAGCATCCACGAAATGGACATGAGAGGTAACTCTGAACAAGAAATAAGTGATTCGTCAATAACTATGGAAAATGGGACGGAAATTATGGAAACTACGAGTGGGGAACACATGATTAATAGGCGAGTAAGTTACGAAGAAATTGCAGTGGCTTTCAATCTGCGGACTGCGAAATGAAGACGCTCCCTGTGGATATTGGCGCAGAAAACAACCGAAAAGATCGGCCTCACCGCTCGCTAGCAGGAGAAGGGTCGGAAGCAGACAACAGATACAGTCATCACAGAAACAAGGAAAGCCCATGAGATAGGATTCTGTTACTCCATGTTTTAGTAAAAAGAAACGTAAGGCTGAAAACAAAGATCGAGTAGATGTATCAGACGAAGTTGTGTACGCATAATAGCATGAGGACGTGATACAGATAAGTGGCATTCAGAAGTACGTATCCTGGGAAGATGAACCTCCAGACTGAGAGGGAGATTTTTAATTCTTCTTGTCTATCCATCGTAATCACGCTAGGATTTAATCGAGCAGACATATAACACTACCACAATACATGTGAATAAACTAACGAGGAAATTAAAAATATCATTACTTGCTGATTTTCCTTACTGCTATGTTGTGGACGTAGGACTCTTACAAGAAGTTAGTACAGAGGAAATCCATGTCATAGGCTACGAACCTGTCTTGAATATCGCCAGAACTGATTTCAGTGGCACACGTGTACCAGTAAGAGAAGATATTTCATTTTCGGAAATAGAACAAATGGATTCAGACCGTGGAATATCTGGACTTTTCTTGACCCATTGGTAGTGAATATATTGGATCAGGTAACAAAACAGATAAAGCATTTTGTTTAAACGGAAATAGAATCAGCAGAAAATTACCTTAGGTGGTGATTTCAACTGCATATTAAATGTTATTGATCAACATATAAATTTCAGTACTTCGGCAGGACTACAGACGCTCGTTGAAAGCCTTTGCTGACAGGACACGAGGAAACCAACAAATGCAGCAGTACCGACATACAAATGCGCAACGAGTACATCAGTGAGCAAGCTGGGTAGAGTGTATATAACAGGGCCATTAACACAAATTTAGTTAATTCTGAAATAGCACCGTTTGCCTTCATCGACCATTGTCATATGACATATATCAAGACGCAGGCACAGCAAATCAAACGTGCAAGAGGAATATGGAAACTTAATGTCAGTATCCTCTTGGACAGAGTATTAGAACACGAATTTCATGGCGTATGGCGGACCTGTACAAAGCAAGATCAGATATGTCCTTACCCACTGGACTGGTGACTAAAGCTGGCAAAGCCAAGGATTATAAAAATTTTAATACGCTTTTCAAACTGAAAAAGGAGAGAACAAAGAGACAACTTAAACTTCTACTACTCATGTCTCCGTTACTTATGTGGCAGACGTGCGGACATAGTGAGGGATAGACATGGTATTCATAAAGTTAAGGCAACAATTTTACGTACCAAATCGCAACAGCTTGATGACTTGAAAGTAAGAGTCAAAGTCATCAATGAAGACAAGCGGTCTTCTAAACATGACAAAAGTAGGAATCAACAAATAGTAAAGGAAATTCAAGCGGAGAAAAGCAATGTTGTGAAAGATCAGAAAGGCATTCTACAAGAAGGTAATAGATATTTTCAAAGCCTCTATGGAGAAGATCTTACCGATGATACAGAAGGTCATGATCTTTTGAGACGTGCAACAGACAAGCTTGATGTAGAAGGTAATCGATCACTACGCAGCCCTTTCATAGAGGAATAAATTCTTGAATCGATAATACAAGTAGCAAAATGTACGTCATCAGGCTCAAATTGAATACTAGCTGAGTTTTATATGAAACTTTGTGAAATTATCAAACAGCATATCACTAGTGTCATGAACTGTATTTGGACACACGGCTACATTTCGCGAGATTTTAAAGGAGGTCTAATCATGCTCATTCCAAAAGAGATGCAGGCGAAACATTTACCTAAGTTTAGGCCAGTCTCTGTTTTGAACTCTGACTATAAGATGTTAAACAAGGTATTGAAAATCAGATTCACACAGGTGATGAAGAAATTCATATCAGACAACCAGGCAAGCGCTGTTCCAGGCAAATCTATAGGAGAGGCCGTAACTGATTATAGAAACTTGATAAGGGCAACGTCAACAGCAGAACCGAGTGCAGCCATATCATCAGTTGACTTCTTGAAAGAGTATGAAAAAGTAAGTCACAAGTACCTTTACAACGTAATGACCTCAAAAGCATTTAGTCAAGAATTCGTAAACGTTCAGTCCAGCAAGCTCGAGAATTGTGGTAAGTGGTCAACTGAGGGATTTAATGCACAGAAATCGATCCGTAAAGCAAGGATGTCCTTTATCCCTGATGGTGTTTGCAGTAGCGTTGGATCCTCTTTTGTTGCCGGTAGAATATCAACTTTCACCATTACATGTCTTTGTTGTGAATTTTGGATGTAAAGCTTATGATGACGATGTCGGAATAGCAGTGGACACTTACAGCGCAGCATCATGTGCTGAAGTTAACATCCACAAGACCAACATTTTTATGTTAGGAAAGAGTACGATTAGCTAACAGTCATGGATTTCAGGAGACAAAAATCCCTAAAATACTATGGATAGACATGTACACCAACTATCAAAAATGTCTGCAAGTAACTGAAAAAAGATGTTGAGCATTGTTTGATGGGAGACTGAAAGCAAATACCTATAGAAGCCTTTCTATGTTCCAGACAGTAAAGGCTGTTAATAAACACATATTGGCTAAAATATAGTACACAACACAGATAATACAATCAACGAAACTAATCACATACAGGATAAAACCTGGAGTAGCCCCTTTTTTTTAAAAAAAAAAGTGGCATAATATCTTCAAGGTAAAAATGTCGGCTTTAGCTTTACCGCACAGTGGAGGAGGATTGGAACTCTGGGGTGCCTTACTTTTGTATAAATCGCAAACGGGAGCAAAATCGCTACCGATTGGTTTAACAGCTGAAATTCTGAAACAGATTCGACCACAAAGCCTTAACCCACCGGTGAATATATCTCACGTCAGTCACGTCTTGGATTGGGTTAGCGTATACTACATATCATACAGTTACATACTGGACTGTATAATACACAAGACTTCCATAAAATCAGCGGATGTACATAAAGGGATGCTCCACAAATCCAATGTGAATTGGATGGATAGAAAATATACCAACAAAAACTGGACAACAATGTGGGCAAACGTATCCAACAAACATTTAAATATCCAAGTGCAGTCAATGCGGTGTCGGGTATTAAGTTAAACAATAGGAACAAATGAAAAGCTTAACTCAAGCATTGACAAACTATCAAATGTTCCTATTGCCAAGGAAAAAAAAAACAATCTGGAGCACAGATTTCTGTGCATCAAATACCAGCAGATACACCGATGGACAAAATGTAAACTTACTTTAGTGAGTATAACAGACCAAAGACATATACAGATAAGTGATGTTTCGAAACCACAGAAGAGCCTCTATTCCCCAATAAAACAAAATGCTATACTGTGGACTTCGTTATTGAATAATAGCTATTTCCAGATTGAAGATATCATTCTTTTTCCTTCCCACGTATTACTTTATTTTTCCATTTATTTGTGTTTTGCCTTAAGTCAAGAAGACGCAATTTATTTTCTTTATATGCTGAGTATTTATATGTAACTACAATTTTAAACTCTAGCGTTACATGAAGAACAGGAAACGACGATGATAAGGTCAAAGAGGAACTTAGTTATGGGACAAAAGTAAAAAGAAGGAATTAATTGTCCTGGCAGAAGCAGCCGACATCGACGGAGGCGAAATTGGTGGGCGTAAGAAGGGGCTATAGGGGAGGATGGCGGACCTATAGAAAAGTGGTCGACGCGGTAGAATGCAATTCGAGGGCCACCAGGTTCGATTTCCATGCCATGCCATATGTTTCTTGCTCGTTTCTGTCGGCACTGTTATTAAAATAGCTCTGATCGCTTTTTCCATTTCCTATAATAACGTAAATTTCAAACTAATGCAAATTTTACAAATAGAAATTACTCCTTTATTGAAATATATTTTGCAAAAACGAAAAATTTTAGCTCTGCTGCTATTGTTAATTGTTATTTCGGTTATCAGTAGAAAATAGAAAACACCTGTTATAACTGAGACCAAACAAATACTGAAAAAGACCGGTTATTCAGAACTAAAATACAGGCATCGGTTTTAACTGGTCAGTTTTCCCTATCCCTACCCGTAAGTCGCCGAAGTGTCGTCAACTAGAAATATTTGCACCAGGCGACGGGAGGCCCTAGCCACGCGGAGAAAGGAAAAAAAAACTATCATGATTTATTACACCTTTATTATTCACCCAAACTTTTGCACGTATGACTCAGTTCCAACGCTTCCAAAAATTACACGTGGGATCACCAACAGGCCAACCGGTGAACGAGTGGTGTACGTACGAAGGACAGAGTTACAGTACAAAAACATTTGCGACGCCTCGACAACCTTGGGAACGTTTCGTTCGCAGTTCGTTCACTTTAAATCTCGTTGATTTCACGATTCGACATAGTGGTTGGGTTCAGTATTTCCGTTTGAAACAGTTTAAGCTTACCAATTCCTGAGTCTTCCTGAATCAGTGGCAATAAAAAGACACGAAACATTTTCCCCCCAGTTGTATTAGCTAGCCGATAAGTACCTGACATTATTCTAGTAATATCAGTGCTCTCTGAGCATTTATTTTAAAAGGCAGACAGCAATTCGGTTAAGTCATGTAACAGATTATCAGCGAAACGAATGGATAAAGAGTTTTCTAGTGACTGCTGTCTAGTGTGCTGCACCTTGGAACATTTTCAGAATTTCGCCTTTAATAGAGATTTAGAGTTCTTTTTTTTTTTTTTTTTAATTTTATGGGACTTAACTGCTAAGGTCATCAGTCCCTAAACTTGCGCCCTACATAACCTAAATTATCCTAAGGACAAACACACACACTCATGCCCGAGGAAGGACTCGAACCTCCTCCGGGACCAACCGCACAGTCCAGGACTGCAACGCCCTTGACCGCTCGGCTAATCCCGCGCGGCTTTAGAGTATTTTCTTGTTACATTTTTAAATGATACATTTCACTGTTTATGTGCTGCTGTCTTTTTGTCCGACCACAAAAAGTAATCCAGGAAAATCAGGTGTCCCCAAATGTGGAAAAAATGATCCTAGGTACAGCATGGTTATGTGCCAAGGAATAAATATGCTATCAAAATTTTAAAGTGTTGCCATCGTGAAAATCCTGTCGATACTGTATTCAGTAGTCTATCCGCTACATTTTACTGTGCTACCCACCAATAACCACCAAGTGATATCAAATTAAATAGAAATATCATAAAAAACGATTACAAGTGAAATACATTTAGAAATATAAATGACTGGAGACTAACACTCTCACGGCGTAAAGTGAAGCGCCGGCACACCAGTTGAGAACGATAGAGAAGAGATGGCTGTGAGAAGACGTCAGCCTATTGCACGCTGCATGACGCATCTCCTGGACGACAACGGGACAAAGCGGCCCCAGTGTGAAGAGGACACAAGCGCGTTGAATACCCGCTTCAGGACTAGTCACTTCGATAGAAGCGTCTACGCTCGTTACTTCGCTTGTACACTCTATGTAACACAGACTTGCAAATTGTTATACTGTAGATATTGCTTATTTTGTATGTCGCCCTTTGCTTGCGACACTTCTGTGTAATTGTCAAAGCTAAGTATTGTCATTTACTTTTTTGTAATAAAACTCATTAATACGCCTTGTTTGAATTGTTTGTCTAACGAACCGAGTACGTAGGATTCACAGACTCCAGATATTTGACGACGAGCGTAGACATAATACACACAAATTTTCTTTTTCAAAACAGGCAAAATTGCTAAGACATTAAAGAAACTCAGTTTATTTCCTAAGATATTTTTCATTGTAGGAGACCTTCTTTCGTTTCTAGGTAACAGACAGCGTACGATCGACGAAGTATGGCTAACCGTCTACATGTTATATAACAAGCTTTAAAAATTCGTGGAATTCCACTTATCATAAAGTTCTGTAAATGAAGAATTAAAATTATCTTCCAGATAACTTCAATAAATTACGCAGTACTTAAATGTACAAAAATCAGAATGTCTACTAGTGATGCACAAACACAAAGTTGTGTCTCACAACAACAAAAAAGTAGTAGGATATGTCGGGAACAGCTTATGGCGTGCTCTTTTGTGTATTCCTTCATGCGAATCTAAAATTGGTTACGTTCTCCTATGCACACTATCCCCATGGACCAACAGTGTGCCCGACGGAATAAGAATGGGAAGTTTAGGTAAGATTTAATTTATTTATGTTTTGAGACTGATCGGCTGTTTTTCTTCTCGTCTGTTGTGAAATTTATATTCAAACACACAAAGTTTTAAAATTTTAATCTCTAATGAAAAAAATAAAATCAATGTAAATCAAAGTGAGATCTGGTAACTGTGGTGGTGCTCGTGCTCACAAACTCAGACCTGGACAATGTGAGCTGTGTGAAGAGGGGCCAGTCGTCTTGGAACACAGCTTCACCATTGTTGTTTGGCGTTACTGCTAATGTCCTTGTGGCTTCACAACTAGTCTTAAAGAATTCTCCCCCTTTTAGAGAGAAATAATTACTAAATCACAGCGTCTAGCACTCTTAAGTGAAATAATGTTTAATTTTATTCTGACAGACATCTACTCGTTTGTAATGAGACATGTATGAACTTTGTAGCCATTACGAGGATAAAATATACCCAAAGATAACACTGATGAAATACTATAAAAAGACGTGTAACAGTGTGGAAAGATCTCTTGTTATTGTCTCTTTTGCTCTTGGGTTGTGGTCTCTTTTGCTCACTTGCTGTTGTACACTGTTGTGGCCGATACCAGTTTATCGCTATGCTGTTCAGTTCTTGTAAGTGTCGTAAAGCTGTTCCATATTAAGAAATTTCTAAAAAAAAATTTTTTGGGTGTAGACTAGATTATTTAATCATACGTCAGTAAAAAGCATAGTAAAAGCATGCCAGTGAAACAAAGTGAAACATTTAATTACGGAGACCTTTCGTTTCGTTCACGTTCATTTTATCTGCCATTTTGTGCGTGCTTACCATTTAGTTGTTACACTTATTAGAACCTGCAGTCATATCTGTTTTTCGAAGGCCGATAATATTTCTGGATAATCATTTCCAAAGGGAAAATGTTATCTCTGTCGCGGTCAAATAAATAAACTGCCAAACCAATCGTTCCCCAAGCAAACTGTGGGTCATAGATAATTTCAGAAATCTCGCCAAGAAAGTGATAATGGTGGTAATTATTCTTGCCTGTCATACAAATTAATTACTATTAATCATAAGGACGCAAATTTATTGTTTGTTCCCAGTTCTTTTTATAATGTCGCCGCCGAATATAGGATTCACATAACTTCAAGTTTGTCTATTATTGGATTTGATAGTTAAATTCAAATTTACTTCGAAATATAGGCGGTAACTTCATAGGCTCACGAACGATGTCGACTTTGTTGTCGGTAACAGACGCAGTCAGCATGTGAATGGGCGTCCTTAACCGGCTGGAATGTTTTCTGCAACCAGTCAGGGGGTAGGCCGTAGGTAAGTAACTAAAAAGCTGAATTCCTTGACATTTCTAAGACCTTTAGTTTTTCTGCTCCGTCATTTTCCAAGAGATGGTCAAACATTCTGTACATTGGTGCATGTAGAAATGTAAACAGCTATAGCAAATTGTTCTTTGTAGGAGGTCATGAACTCGTTGACCCTCCCTTGGATCCTCATCGGGGCATTGCCAGAAATGGATGATAACGACTTGAAGATAAAGACTTTAATGAAAATCGCCGGAGGACGATATCGATGGGAGTGACGTAGATAGTGTGGTTCTCGTGCCAGCCGTTTATGCCCCCTGGGGGGCGATTTAACTTCTCGAGGGGGCAGTTGAATTAAAACGTTCCAGGAAAACAGGAGGCAGGAAAACAGGAGGCAGGAAAACAGGAGGCATGAATTTCCGGTATATGTTTCCTTTATCCATTGTTCGTTTAACTACTAAAAGGCGAAACTGTCAGTTAATGTAATTTAATGTATAAATGTGGAATTAGACCCCTTGAATAATAGCAGTTTCGAGAAGAATCGACGAGATTGCCTATGATGTGGAATAAAAGATTTTAGTTGCAATGAACACAAAATCTATAATGTAAACTGACCAGTCAGAAGCTAAATACAGTGAAACATTGCTGCTAACTTACATTTGGTTCATTAATTGAAGTTAAAAGGTAAAGGAAGATATGTTTCGCAAATATTTGACCAACGGCGCGAAAGGCTCTTCTGTGTAAAGGAAAATTCATCTTCAAAACAAAACAAAAAATTTTTCCATGTGCAACTGAACTCATGGTTAGTAAATATATCGAATCTTTAACCCATTTAAAATCTATTATAACTCGTGATATTTCAGTCCATTGTGTAATCCGTAGGTAGCAATTAGTATACAAGATGACAAGAATACAACAGATTTAGACAGTTGAGCGGATACACTATACATAAAACAAATATGATAGTGAAACAGTCAAAGAACGTTTTAACAGCGTGGGCGCGCCATCAATATTCAGACAGGCCACGGTACCGCAATTGTGTCGACATAACTGTAGATGGCACACACATTCATTTCATTTTCTGCTTATTGCAAATGCTATATTCAGACAATTGACATCTAAATATTTAGTATGATATATGTCTCTCTGTCAAATTAACTTTCAAAGAGTGGCGCTAACGAATTGATAACTGTGTGAATAGCTTCCCGCTTTGCGGCTAGTGACAAAATTTCGTATTGTTATGAACTGGTCCTAATGCTCAGTAGCTACGGCATTAATTGTGCTTTTTTTCATTTTGTTTCAGGTAAGTCCACGTGACTACGTCCACTGTGTGGGTAAGTGAAGGTTTTAATTTGAAGTTTAGTGTAGTTATTAAAACAAGAACGTCAGCTTTATGTGTGTGCGTGGAAGAGAAAATTATTCTGTATTTCTGCTCAAGTTTAGTTTAACACCATAAAGACCAGCATTAGCGAACTACCTAGAAGGACCGCTACCGATCATTTAGACCGGTGAAGTGTTTCTCTTTTGTTTTTAATTTTACTTCTCAAGATGCTTCAGTACAGTATCTTTGTAGGTCAGTAGTGCATTATGCTTATCATACAAATGTGTTATGCATAAAAATTTCTATGTAAATTATGTTAAATTAAATAAAAAAGTTCGAAGTAAAGAACACATTGCAAATACAAAATTAATTTAAACTTAACTTACAAATTCAAATAAGCATATAATTTCACAATAGTATTTTTATCTCAATGACTTCTATCTATTCAAAGCCCCAAACAGGTCATAAGCATACGTTGTTGTTGTGGTCTTCAGTACAGAGACTGATTTGATGCAGCTCTCCATGCTACTCTATACTGTGCAAGCTTCTTCCTCTCTCAGTAAACTAATGAAACCTGCATCCTTCTGAATCTGCTACGATTTTTACACTCCATTCTGCCCTCCAATACTAAATTGGTGATCCCTTGATGCCTCAAAACATGTCCTACCAACCGATCCCTTCTTTTAGTCAAGTTGTGCCACAAACTCCTCTTCTCCCCAATTTCCTTTAGTACCTCCTCATTAGTTACATCATCTACCCATCTAATCTTCAGCATTCTTCTGTAGCACCACATTTCGAAAGCCTCTATTCTCTTCTTGTCCAAACTATTTGTCGTCCATTTTTCACTTCCATACATCTCTACACTTCATACAAATACTTTCAGAAACGACTTCCTGACACTTAAATCTATACTGGATGTTAACAAATTTCTTTTCTTCACAAACTCTTTCCTTGGCATTGCCAGTCTACATTTTATATCCTCTCTACTTCGACCATCATCAGTTATTTTGCTCCCCACATAGCAAAACTCAACTACTACTTTAAATGTCTCATTTCCTAATGTAATTCCCTCAGCATCACCTGAATTAGTTCTACTACATTCCATTATCCTCGTTTTGCTTTTGTTGATGTTCATCTTAAATTCTTCTTTCAAGACACTGTCCATTCCGTTCAACTGCTCTTCCAGGTCCTTTGCTGTCTCTGACAAAATTACAATGTCATCGGCAAACCTTAAAGTTTTTATTTCTTCTCCATGGATTTTAATTCCTACTCCTAATTTTTCTTTTGTTTCCTGTGCTGCTTGCTCAATATACAAATTGACCAAAATCGGGGATAGGCTACAACCCTGTCTCACTCCCTTCCCAACCACTGCTTCCCTTTCATGCCCTCGACTCATATAACTGCCATCTGGTTTCTGTATGAATTGTAAATAGCTTTTCGCTCCCTGTGTTTTACCCCTGCCACCTTCAGAATTTCAAAGAGAGTATTCCAGTCAACATTGTGAAAAGCTTTCTCTAAGTCTACAAATGCTAGAAACGTAGGTTTACCTTTCCTATCTTCTACGATAAGTCGTAGGGTCAGTATTGCCTCACGTGTTCCATCATTTATACGGAATCCAAACTGATCTTCCCCGAGGTCGGCATCTATCAGTTTTTCCATTCGTCTGAAAAGAATTCGAGTTAGTATTTTTCAGCCGTGACTTATCAAACTGATAGTTTGGTAATTTTCACATTAGTCAATACCTGCTTTCTTTGTGATTGGAATTATTATATTCTTCTTGAAGTCTGAGGGTATTTCGCCTGTTTCATACATCTTGCTCACCAGATGGTAGAGTTTTGTCAGGACTGGCTCTCCCAAGGCCGTCAGTAGTTCTAATGGAATGTTGTCTACTCCCGGGGCCTTGTTTCGACTCAGTTCTTTCAGTGCTCTGTCAAACTCTTCACGCAGTATCATATCTCCCATTTCATCTTCATCTACATCCTCTTCCATTTCAATAATATTGTCCTCAAGACCATCGCCCTTGTATAGACCCTCTATATACTCCTTCCACCTTCCTGCTTTCCCTCAAAAATGGCTCTGAGCACTATGCGACTTAACTGCTGAAGTCATCAGTCGCTTAGAACTTAGAACTAATTAAACCTAACTAACCTAAGGACATCACACACATCCATGCCCGAGGCAGGATTCGAACCTGCGACCGTAGCGGTCACGCGGTTCCAGACTGAAGCGCCTTTAACCGCACGGCCACACCGGCCGGCTCCTGCTTTCCCTGCTTTGCTTAGAACTGGGTTACGATCTGAGCTCTTGATATTCATACAAGTGGTTCTCTTTTCTCCAAAGGTCTCTTTAATTTTTCTATAGGCAGTATCTATCTTACCCCTAGTGATATATGCCTCTACATCCTTACATTTATCCTATAGCCATCCCTGCTTAGCCATTTTGCACTTCCTGTCGATGTCATTTTTGAGACGTTTGTATTTCTTTTTGTCTGCCTCATTTACTCGTAGTACGAAAAATAAAGAAAAATTAACACATTTCTGTAGCAATGACGAGAAAATAACACTTTTTTTTATCCCTGCAACGTATTTTAAATCAAAATCACCATCATTGTCAAAAGACTTCGCAGACACGTACTGAACACCTCCAGCACATGGATCACATACGAATTTCTTGCACTACACACACAGATTTTTAGTTTTGTTCGAGCTTTAGCATCCTCCTATCTGGCAGATCTTCCGCACTGGTACCTTACGTATTTCAGTGTTTGCAGTGAATGTATGACTAGGCCCTTTCCTTGATTATATAAATACAGAGGAGAGATCTTCTGTTGATTTGAAAAAAAGTATTCCCTGACTAAACTTTTCCCCTGTTGTCTCTTTGTAAAGGAGCCAGGCGTTGATTCCAGCAAGGTCTAGGACGTTGAAAAACATGTGCTTAGGCCATCTTTGGCAGCCAAATTCGACAGTGTACAGACGATACATCTGGTCCAGAATATCAATTCCAAATTTAGTGGAATTGTAGAAGCTCACTGTTTAAGGGAGTTTCTTCTGTTTTTTTCGTCCACTGCAGCTGAGTGGCGCATGCTGCTCAATAGAAAAAGATTTTTCGTGGTCTTTCCCTTATAGGAAGTAATTGTTATGTCACCAGATTTGTATAAAATAGTATCGTACAAAGATCCGGCAGTAGACTTAGCTGATGGGGGAACTTCTCTTCCGGTTTTCTTCAGTGTACCCACCATGGTTGTATTCTTCCACTTCAGCTGCTATGCAAGATATGTTACTGTGAAGAAATTGTCACATATTACATTTCTTCCTTTCGAAGTATAAGGTGGCATGAGACGTGTAACAACAAGCCCTGCAACAGGTATGTTAGTGTGTCTTTCACTTTGTTTACCCAAGCAGGGAAATCCTTTCATCGTATATTAACTACTGGCATTGGTCGGGTTTATTGCTCATGTATTGTACATAACGCACGGAGCTTTGTATGGATGTAGCTGCTTATCTACGGTTATAAATGCACTTGGTTTACAGTTCTGGATACAGTTAGCTACAAATGAATTCCAGACTGGGGTAGCTGCTGCGAAGCCATCGGTCTTGAGTCTTCCGGCACGTGTGTGCTTGTCATCAAATCTTAAAAATCGCTGGACTTCTATAGACTTATTTCTTCCCATAGTGCGAGAAAAACAATGCCAGCTCCATCACTTGAGTCCTCAGAAGTTTCAGGAGAAATTCTTTCCACGATACACTCTACGTGCATACATTATACGAGGGCAGTTCAATAAGTAATGCAACACATTCTTTTTCTCGGCCAATTCTGGTTGAAAAAACCGGAAATTTCTTGTGGAATATTTTCAAACATTCCCGCTTCGTCTCGTATAGTTTCATTGACTTCCGACAGGTGGCAGCGCTGTACGGAGCTGTTAAAATGGCGTCTGTAACGGATGTGCGTTGCAAACAACGGGCAGTGATCGAGTTTCTTTTGGCGGAAAACCAGGGCATCTCAGATATTCATAGGCGCTTGCAGAATGTCTACGGTGATCTGGCAGTGGACAAAAGCACGGTGAGTCGTTGGGCAAAGCGTGTGTCATCATCGCCGCAAGGTCAAGCAAGTCTGTCTGATCTCCCGCGTGCGGGCCGGCCGTGCACAGCTGTGACTCCTGCAATGGCGGAGCGTGCGAACACACTCGTTCGAGATGATCGATGGATCACCATCAAACAACTCAGTGCTCAACTTGACATCTCTGTTGGTAGTGCTGTCACAATTGTTCACCAGTTGGGATATTCAAAGGTTTGTTCCCGCTGGGTCCCTCGTTGTCTAACCGAACACCATAAAGAGCAAAGGAGAACCATCTGTGCGGAATTGCTTGCTCGTCATGTGGCTGAGGGTGACAATTTCTTCTCAAAGATTGTTACAGGCGATGAAACATGGGTTCATCACTTCGAACCTGAAACAAAACGGCAATCAATGGAGTGGCGCCACACCCACTCCCCTACCAAGAGAAAGTTTAAAGCCATACCCTCAGCCGGTAATGTCATGGTTACAGTCTTCTGGGACGCTGAAGGGGTTATTCTGTTCGATGTCCTTCCCCATGGTCAAACGATCAACTCTGAAGTGTATTGTGCTACTCTTCAGAAATTGAAGAAACGACTTCAGCGTGTTCGTAGGCACAAAAATCAGAACGAACTTCTCCTTCCTCATGACAACGCAAGACCTCACACAAGTCTTCGCACCCGAGAGGAGCTCACAAAACTTCAGTGGACTGTTCTTCCTCATGCACCCTACAGCCCCGATCTCGCACCGTCGGATTTCCATATGTTTGGCCCAATAAAGGACGCAATCTGTGGGACGCACTACGCTGATGATGAAGAAGTTATTGATGCAGTACGACGTTGGCTCCGACATCGACCAGTGGAATGGTACCGTGCAGGCATACAGGCCCTCATTTCAAGGTGGCGTAAGGCCGTAGCATTGAATGGAGATTACGTTGAAAAATAGTGTTGTGTAGCTAAAAGATTGGGGAATAACCTGGTGTATTTCAATGCTGAATAAAACAACCCCTGTTTCAGAAAAAAAAATGTGTTGCATTACTTATTGAACTGCCCTCGTAGCTATGGCAACTTCTAATTGGGCAATATGAAGTACCCATGTGTCGTGCTGGAAAAGTTCTAGGGCTCTAATTTCTGTAAAGTGTTTCATGTTGTGTAGAATATTACCCTCTGCCAACGCTCACAGTGCACAGAAGAAACTGCCTGGGGCTGAAGCTTCCTATCGTTACACGGTGGCTCAGGAATTTTTACCAACACGTTGTGACGCTCTAATCTTTCAGGTACATGCCCTGGTGCAATTCGAGTCCAAACTGTTCCGTCGGCTGCACTTCCATCTTCGGATGCTGAGATGGATGCGATTTATTTCGTCACGTGTAAGCACTGGGTTATTTGTATGATGTACGTGTTCTGAATATTCCTCTTCCGACTCTGATGAGTCGCCTTGTCCTGTTTCGTGGGGATGATATTCCGTGTCATCTTTGTCATCTTTATCATCCAACTCATCACATTCAGCAATATCTTCGCCTTCAGAATCTTCTTCTGATAAACTGTTCAGGTAATTCAGTAATTCTTCATCCGAACGAAAACAGTGGCGCGCCATAACAATAAGGAGGAGCGCTGAACATCTGCAGAGCACAACAGCGTATTTACAGAGAATAGCAGCTAAAATATGTCACTCTTCCACAAAATAAAGTAAAACGTAAAGAGAGAGAGGGAACGAGAATACAACAATGAAATAAAATAAGCTAATCTGATAAAAAAAATCCATTCTTGCGTCTGACCGGTCAGAATGAGTGGCTGCGGTCCTTTAAGGTAAAAATGTTTATAATTCGTTCAGTTTTTGTAATAGACGTTTGTCTTTTTCAGAAATTATAAACCACCAAGGTGCATTAAAAGTTATAAAACCCATAAGTTGAAACATACGCCATTTTTTTAGATGTTAAACAATGCTCACTGGTCAGATTGCCCGGTACGGTCCTTCTAGTGTTAAAAGTCACATTTCTATACGGTGCGCACCTATCCTTCGAGTCACACCGTCAGCGGTAAAGTGCTGCATTTCCGCTCTTTCAGAACGGCTCTTTTGTTTTAATTTGATCACAATAACATGGAACACTGCATAAACAAATCTGCAAATATCACTCTGGAAGGTAGGCCAGACTTTTCAGATCGATGTCATAACGAAAACTCGGTGCCTATGAAGATTACGCCAAAAAAATTGCAGAGACAATAAAAAATACGATGAAAATTGTCACATTTCTTTGTAGAATCGATTCTTTCTGTCTTTCGCTTGCGCCTTTTTCCCGCAGGTACGCAAGGTCAGCACGGTTAATCGGATTTGGCAATGTTAGATTTAGGGGTGGCTGGATGCCCTTCCTGCCGCCACCCCGTACCCCCCAGCACGGAATTAGTGTACCCCAACAGTCTGCATCTAGTGGAATCCATAGAATAATACGAAAGTGTTCAGATGTCTGCGAGCCATGTAACTGAGGCGGGACGTGGGGACCAGCCCGGTATTCACCTAGGGGATGTGGAAAACCACCTAAAAACCACATCCAGGCTGGCCGGCACATCGACCGCCGTCGTTAATCCTCCGGGCGGATTCGATCTGGGGCCGGCGCGCCTAACCGAGTCCACGAAGCAGCACATTAGCGCTCTCGGCTAACGTGGTGGGTTTTCTTTGTAGAATCGATAGGGAGCTGTAAACTTAGTTACGGTCATATACGGAGTGTTTCACAATTCATGTTACACACTTCTGGAAGCTATAGAGGAGACTTAGTGGAGCATGTTTTACATAGGAATCCATGTCCGGAAACTTCATCCAACGACGGTACAAAGTGCGAAAGATAGAGACACCTGAGCCGGTAAATATATGTTTATACAGGGTGATTCCATGATGATATCACAAACCTTCAAGGATGATGGAGAACGATAAATGTTTCAGTTTGAGGTAAGGATTCCTGGTTCGGAAACGAATGAATCGAAAGTCACAAGTGAAACTCATTCTGTTGTCTCTAACAGTGGAATACATGTGCTGGTACTGTTGTTCCTAAGAATGTAGTGTATGCAAATTTAACATGTGGTAGTATGAACCAAGACAAGAAAAAAATGTCTTTTAAACGTAGGCTCTGAAATGCATACCTTAGGAGCTATTAGCACTTGTTCATCTTCGCTAGTGTGAAACACATCTACCCTATTGACGAAGTGCTCATAGCTCCTAATGTGTGTTTTTTAGAGCCAATGTTTGCTGGATATTTCTTCTTACTTTGGTCCGTAATACCACTTCTGAAAGTAACCTACCCTACAGTCTTAGCAACAACAGAACCGGTACATTTATTCCACTGGCAGACGTGTCAGGAGGATTTTCGTTTATAACCTTGGGACTCGATCGATTCCGGTACGGGGACCCTCACCTCAAACTGATACGTTTATCTTTCCCCATCTTTCCCCATCATTCTCGAAGATTTGTAACATCATCGCGTAATCACCCCATACATACATACATTTACAGGCGACCATGCCTATAACACTGAAGCTCTGTAGCGTCGTTGGATGACACTTCCGAACATGGGCTCCTCTGTAACTCTAACAAGTCCCTCTGCAACCTCTAGAAATGCGTAACTTGAATTGTGAAACAACCTGTATATGGAATGTTCCCGAATTATCCATGCACTCTTCTAGTTTATGAGCCTTTGGCCGGAAATGTGGTCCTTCCTAGGTATAGGTGCGGGCAGCGGCCTTGCCGCAGTGGATACACCGGTTCCCGTCAAATCACCGAAGTTAAGCGCTGTCGGGCGTGACCGGCACTTGGATGGGTGACCATCCGGGCCGCCATGTGCTGTTGCCATTTTTTCTGGGTGCACTCAGCCTCGTGATGCCAATTGAGGACCTACTCGACCGACTAGTAGCGGCTCCGGTCACAGAAAACCATCATCACGACCGGGAGAGCGGTGTGCTGACCACACGCCCCTCCTATCCGCATCCTCAGATGAGGATGACGCGGCGGTCGGATGGTATTGATGGGCCCTTTGTGGCATGAAGACGGAGTGAGTGCTAGCTATAGGTACAAACAGTAGTTACATCAATCTCAGAATTAACGTTAATAACCTGATAAGTCTAATCATTTATGATTATAACTAAAGCGCCCCCCCCCCCCCCACCCCCATCGGAGGTTCGAGTCCTCTCTCGGGTATGGGTGTGTGTGTGTGTGTGTGTTGTCCTTAGCGTAAGTTAGTTTAAGTTAGATTAAGTAGTGTGTAAGCTTAGGTACCGATTACCTCAGCAGGTTGGTCCCATAAGACCTTACCATAAATTTCCAATTAAACATGAATATGAAACTGTTCAATATTGTGAAAACTGTGCGCAGACAAAGTAAAACATTACGAGGCACTTTCCCCAGCTGTGAGTTATAAACTCACTCTGAGGAGCCAAACCATTATCACCACTCACATCGACGCCTGAATGACGCCTGGTGGCGTCTCAGTATGCGACGCCATAAGGAAAGTATACAATCGGAGCAGAGAAAAATGAGGAATTATCCTAACGATGATACGGGTTACAAATGGTCAAAGCCCCTGGCATAAGCGACTTGGACAAAGTGAATACTGTTATACTGCGGAGCCTGGGAACGAGAATCTCGAAAACGGGATAGCTGGTCGGCTCTTCGCGTGATACTATCGTGAGCATCTATGGTTTAAGGACGGGAAAACCACGATTAGGCGAAGCGGTGTTGAGTGTCGCACTACGGAACGTGAATGTCAGAGGGTTGTGGCAGATCAGATGACAGAGTGAAAAGGTTGTGAGGGCAGAAGTTTTTTGGAGCACATTGCTCAGCGTACGCTGTTGAACATGGGGTTCCGCAGCAGACGGCCCCTATACAAGGTGTTACAAAAAGATACGGCCAAACTTTCAGGAAACATTCTTCACACGCAAATAAAGAAAAGATGTTATGTGGACATGTGTCCGGAAACGCTTAATTTCCATGTTAGACCTCATTTTAGTTTCGTCAGTATGTACTGTACTTCCTCGATTCACCGCCAGTTGGCCCAATTGAAGGAAGGTAATGTTGACTTCGGTGCTTGTGTTGACATGCGACTCTTTGCTCTACAGTACTAGCATCAAGCACATCAGTACGTAGCATCAACAGGTTAGTGTTCATCACGAACGTGGTTTTGCAGTCAGTGCAATGTTTACAAATGCGGAGTTGGCAGATGCGCATTTGATGATGTATGGATTAGCACGGGGCAATGGCCGTGGCGCGGTACGATTGTATCGAGACAGATTTCCAGAACGAAGGTGTCCCGACAGGAAGACGTTCGAAGCAATTGATCGGCGTCTTAGGGAGCACGGAACATTCCAGCCTATGACTCGCGACTGGGGAAGACCTAGAACGACGAGGACACCTGCAATGGACGAGGCAATTCTTCGTGCGGTTTACGATAACCCTAATGTCAGCGTCAGTGAAGTTGCTGCTGTCCAAGGTAGCGTTGACCACGTCACTGTATGGAGAGTGGCCGGCCAGAGTGGCCGAGTGGTTCTAGGCGCTACAGTCTGGAACCGCACGACCGCTACGGTCGCAGGTTCGAATCCTGCCTCGGGCATGGATGTTTGTGTTGTCCTTAGGTTAGTTAGGTTTAAGTAGTTCTAAGTTCTAGGGGACTGATGACCTCCGAAGTTAAGTCCCATAGTGCTCAGAGCCATTTTATGGAGAGTGCTACGGGAGAACCAGTTGTTTCCGTAACATGTACAGCGTGTGCTGGTACTATCAGCAGCTGTTTGGACTCCACGGGTACACTTCTGCGAATGGTTCATCCAACAATGTGTCAATCCTCATTTCACTGCTAATGTTCTCTTTATGGATGAGGCTTCATTCCAACGTGATCAAATTGTAAATTTTCACAATCAACATGTGTGGGCTGACGAGAATCCGCACGCAATCGTGCAATCACGTCATCAACACAGATTTTCTGTGAACGTTTGGGCAGGCATTGTTGGTGATGTCTTGATTGGGCCCCATGTTCTTCCACCTACGCTCAATGGAGCACGTTATCATGATTTCATCCGGGATACTCTACCTGTGCTGCTAGAACATGTGCCTTTACAAGTACGACACAACATGTGGTTCATGCACGATGAAGCTCCTGCACATTTCAGTTCGTACGTTTCTCGACAACAGATTCGGTGACCGATGGATTGGTAGAGGCGGACCAATTCCATGGCCTCCACGTTCTCCTGACCTCAACCCTCTTGACTTTCATTTATGGGAGCATTTGAAAGCTCTTGTCTACGCAACCCCGGTACCAAATGTAGAGACTCTTCGTGCTCGTATTGTGGACGGCAGTGATACAATACGCCATTCTGCAGGGCTGCATCAGCGCATCAGGGATTCCATGCGACGGAGGGTGGCTGCATGTATCCTCGCTAACGGAGGACATTTTGAACATTTCCTGTAACAAAGTGTTTGAAGTCACGCTGGTATGTTCTGTTGCTGTGTGTTTCCATTCCATGATTATTGTGATTTGAAGAGAAGTAATAAAATGAACGCTGACATGGAAAGTAAGCGTTTCCGGACACATGTCCACATAACATATTTTCTTTCTTTGTGTGTGAGGAATGTTTCCAGAAAGTTTGGCCGTACCTTTTTGTAACACCCTGTATACAGTCTCATGCTGACCAAACGACATCGTCAGTTACAATTGCAGTGAGCAGGAGATCTTCGATAGTGGATAAATGGAACGTGTCGCCTAGTCAGATGAATCACCTTTCTCGTTATGACAGGTCGGTGGTCATGTCCGAATACGCCGTTCATATTTCAGTCTAATGTGCAATCCGTAGGCAGAAACTCCTACAATAGATGACAAGACTACAACTGATTTAGACATTGCGATGATATACTATATACGAAACGTAGCACGAATATCAAGTTGTGGTAGTTTCCAAAAGCGATGTGAGAGACTGCAACTGCTGTCGTGTATTTGAGAATATATACCGAAAATATGCAAATTATGAGAGTGCTGCCAATTGGAGGACTGAATGGGTGGCACTTAACGAATTCAGTCATGGGAAATAGTGAAATGAATGTTTGTAAATTTCCGTAGGAATTTTTCATGTTTTGGATGTCTGGAATCCCGCTCGTAAGGTTTGAATTGCTTAGACATGCGCGCACAGACTCGTCAGAGAAGTTGCACTCCACAGTGATGAGTTAGCGAAGGTCTTTGCTCTGCGAATATGGGTGCCAGATTTATCTGTCGATCGCTAGGAGAGGAGAGTAGACAGTTTAGCTCTGGTCTTAGATGTGGTGTTAGATTTTGGTTAAGCAGCAGTAAGCAGCAAACAGTGGAGATTTTTGGGAATTATACTACGGATTAATGGAAGATTTAATGTGGAGAGAAAAAGAATTGATTTTTGCATTGGTACGATTATACTCTTTGTGAAGATTGGATTTCAGATAATTATTAAGTTTGCTTTATTTGCGACAGTATTATCTGGGTATGAACTTTGATGAAAAACTCATTACTTTGAAGCTAAAGTTGGTTCTTGTGAAATTTAATTAAAGAAAGGGTCTGCTTTGCACACTATTTAGCTTGCCTGAGTAGCACTGGATAACGCCGTGTAAACTTCTCTCGTAGTTACAGCGAATCTCGATAACAGAGCTGCAAAATCTGACTATTGAGATGCGCAAAGGAGCAATTCGTTCTCTAAAAACATTGCATCATTCTTGGTTCATAATTTTTGATAATGGTTTTAAATAAACTGAAAATCAATAGACCCTTTGTATGTGGATATTTACTGGGTTAAATCAACTTGGGTGGTCAGACATCCAGATTAAGAATCTTTTTGCTTTTTGCTTTGCTTTTTTTTGTTAAGATTCATCGATCAATGAGATAGAAATAGATTTAGGAATCAGATTTTGGAAATTTTTCCCAGGAACGATTATACATGAGAAGCTTAGTTTTTGTAGTTCTTGGAATATAGTTATGTGATTTCAGAGAAAGCTTTACTATTATTGAAGTAACGTTGTATGGTATTAAGTCAAATGATATGAGATTGCTATTGAGTTGATTTAACCCAGTAAATATCCACATCCAGAGAGTCTATTGATTTTCAGTTTATCTAAAACCACTATCAAAAATTATGAACCAAGAATGATGCAATGTTTTTAGAGAACGTATTGCTCCTTTGCGTATCTCAGTAGTCAGATTTTGCAGCTCTGTTATCGAGATTCGCTGTAACTACGACAGAAGTTTACACGGCGTTATCCAGTGGTACTCAGGCAAGCTACAGGGTGTTTCAAAAATGACCGGTATATTTGAAACGGCAATAAAAACTAAACGAGCAGCGATAGAAATACACCGTTTGTTGCAATATGCTTGGGACAACAGTACATTTTCAGGCAGACAAACTTTCGAAATTACAGTAGTTACAATTTTCAACAACAGATGGCGCTGCGGTCTGGGAAACTCTATAGTACGATATTTTCCACATATCCACCATGCGTATCAATAATATGGCGTAGTCTCTGAATGAAATTACCCGAAACCTTTGACAACGTGTCTGGCGGAATAGCTTCACATGCAGATGAGATGTACTGCTTCAGCTGTTCAATTGTTTCTGGATTCTGGCGGTACACCTGGTCTTTCAAGTGTCCCCACAGAAAGAAGTCACAGGGGTTCAATCCACGCCACCTCCTGTATGTTTCGGATAGCCCAAAGCAATCACACGATCATCGAAATATTCATTCAGGAAATTAAAGACGTCGGCCGTGCGATGTGGCCGGGCACCATCTTGCATAAACCACGAGGTGTTCGCAGTGTCGTCTAAGGCAGTTTGTACCGCCACAAATTCACGAAGAATGTCCAGATAGCGTGATGCAGTAATCATTTCGGATCTGAAAAATGGGCCAATGATTCCTTTGGAAGAAATGGCGGCCCAGACCAGTACTTTTTGAGGATGCAGGGACGATGGGACTGGAACATGGGGCTTTTCGGTTCCCCATATGCGCCAGTTCTGTTTATTGACGAAGCCGTCCAGGTAAAAATAAGATTCGTCAGTAAACCAAATGCTGCCCACATGCATATCGCCGTCATCAATCCTGTGCACTATATCGTTAGCGAATGTCTCTCGTGCAGCAATGGTAGCGGCGCTGAGGGGTTGCCGCGTTTGAATTTTGTATGGATAGAGGTGTAAACTCTGGCGCATGAGACGATACGTGGACGTTGGCGTCATCTGGACCGCAGCTGCAACACGGCGAACGGAAACCCGAGGCCGCTGTTGGATCACCTGCTGCACTAGCTGCGCGTTGCCCTCTGTGGTTGCCGTACGGGGTCGCCCTACCTTTCCAGCACGTTCATCCGTCACGTTCCCAGTCCGTTGAAATTTTTCAAACAGATCCTTTATTGTATCGCTTTTCGGTCCTTTGGTTACATTAAACCTCCGTTGAAAACTTCGTCTTGTTGCAACAACACTGTGTTCTAGGCGGTGGAATTCCAACACCAGAAAAATCCTCTGTTCTAAGGAATAAACCATGTTGTCTACAGCACACTTGCACGTTGTGAACAGCACACGCTTACAGCAGAAAGACGACGTACAGAATGGCGCACCCACAGACTGCGTTGTCTTCTATATCTTTCACGTCACTTGCAGCGCCATCTGTTGTTGAAAATTGTAACTACTGTAATTTCGAAAGTTTGTCCGCCTGAAAATGTACTGTTGTCCCAAGCATATTGCAACAAACGGTGTATTTCTATCGCTGCTCGTTTAGTTTTTATTGCCGTTTCAAATATACCGGTCATTTTTGAAACACCCTGTAAATAGTGTGCAAAACAGACTCTTTCTTTAATTAAATTTCACAAGGACCAACTTTAGCTTCAAAGTAATCAGTTTTTCATCAAAGTTCATACCCAGATAATATTTTCATAGAATTCTCGCATTAGATTTCTCTATTCATTCTCGCAGTTGAATTGTGTCAACAACAGTGCGTTACGCAAGCTGTCAAGGTGTGGTATGAGCACCATTTAAAACATACAGTCCAAATATTATCATCTAACCGTCAATTTCATATGAAAAACGTAATCAGCATTATAGATCCACTTATACTACAATAACTTTGAACAGATAACTTCCAATAGTGAATTAAAAATGACTTATCCTGGTAGAACCAATCATCGATCGACCTCTTAAACGTAGTGACTGTAAATTGTCTGAGTTGCTAGTCAACTCACTAAACGGTGCTCACTTCTAGATTTGTCCCCTGAAGTGCAACTCCGATAGTACATTTATTTATTAACAGTAATGTTGCAAATTAGAGCAGGACAGATGCTTCGAATGCCTTGGTGGGGCAAAAAGTTCGCCAGTTGGCACTACACTGCGGTCTTTGCAACTGTGTCAGGTGCTGAGTCTTTCCTTGAGGAAGACAGGAATCGGGGGTGCTTCCGCCAGGTCATCTCCTCTTGGTTACGTGTCCGGAACGTGATGGTGGGAGACCTACTCAGCGGAAAAAATTTTACAAGGATATGAAGCCGCCAGTACAGGGTGGTTATAATTAAACTTCCGTTACTTGAGCCATTGAAGACGGGGAACTATTTACCATATGGGAACCCAACTTTATAGGAATGATTTTCAGACTGTGCGCTGCAGCATTTGTGTTGTTACTAGTGTTACTGTCATGACTTGCCGTTAGGCGGCTGTACTGGTACGGCCACGTAGGGCTGAAACAGGAACATCAGTATGCATTGTACTTGCAGATAGTCAACAAGGATCTGGACAAGGCGATCAGGGCTTCACTTGTGAAGCTCTTCGCGAGTATAGGCGCATTAAAGAAATACGGAGATATCCTCCTTCCGCACCGAGGTTGAAGAGCATGATTCGGAAGTTCGAATTATCTGATGATTCGAGAATTAGTCCTGAAAGAGGACGGCGGTGAACTGCGCCACAAATTGTTGAAGAAGTTATGTTGCTGCGGCTGAGAATGCTGGACGTATTGTGCGATCATCAAGCAGTGTACGAGCTGCGTCACTATCTGTGAACATTCCATGGTCAACATTTCGAAAAGTGTTGCTAATAACTGTGAAATGGTATCCGTGGTTGTCGTGCATGCAGACGTTTGCCTCAGTGAACAACATTTGTAACCTGGAACGCACATATAGCATGTTATTAACAAACATGACCCCCTCTATTGGAAATGAAAATGTGTTTGTTTCAATGGTTTATTGGTTATTTCTCTTCCGCAAGTCATTACAAAGATTTCCACGAAGTTTTATTGCACTGCAACCACTCGTTTTTCTCATAGGGTGCCTCGTAAGTACAGACAGTTTTATTATAACCACCGTGTATCTCGTTGTTAAAAGAACAGTTACGCGGTAGTTCTCAGTCCATCTCCATCGATGCCGCTCCGCCAACGTGTGAGCACTATTTCATTACCTGAGCAAGTCTCGTCATTACTTTCCTTTGCTGCGTGCTCCTTGATTTGCATTCTCATTACACCCTCGATAAAGTGCTCCTTGGGGTGACTAGCTGCAGTAGACCAATGTGGTGTTTCTAAGTAATTTGAATAATGTACGTGTGTGCGTGCGCACTCGACTTTATTGCTTCACTTAATTTCAGTGCACGTCAGCAAATACGAAATCCACTATTAGCGAAAATACAGTACACGAACTTCTCCTGAAAGAAGACAGATAAGTCCGAATCGCTTGTGCAACGGATGAATTTTATAAGCATCCTCGTTGCCTGTGAGTTCATTTTACAAGCACGGAAACATCTCCCGGAAAGACTGTTATCCCCACGGCTCCTCCCGCCTTACTTCAACTGTCAGAATTCTTTAAGTGGAATGGAACAGGGGCGTCGTCGATTTATCGATGGGCCACTTATTTTAACGGCGTCGGCAGCATTATATTATGACGAAAAGATACACCACAGTAACACAGTCCAACTTTTCCCTAAGCCTCTGTAACTACAACGGAGCTCGCTTCAATACTGGAGAGAATAAAATATGCTCTTAACTTACAAGGGGAGGCCGCCAATTGTGAAATTCAGATTCGTTTCATACTGCGCATAATAAAAGCTCATGGCCAGAGGTGTAATGTGGCAAAGCACCAAGATGCACTTCTCAGCCGTTGTCGAGAAAATCGACAGTTAAAAGAAACCGCTGCGGTGAAATACTCTCTACGATTAATAATTTTCTACAGCGTCGTGGCGCAGCGGTAAGCGCTCGGGTTCATAATCCAAAGGTCGCCGGATCGAATCTCGCGCCATGCAACTTTTTTTTTAGTATTTGTTTTTTGTAATTCACACACACACACACACACACACACACACACACACATATATATATATATATATATATATATATATATATATATATATATATAATTCCCGGCAATCTGTTGCAACAATTATGCATATAATAAGTTGTTGAAAGTCGTTTGTCGTGGAAAAAAATGGTTCAAATGGCTCTGAGCACTATGGGACTCAACTGCTGTGGTCATTAGTCCCCTAGAACTTAGAACTAGTTAAACCTAACTAACCTAAGGACATCACAAACATCCATGCCCGAGGCAGGATTCGAACCTGCGACCGTAGCGGTCTTGCGGTTCCAGACTGCAGCGCCTTTAACCGCACGGCCACTTCGGCCGGCCGTCGTGGAAAAACTGGCGACTTCGAACATCATTATGTTTTCCGCAAACAAAGTTGTATTTCATAAACGTTATTAATTGTCCTCATAATGTTAACCACGTATAGTTAACGGAAGATGTAGAAACGATATTCCGAAACGAATACGTATAGCGTAAGTCAAACGTTCGAATTAGAATAGAGACCCCACGAACACAAATTTGCTGTGGCAGGTATGAAATATAAACTCCGTTACTCGCTCGTTACACTTGAAGGACAGATGTTGAATGGGCCGAAATGAGCCGCCGCATAACAGCGTAGTTGCCTGCTAACTTCGAAAGAAGGTAGATGCGGTCCCTAGCGCAACTTATAACATCGTCGAAAATCGGTGCGGACGTGAGAGCTTTGGTACACCCTGTTAAGGGGCTCCGGAAAGGCTCAAAATCATGAAAAGTTCAATTTTTACTTTTTTGCGTTTTCTGAATCTGCAGACTATTACCTTTTAATAGATATATAATTTATTCAATTCCGAAGACTACAACTATTTTTAATTTTTTTTTTTTTGAAATGTGTTCTACATGGGCGTGACCTACTGTGGCGCTGTGAAACTGCTGTCAAATGGTGTTATTATTAACGTCCGTGTTCATCAGGAACATTTTAGTAATGTGAGATAAAGTATGTGTTGTGGCTAACCTGTGATTGTTCAATATATATCGCTGGTGTGATTGTCGATTGTTTCATGTTTATTTACTCTGTCGTTATCTCGAAAATATTCGTAATTAATTCTGTTTCTTGAGTCT
The DNA here is from genome assembly GCF_023898315.1 of Schistocerca nitens. Taxonomy (NCBI): domain Eukaryota; kingdom Metazoa; phylum Arthropoda; class Insecta; order Orthoptera; family Acrididae; genus Schistocerca; species Schistocerca nitens. Next base: position 288,222,377 of record NC_064616.1, on the reverse strand, counting down.
CTGTTTTGTTGAAGTATAATAATGAGTAAAAGTAAAGTTATTAGAAATCCTCTGAAGGCCTTTAAGAAAAGGAGAAATGTTGGAAAGCCAAAGGTATGTGTTATTACTGTAAACAATAAAGACGATGAAAATCCCCAACATAGCTTGTGTCCCAAAGAAGAAGACAGTTGGTGTAAATATAACAAAGGATTGCTAACTGGTGAATTGTACACTCATAAGCATAGTCTGCCTCATGCAATAATGGAGGTGATAAAACCTATTTTCAGAGACTTAGCAGCACCTGAACTGTTGAAAAAGTGTATTCACGGAAAAACTCAAAACCCCAATGAAAGTGTAAATAGTGTTATATGGTCGAGAATTCCCAAGATTGTATTTGTTGGAATAGAAACACTTCACTTTGCTGTGTATGATGCTGTTGCGACTTTCAATGATGGCAACATTGTAAGGTGCAAGGTATTTAGAAATATGGGAATGAAGATAGGTTCTAACATGGTACGAGCGATGCTTGCTTTAGACAAGGAACGCCTTCGGGCTGCAGACAGGGCTGTAAAGAGTCTAGAAATACAAGCAAGAGTAAACAGGAGGAGGAACAAGAGGAAGCTGGAGGAGGAGTTTGCAGAGGATGAAGATAATCCATCCTATGGACCTGGAATGCACTAAAAAGTTAATCCAATCTTTGTCGCTCGATTCCCAAAACTTTTATTTTCTCATACTAATTACATGTTTTCTAAGGATCTTCCAAACATATTTGTTTCAAACTTTCAGTAAATGTTACACAGTACCTTCTGCATAATTTAACACAGCCTTTTTCCAAAAAACTGTATATTTTTGAATATATAAATAAAAAATTGCAAAAAAATGTTGTGAATTTTCATTACAATTGAAAAAAAATCATCTTTAATAACTGAACTAAAATTTTGTAAAATCCCTGTGTTAAGTTGTAGCCCATATTCCAATAAATAATCTGTAAAAAGTTCAACTTCTTACCTCAAATACTTTGTGAGGAAAGATGTAATTTATAAGCGTTATTTTAACATTGCAAGTATAGGGCGTTCCGGAGCCCCTTAAACAAACGGAAAAATGGTACAATTTGAGAGCGATCCGCCTTCACCAACATGCATAAGCAATACATTAATATATTTACAAAAAAACTAATAATAAAAAAAATTGCGTGGCGCGAGATTCGATCCGGCGACCTTCCGATTACGAACCCGAGCGCTTACCGCTGCGCCACGACGCTGTGGAAAATTATTAATCGTAGAGAGTATTTCATCGCAGCGGTTTCTTTTAACTGTCGATTTTCTCGACAACGGCTGAGAAGTGCATCTTGGTGCTTTGCCACATTACACCTCTGGCCATGAGCTTTTATTACGCGCAGTATGAAGCGAATCTGAATTTCACAATTGGCGGCCTCCCCTTGTTAGATGAAGACACAGGTATTGATCGGATAGAGTCGTGGCACAATCAGTCACATCAACAATTGCTTGGTGTACCAGATAATAGAACGAATTACACAAATACACCGCCACAATAAATGGGTTACCATGTTATGCGTGGAGGGGCTCTTTGTGTCACTGAAAATGATTTTGTCGACGCTGTCGCTATACTACACACTATGGCCCAAAGATGTATGACCGTGTTCCTTACACAGACCTTCTGCAAGATGTGCAGCAGTATGTCAGAGCTTATGGAATAACAAGTGGCACCTGTCATACCGACACAGGGGAAAACATTGTGCAGATATTTGAAACGTCCCCTCAGAAAAATTATTGAATTACTGTGCTGATAAATCTCTTACGTTATTTGATTTTCAAACAGCTGAGCAGAACTGAACGTACTCAGACATTTCGCTCTTTACCTATTCTGATCAACACTAAACTGACACACAATATTTTTAGCGCAACGCAATCTGACTTTCAGTAATCCCTACAAAAGAATGGCCCTGACTAACATTAACCTATACCCTTCACAAGTCACTTACCTCACAAAAATCTTCGTTACTCGAACTACTGCAATACAGCGAGCGCCACTACTGCCAGCTAAATAAAAGATTCAAACTACTGAAGGCACTAACTACTGATAGGCATAGTTAGCAAATGAAAGATTTCGATCGAGAACAAACAATGTATTTACCTTAATAGGGTTCAAAAGTAATAATATATATAGCAGTTCATGACATCCATTCTTACAAATGTACTGTTTCTGATGGACATACGTCCAGATCATCCGGTCTCAAAAATCCGCCATCTCACTTCCCCACATCCACCACTGCTGGCGGCTCACCTCCAACTGCGCAACGCTACGCGCTGTTAACAGCCAACTGCCCAACACTACAATGGCGAATATTACAACAATGCTAACCAGCCACAGACTGCACACAGCACAGCCAGTGATTTTCATACAGAGCGCTACGTGGCGTTACCAATATAAAAACCTAAACAGCCTACTTACATATTGAGCAGTACGACCGTGAGGCTCGTTTGCGATTTATCACAGGAAGTTGGTCGTCACATTGTTTCGTCTCCGCTTTAACTATGAAAGATTCAGTTACAGGTCTGCATGGCTGCGGATATATCCTGAAATATCTGCAGAAGTAAATAGTTTGCCGATAAATTCCTGTCCCACGCTGATTTCCGATGCTATTTCTACGGTTATCCAGACTTATAATTGGTTTGTAGTCAGAGCGTAAAGGAAAGGGTCATTATTGCGATTTTCATCTCTTTGCATTATATGCAATCGATAATAATAATAATTATTGTTTGTCATTTATTAATTAAGGTTTCCTTCAGAGCTACATAGAAAGTTTTTATTAATTACTAGTTTCGAACATTTTCGTTCATACTAAACCATTACCTACATTAAGAGGTACAGTTTTATTAACAAAACATTAAATACAAAATGTTTGTATGCGCATATTATATTTGTACAACAAATATTTTGTGATGCAATGCATTTGTAATATTTGACTGTGCATAAGAGATCTGTTTTTATGTCAGCTAACTATTCGAATTATTATTGAACTATATTTCTGTTGTTTTGGTGCACTAGAAGTTCGATAGACGTCTTTAGTTAGTTAAATTTTGACACGCGGCTTCAGTTGCTTATTAGGTGTTCATATGCTCTGTCTCTCCAGAAATCATGATGTTAATACTAAATACAAAGATACTGTATTTATAAAGGTTTCATCAGGTTAAGACTAAGAACATAGACACTGTATTGATAAAGCTTTCAGACATTGTCGCATTATTTTATAAATTACTGATAGGTATGGTCATCGGCTAACTGCTTGACACTCATAAATCATTTTTAAAAAGAGTTAAAAAATTAGTGTGCTTAAATTCGGACTGTTCGTTCATCAATTTATCAGGCTCCATAATCTTCTGTTTATATATTTCACATTCTTCACTTCATTCCCTTAGATGCTACGCGTAAAATTTTCATACTATTTTCAGTTGTGTCTTCTGTATGTTTTGTGCTTCGCATATGATAGCGAAAAGTAGTCTTGTCTCTTGGGCTGATATTTTCCTTGAGCCAGTTATAAAATTCCGGCCAGAGCATATTAACACACAATAAACAACTGAAGGCGTCTCTCAAATTTTGATGTATAAACAACTAAAGACGCATACCGAATTATGAATATACCAGAACAATCATAATACAGTCAGATGACATTTGTTAGATTAATATGACGTGACGACAAATCTATTATGCACAGTCAAACATTACAAATGCAGTTATGTCATAAAATATTTATTGAACTACTGTAATCTGGGCACACAAAATGTTTGAAAATTATTTGTATGACTTAACATTTTGTATTTCATGTTTTGTTAACACCATTGTACCTCCTAATGTAGGTGATGGTTTGAGATTGAATGAATATGTTCGAAACTAGTAACACAAATATTTTATGCAATTCTGACGGAAATCTTAATTAATAAATTAAAAAATATTCAGTTCCTGATCCTGGAATGCAACTATATTGGCATGACTGCAGTGTCCTGGAGAAAGTCGATGCTGCAAGAGCTAAACGTGGAGTCTTCTTAGTTTTTCACACAATTTGGCACACTTTCTGTTACCGCGGTACGAGCCTTGTCTGCATAATAGCGTGATGATCCACCTACATCAGCGATTCTGCGTAGCATGGAATCGACAAGTCTGTGGTAGGTTTCTGGAAGTAGAAGTATGTGGCAACAGACGTCTACGGACAGCTCACGCAATTGCTGTTACCTCCGGGCTACTGACACGTGGACGCGGAGCTAGCGATCGATAGCATACCGGCTATGTTACATCGGGTTCAGATCAGGGGAATTCGGTACCTATGACATCAAGATCACTATCATGCTCCTCGAACCGCTGTAGCAAGATTACGGTGTTGTGATAGGAATAGCTATTATGCTGCAAGATGCCCTCGCCCCCGGGAAAGACATACCCGTGGTGGGATGCAGGCGTAGCTCACAGCTATCATGGTGTATCATATTACTACCACAAGGCCCTCAGGAGAATGTCCCCTACTGCCCCCATCGCCCTTCGTCCTTGGCGTGGTGCGTTCTTTCGAGCATCTGCTCGCCTGGATGCCTGCATGTAGTGATACGATCATCGACCTGGCGCAATAAGACATGCGATTCATCGGAATAGATGACACGATTCCGTTGATCCATGAGCCAGTCTCAATGATCCCGTGTCCACTCTAATAGTAAATCACGATTTCGTTGGTTCAGTATGGGAATACTCCGAATCCCATGTTCAACAGTTTGCTCTGAGCAGTGGGTTTCGAAATATCTGTACTTGCACCAGTATTGTACTCTGTCATCAGATATGCCACACATCACCGTCTGTCCTACTTTACAGGTCGCGAAGGCCTTCCACTACCAAGTTTTGTGATGAGGCGTGGACGTTCGAATCCTTGTCACCTACTCGTGGTTTCACAGTCCCTCAGTCACCTACCATAGATGCTCCCGGCAGTAGTCCGCGAATAGCCGACTAGCTTCGTCGTTTCCAAGATGTTAGTTCCAAGCCACAAAGTCGTAACTATCTACCGTCTGTTCTAGTCGCTTATGCCAGTGGATCTGCCCATTTGTGGCCCGCTTCATCGCTAGAACGGTTCCACTATCATCTCTGCTCCGATTATGAATTTTCTTCGCTCCTTCAGGTGCCCGCAGCTCCGCCAGGTGGCACTGAATCTTGCGTTTGGCAATGGTCATAATCTGTAATCTCATCAACGTATCCCAGGTACACAATGCATTGCTTGCTACTTTCAATAATTTCGACACTTATTTGTAACTTACGGAAGTGATCAAGAATTTTTCAGACAATGCTGCTTTAAAAAATGACAATGTTGTCCTCTGCCTTCTTAGTGAATGAAATGTAAGCTTCGAGGTCCGACTTCGGCAGACGAAAATTTAGGCCAGGAGCAATATAACGGTCAGAATTTGGGCTACAGAACGAATTAAAATGGTTCACAAAATTTTAATATTCACTGGTGCAGATAAAAGATTGGCGGATTCATATGAACACGGGGGGGGGGGGGGGGGGGGGGGTTGCGGATGCGAATTGTGTTTCACTTAGCTAGGTATCGTCTAGTACGGAGTGCACACTTCTGTCTGGAGGTGAACACTGATCACATCATATTCGGTTGACCAACGCGATAGCGTGCTGCAACCGATACGCTGCAGTATCGATAGGTCCTAGCCAGGATGAACGAGTATGGTAGCATCTGCCTGGTTTTGTTTGTTAAATGACGGAGCCACTAAAAATAAATTTCATGTATTGTGGTGTATGGAATACAACTGGGCGCACCCGAGTCCGAAGGTCAATGAAGATATTCACGTAAGGTTTTAGATTTAAACTCGGAACAAAGTCCAATATAATCAGGAGGGAGAGGACATAGTGCACGTCGTGTCTTGCTGGCGGTCGGAACTAGGAAGAGCGTTCTAACTTGGATCGATGCTGCAGCAGCCCCAGGCAGCCAGAACATGATTTCCCTCCCACACTCCTCGTAGTCTGTTCAGAAGTGTCACGTAGGGGTCAGCCTGCGTATTTAACAGGAAAAAGCAACCTCTGCTGAGGCGACAGTCCTACTCGTCATGTCGTCCACAATGAATCGTACTTGAACATTGCAGACGAAAGTTTAAGATAAAAAAATGTACAAATAACTATAAATATTCGCAATATCCCCTAGACTGGCTTGGCGTCTTTTTGTGGACGACAACTAACAGAACGAACAAGCTACATGTAACAAATTATGCATTTACATGCACTAACATAGACTAAGCAGAAGAATTAAAAGGCCTTTTTTTTTTAAAAAAAAAAACCCTCGTCTTTTCCGTCATTGTGATGCTGAAGTTTCAATTCTAGTGGTATTGGAACCAAATGTAATATCGCATCCAGCTGTAGTGAAATGGTGCCAATAATTTGACCAAGGCCACAGAGAAGTGGTTGATGCTGACAGGAAAGGAAGGCCATCGACATCGACCACAGACGTAAATGTCCAGGAAATCGGGGAACTGATTCGCGGCAAACGCAGACTTTCAGACTGTGAGGAGGTTCACACATCATTTTTCGAATGGCTGTGTGACCAAGGATCGCATTTACATCGTCGAGGAACTGAACGATTGATAGAATGTTTCGACCTTTGTTTACACAGGCTTCATGAATGTGCTGAAATATAGTGTCTTGTATCTGTGTGACTTTAAAGTGTAGTGCAGCATTCAACAGAAGTTGGGCTGCCATAGTAATGTGTAACTTATCTTTTGAAGTCCCCTCCTATGTGCAGTGCATTTATTTAAGCATCTGCACCATAGCCTACCTCTAATCCGTATAAGATTGAAACATGAGCTGTAAACATTAAAAACAGCTGTTACATGAACTTGTCCGGGCCGACCGCGGTGGCCGATTGGCTCTAGGCGCTCAGTCCGGAACCGTGCGACTCCTACGGTCGCCGGTTCGAATCCTGCCTTTGGCATGGATGTGTGTGATGTCCTTAGGTTAGTTAGGTTTAAGTTGTTCTAAGTTCTAGGGGACTGATGACCACAGATGTTAAGTCCCATAGTGCTCAGAGCCATTTGAACCATTTTTTTGAACTTGTTCGGCGAAAACCAATATCATTTCCTCCAGAGAGTGTATTAGCCGGAATGGATTTCCGCGTTCGAACCCAGGCTACCCGAAAAATTTTCTCACCTCGATGCAAATATACATGCCCGAATGCTGGCACCAGCCATCACATCGAAAACTCACCGTCTTGCTGCTGAGTCTTGCTTCTCTGACCAGGTGATGATATTTGATGCAAAAATGTTGAAAATGGCAAAAACACCAAGGACGCCAACGTGGACACCCTTCATTATATCTGAGCCTGGCTGAATGGATAATGTACGAAGGCCATCAGCATATAAAAGAAACTCGTATTCGAGGAGATTGCTTTAATTATCACCTCGGAAAAGTCAAGCTGCGACCACGAAATCTAGTGATGGTGTTACTGCTTTTTCATATTCACCCTCCTATGTGACACGTTTTTCCCAACGATGAATGGTTTGGCCGAGATCGTTACATATAGAAGTGTACATTCTGACTCTTCAGGAAACATTCAACCTCGAAAATTAGCTCTTCTTCATTTTGATAATATCTGCAACGAAATGGTTTCTTCATCCGAGGAAAGACGAAGTAGCTACTAGGCGTCGTATCAGGAGAACATGCGGGAATGAAGCAAAATATAATAACGCCAACGATAGTAACTTCGCCAGGAGGTTTGAGTAGTATGTTCCTGTTGTGACTTGGCAAGACAGCCAAGCCACTAGGAGATAGCCGAAAGGCACGCGTTTAAGCTCACGCAGGCTGGCGTGAGGTCTAGAACAGTTAAAGGAGTTGAGTCTAGTAAAAAAGTACGTAGCTTCTGGAATACTTAACTTGAATCCATAATTGGTGAACATCGGTCTGACGGTACATGCATCACAAGATAAATAGCAAATGATAATGGCGCCTTGCTAGGTCGTAGCAAATGACGTAGCTGAAGGCTATGCTAACTATCGTCTCGGCAAATGAGAGCGTAGTTTGTCAGTGAACCATCGCTAGCAAAGTCGGCTGTACAACTGGGACGAGTGCTAGGAAGTCTCTGTAGACCTGCCGTGTGGCGGCGCTCCGTCTGCAATCACTGATAGTGGCGACACGCGGGTCCGACGTATACTAACGGACCGCGGCCGATTTAAAGGCTACCACCTAGCAAGTGTGGTGTCTGGCGGTGACACCACAGTTCCTGTGACGCTTTGCTCCTTATGAACATAATACGTTAGCACCACAGCACGGCAGCCCCGAAAAGTTACTCAGCATTACCTTGCTCGACAATGATTGGGCCTACGCCCTTTCCAGCGGTGGTGAGCCCTCTTGTGCTTGCTTTACTCCTTTGCTCCTTCGCGGTCACAGTGATACGGTCAGCTCTCCCTACCGCGATTAGGCGGCTAATCAATAAATCTGAGTTAATCTGACACAGCTGCAACACTTCCGCTGCTATCTTGGTGCGGCGGGATTTTTGAATGGGTGAGAGCAGTCGTGTACTCTAGCGGGCAGCGACGTTTGTCATGTTCAAAATGCCGTACAAGATGTTGAAAACTGATTCTTCACCGTGTTTCACTTTTACCATTATCGCCTCGACTGTGATACGCCTGTGTCGAGCACCAGGGCCACCACTTCTTTTGCGTTTTCCGTTTTTTCTCAGACTCACGGTCTGCTCATTGTTCTTCGCCATTAAAATTTGTATATGTGCGATTTGGTGCAGCACTGTTGCTGTATGCTTTCACCAACTCGAGATGAATTGTTGCAACATTATTCTCTTTAAATGCAGAAAGTTAGTGCGCTATACTCCAATTCATAAATGGACTGCGACACTTTATTTTGATATCTATTACTGCTTGGTACGGTACTGTGTCCTGCGCATTTCAGCGCAGGTTTTTCTAGATGGTAATTAAAATCTCATGGCTTGTACTACACTACTGGCCATCAAAATTGCTACACCAAGAAGAAATGCAGATGATAAACGGGTACTCATTGGACAAATATATTGTACTAGAACTGACATGTGTTTCCATTTACACGCAATTTGGGTGCCTAGATCCTGAGAAATCAGTACCCAGAACAACCACCTCTGTCCGTAATAACGGCCTTGATACGCCTGGGCATTGAGTCAAACAGAGCTTGGATGGCGTGTAAGGAACAGCTGACATGCAGTTTCAACACGATACGACAGTTCATCAAGAGTAGTGATTGGCGTATTGTGACGAGCCAGTTGCTCGGCCACCATTGACCAGACGTTTTCAGTTGGTGAGAGATTTGGATGATGTGCTGGCCACGGCAACCAGTCGAACATTTTCTGTATCCAGAAAGGCCCATACAGGACCTGCAACATGCGGTAGTGAATTATCCTGCTGAAATGTAGGGTTTCGCAGGGTTCGAATGAAGGGTAGAGCCACGGGTCGTAACACATCTGAAATGTAACGTCCACTGTTCAAAGTGCCGTCAATGCGAACAAGAGGTGACCGACACGTGTAACCAATGGCATCCCATACCATCACGCCAGCATGACGATGACGAATACACGCTTCCAATCTGTGTTCACCACGATGTCGCCAAAAACGGATGCGACCATTATGATGCTGTAAACAGAACCTGGATTCATCCGAAAAAATGACGTTTTGCCATTCGTGCACCCAGGTTCGTCGTTGAGTACACCATCGCAGGCGCTCTTGTCTGTAATGCAGCGTCAAGGGTAACCGCAGCCACGGTCTCCGAGCTGATAGTCCATGCTGCTGCAAACGTCGTCGAACTATTCGTGCAGATGTTTGTTGTCTGGCAAACGTCCCCATCTGTTGACTCAGGGAACGGGACGTGGCTGCACGATCCGTTACAGCCATGCGGATAAGATGCCTGTCATCGCGACTGCTAGTGATACGAGGCCGTTGGGATCCAGCACGGCGTTTCGTATTACCCTCCTAAACCCACCGATTCGATATTCTGCTAACAGTCATTGGATTTCGACCAACGCGAGCAGCAATGTCGCGATACGATAAACCACAATCGCGATAGGTTACAATCCGACCTTTATCAAAGTTGGAAACGTGATGGTACACATTTATCCTCCTTACACGAGGCATGACAACAACGTTTCACCAGGCAACGCCGGTCAACTGCTGTTAGTGTATGAGAAATCGGTTCGAAACAATCCTCATGCCAGCACGTTGTAGGTGTCGCCACCGGCACCAACCTTGTGTGAATGCTGTGAAAAGCTGATCATTTGCATATTACAGCATATTACAGCATTTTCTTCCTGTCGGTTAAATTTCGCGTCTGTAGCACGTCATCTTCGTGGTGTATCAATTTTAATGGGCAGTAATGTAGTTGAATTTGGTGTCTGTTTAAACTCTGAAGATTTGTAACTTGTAGGCTGTGCGCGTTGGCCAACATTCCACTACTACAGCAATGGGGCGCCAAGTGGAAAAACGCCGAGAAGCACTGAGTTAAGGGGCAGACGCACAGCATTAACATGCCAGCTGCTCAGGGGGTGGTGGCAAATACGTTCGATGAGCGAGGCCAGAGGCTCGTCGGCTGATTAAATACGAGCGCCAGCCAGTTCGCGTCCTCTTTGGGGCACGCCGTACTAGTTTGCCGTTCGCGATCCTGCTCTGTTCGCTGGACTAGCTTCGGTTACGTTTTGGACTGGCTATACCTGACTTGGAACATCAGTTAAACAGAATGGACAGTGTCATGAAAACACTTGGTCAGGTGAATATCAACAATAGTAAATAACAGTTAATTGAAAAGTAGAGTCATGGATTTTCTCTGCCTCGTGATGGCTGGGTGTTATGTGCTGTCCTTAGGTTAGCTAGGTTTCAGTAGTTCTAAGTTCTAGGGGACTGATGACCATAGATGTTAAGTCCCATCGTGCTCAGAGCCATTTGAACCATTTTTTTGAAAAGTAGAGTATAATCACTTGTTGCAGTGGGAACTAGATTAGGAAAATCAGACACCAAAAGTCGTCGATGAATTTTACAATTTGAACAGAAAGATAACTGACGATGGCTCCTGTAAAGAGTATATAATATGTAGACTTTCAATGACAAGAAAAACATTTCGGAACGAGAACTATAAATTTAAATGTTAAAAGTGATTTGCGAAGGTATATTATGGAGTGTAATCTTATACAAGTGTGAAACTTAGCTATAAACATTTAAGAAAAGAGAATAAAAGCATTTGAATGTGGTGTTTCAAACATATGCTGAAGATTTTTGAAGGCACATTTTGGAGTGTAACCTTGTACAAATGTGAAACGTGGACTATAAACAGTTCAGAGAAGAAGAGAATAGAAGCATTTGAATGTGATGTTACAGAAATATGCTGAAGATTACTTGAGTGTATCAGGTAAGTAATGAAGAGGTACCATCGAACTGCTATCTGCCTCTGTAGCAGAGTGGCCAGCAAATCTGATTACCGTGCAGAGGATCCGGGTTCAGTTTCTAGTACTGCAGGGTCCATTCAGTCTCGTGATGCCAACTGAGGAGCTACATGTTTGAGAATTAGCGGCTACAAGGTTTGGAGAGACGACAACGGCCGAGAGAGTGATATGCTGGCTCCATGCTCCTCCATACCGCATCCGCATGACGCTATATGGCAGTCGGCATTGTGTGGTTCTATACGTCTGATAGCACAGTTACGTAATGAATTCGCGAAGAAAGAAATTTATACACAACTTGACTAAAAGAAGATATTGGTTGACAGAATGTATTCTGCGGCATCGACGACTCGCCAATGGAGGGAAGTGTGAAGGGTAAAAATTGTAGGAGGACGTAAAGTTAAACCATATTATGGAGATTCAAATGGATTCGGTTTACAGTAGTCATACAGAAATGAACGGGTTTGTCGAGGATACACTTCAGTAGAGAGCCACATCAAACCACTATTCTAAGTGATGACCGCAACAACAACAAGAACAGTAATATAAGCAGCCCATGACAACTTCGCCTCGTGAATTCGGATATGATTACCCTCTCAACTTGGACAAAGAAGTTGCCCGCACTTTGTGTCTGGTGACATTCGGGCCCGGGATCTCCACCAGATCGCAATTTCGTTGCATCCAACATTAACTTAGCAACGATATGTACTTTTATGTACCTAGTGGCACATGAAATCCGTTCTCCAAATTCACTAGATCTTAACCCAATATGATGTCCTTCAGATTATCTCGCTACGTAAGTATTCTTATAAATATTCGCTCCTCTCTGAAGGTGTATCGCAGAACTTTTGCGTCTGTGGAAAGGCTCCTACAAGAAAAAGGTGACTGGCATGTTGAAATGGAAGATGCCGGCGGTGTGTGGTACGCCGGAACACCCGATCTGGAAGAGAATGTGTTGCACGCGATTTGTGACAATCCTGCCACCAATAGTGGGCGCGTTGCACGATCTCTGAACGCAAGCCAAACAGCTGTTTTCAGAATCTTACATGAGCAACAACGGCAACCATTTCGTCCATAGAAGATGCGGGTATTGCAGACAGCAGACATGCCATGTCCAGTGGTGTATACATGTTGGCTCTTACAGTAACGTGCAGAAAACCACAATTTCCAACCTTTCGTGTTGTTTACATAGGCCGCCATGCTTGCGAGAGAGGGGATGTCAAACACTAGGAGTAGCCATGTACGGGATGACGAGAATCCATACGCAGTAGCTGAAGTCGCTGTGAATGTAAGGGGATGGCACTCTCAACGACTATGTGACTGAACGTTAAGTACTTCGGTTAACTGAACGGAGTCGGGTATAAAACGTTCCGTTTATTATTAGTTGTAGTAGCAGCTTTATTCATCCGTGGATCTCTTTTTACAAGGACATTGGACATGTCAAATTATTTACAAGTTTAGACCCATTTATAATAAGCTAATTCGTATACGCATACATTTACAGATTTATAGTTAGAGACAATCATTAGATCTACTCCTGGTATACAATACTTTTTTTACAAATAATTTATTAAATAATGTAATGCCACACTGTTCACTCATATCTTACAGTCAGTCACTGCACACACTATACACACATTGTTCATAACACTTCACTCACTACACGCGCAAACACACACACGCTGGTAATCTCTGGGCCATTTTCTGTACTACAACTTCCCATTTGCTATCCTGAAAAACTGAGTCAGCATCCCTCTATAATGAGTGAGATGTTCAGGTGAGAAAGAGGAAGAGGTGTTACTATTGCAGAATGCATAGCTTGGGGGTAAGCTTTTCTAGAAAAAAAACGTAGTGTGAAGGAGTTATGTGGAATGTTGAATGTTTTATAATCATTATTATTATTTATTTGTATAACATTTTTTACCAAACCCCTACTCTGTTTTACCGAGTGAGGTAGCGCAGCACACTGGACTCGCATTCGGGAGAACGACGGTTCAATCCCGCGTCCGGCCATCCTGATTTAGGTTTTCCGTGCTTTCCCTATATTGCTCCAGGCAAATGCCGGGATGGTTCCTTTGAAAGGGCACGGCCGACTTCCTTCCCCGTCCTTTCCTAATCCGATGAGACCGATGACCTCGCTGTCTGGACTCCTCCCGCGCCGGCCGGGTGGCCGAGCGGTTCTAGGCGCTACAGTCTGGAACCGCGCGACCGCTACGGACGCAGGTTCGAATCCTGCCTCGGGCTTGGATGTGTGTGATATCCTTAGGTTAGTTAGATTTAAGTAGTTCTAAGTTCTAGGGGACTGATGACCACAGCAGTTAAGTCCCATAGTGCTCAGAGCCATTTGCTCCTCCCCCAAACAACCCCAACTCTACTCTGTTTTATCTAAGTAATCCTTCAATGTATAAAATGTATTGCATAACAGGTACTTTTTAGCTGCCTTTTTAAATAAGTGTATTTTTGCAATTTCTTTTATCTCTTTTGGTAATTTATTGTACAGTATTATTCCTTGGTAAAATGCTGTTTTGAGTTTTATGTTTATATTTTCGTGGCCAATGTGAGGTCTTGTTCCATGGTCATAGACGGAACTGTTCGTGCTGTAATTACCAATGTTATTTTTGATGTGTACAACTGACTGGTAAATATATTCACACGGAGCAGTTAAAATCCCGTGTTTTGAACAGATCTTTATAATGAGCTCGACTACCATTTTTGGTTAAGATTATCATGGCTCTTTTCTGGAGTCTGAAAATTGTGTTCATATTTTGTTCATTTGTCCCCCAAAAAAGAATGCCATAGCTAAGAACTGAGTGTACATATGAGTAGTATGTAACTAAAAGACACTGCATGTTACACACTGATGATAGGGTTCTAAGGGCTTAACATGATGATGAGATTCTGTTTGCAAGTACCTTTGTGTGTTCACACCACTTCAACTGAGAATCAATATTTATTCCTAGAAATTTTGCATATGTCACACAGTCTATAGACGTGCCATCTACATTTATTTTAACATTGTCATTTTCCCTCTTCAAACTGAAATTCATGGCATTAATTTTCTTTATGTACAATGTCAATTTATAGCTTACTGACCAATCGTAAACTTCCTTGAGAGCTTCATTTGCTTTTTCTGCAAGGAGTTGTCTTGTTTTCTCAGTGACTATAATATTGCTGTCATCAGCGAAGTGAATTTTTTCATCATGAGTAACAGTACTGGGATAGGCATCGATGTATATCAGGAATAGTATTGGTGCTAATGTGCTACCTTGCAGAACCCCTAAATTAATTTGTTTAGGCTCTGGTAAATGTTTTACTAAATGTTTGGATCTATTTGAAGCATGTGTTATCACTACTCTTTGTACCCTATCTGCTAGGTATGACTGAAAACAGTCATTAGCTACTCCTCTTATTCCTAATGCTTCTAATTTATTTAATAGAATCTTGTGGTCATCACCGAGCGAGGTGGCGCAGTGGTTAGACACTGGACTCGCATTCGGGAGGACGACGGTTCAATCCCGCGTATTTCATAATTGCTTCTATTATTTTTGAAGATGATGACAGCAGGGAAATGGGCCGGTAATTTTCTAAGTCATCTGCATTACCTTTCTTAAGCAAAGGTACAACTCTTGCCTGTTTTAACTGCTCTGGAAATGTCCCTGATGTGAAGTATTCTTTAAGCGGGTTTGTATAATCTCTATGCATTGTTTCAGTACACACGTTGGTACTTCATCTGAGCCAACTGACATTTTATTTTTTATTTTTTGAACAGTTTTATTGACTTCATTCTCTGTGGTTGGAAGTAACATCATTATATTTAGTGCAACATTATTGACAGGTGTTACATTTGTTTTCGGGAATTTATGCCTCTCCCTTTGCAGTATGTTATTCTGCATTTGTTTGCCTCTCCCTGTTTCCTTTTTTTTTTATAACATCCCAGACTGCTTTGCTTTTGTTCTCTGCATTATATATTATTTTTGTCATTAAATGACTTTTCTACAGCAGTCAGCTCCTTTCTATAGATATTTTTGTATCTGATAGAAATTCAAGAATTCTGGATTATTGCGACTCTTTTTCATGGAACTGAGGTATTTAAGTGTTTGGGAGGACTTCTTAATACCTACTATTATCCATCTGTTTTTGTGAGATGTTGATACAGACATGCATACTTTTGGAAATGCTTTTTCAAACTTCAATTTAAATAATGTGGAGAATTTAGAGAATTTCATATTCACATTGGTTACCTTATACACTTCATTTCAGCTTTGTTTTGCTAGTTCCTTTGAAAAATCTTTTATTTTGATTTCTGATAGCTGTTGTTTGTAAGATTGTAGTTTAGAGAATGATTCGATGCCTGATTTTACTGTTGTTATTTGACAGAGATGGCCTCATAGTCCGAGATCCTTTACAGCTACATCACATTTTTCCCTGTCCATATTCATGGCCACATGGTCAATTACTAATGCAGTCATTGTAGTAAACCTTGTTGCACTATTGACCAATAGGGACACGCCAAAACGTTGAAGGATATTTATGAGGGTGCTGCTGGATTCATTTATGATACTAGTGCTGATGTTAATGTCCTCACACAGAATTATGTTGACCTTTGTGCTTGAGACTTTATCTAGAACTTCTGTTAATTTATTGAAAAAAGTGTCCATGCTTCCCTTGGGAGATCTATACACACATAAAGTGATTAATTTCTTGGTGATATCAAGCCCTGTTAATTCAATAGCTGATATTTCAAAGTGTTTGTCTTCAGTTGCTGTACTGAGGTCATGTCTTAATTTGAACTGTGTTCCTTTTCTCATAGAAACGAATGATCCTCCGCTCCCTGAAGCAGTTCTGCAGTAAGAGTTTGCCCTTTCATACGATGATAACACTACATGTTGGATTTCTGTCTCTCTTTACCATTGCTCAGTAACACAAACTACTGAGCAGTTCAAAGATTGGAGCTCAACTTCTGATAGTTGTTTTTTTATTTTTTATGGATTGCATGTTTTGGTGGAGGATTGCTATGTCTGTGAAATGCCCCATGTTACTCTTTCCAATTGTTTGTACTTCTTTGTGCTATCTGGTATGTGTGATATTTGGAGCGTTAAAATCTGTCTTGTGAGTGATTGTTTCAGTATTCTTTAAAGTGCTGGAGATATTCCTTAGGCAGGGGAACCTGTTGTCTGGATGTATCCTAAAAAAGACTTACTTTTCCTACCCATGACAACAGGTATTTGACCATGTGTGGCCCGAGATCCACCCCTTATACTTTCGTCTTAGGAACCACATTTATGTACAGCTTGGACAGCAATGAATTGTTCGCGGTGGTCATTTTCTATGGCCAGTTCGGTAACCCAACGTGACTGCAATGAACGACTCACATCGATACTCACTTTTACCTGATTCCAGGACTGTCGCAGATGTATTTGTCGTCTACACACTGCCGTGAACATGATTGCCGACATTTGAACAATACCTGTAAGGAAACAGATCTGCATTTGTTACTTACGGTATCTTAAGCTGAGAAGACAGATTGAACACACTTTGATAAAAGTGTATGTGTTTCGTCTAGGTTTTGTTTTGTATTGCACGGTTTGTTGGTTGCTTTTTACTGTTGTGAGGTATTTTCGCAGTAACAAAGTAAGTTGGGGTAACAAGCCGAATAAATAATAATTTCATGATTGTTCTTCGACTATTAGCTGGCGACGGGGTCCTTTATAGCACAATAATTATAAAATATCCTTCAACGATCTCCGAAATTTTGAGGTGGAGATCGTATTCACTTTATCTGAGCATCATCCATCACGATTCCGATAATGACCATTCTGTCCCAAGTTTCATACATGTAAGGTCAAATTTGCTTCTGAATATTTATCTTTTAATTGACAGATATGTGTAAAATTATGGGTTTAACGCGTTGGTATCCACTGCAAAAATTCCAGGCAGTAAAATTCGTTCACGAAAAAAATGGCTTTAAGAACAGATAGAGAAGATGCGTTATCAGTCTAGACACGGATTCGTTTCATTAAGCGCGAGAGCGTGGGGGAGGTGCTCATCCAACTCCAGCAGAAGTGTTACGCATCTCCGAGAGGTTAACAGTTAAAATTCTGCCAGCGTGGGTTCCAAGAAGAGTCACGTAAAATATTACATCAGCCTATATTCATACCGAGAGAAAGAAATTCGAACTCATACGGAAACCTACCGACAGTCGTTCTTCCCACTCTTAATTCAAGATTTGAAAGGGAAAGGAGGAAATGAGAGTCGTCCGTTGTAGATGTGGTAACAGCACATCGCTTTGTCTCGCGCACTACCATTATAAGAGCGTCTTCTGCATTGACAATTATTACTACAAGGCAGCTGTAACCAAGCACTCTCCAGCGCTAGACCGCTGCGTCAGGGCGTGATGAAAAGTAATGCGTCCAAATTTTTTATTTTGTTATCAATATCAGCTGAGGTTGTACATGTCATGACTATTACTCGGCCGGCTTTTTCCACTTCGCTGACGCAAGTTGAAATCCTCTGCGCTAGAGGGCTACGAATTGTAGCGTGTGACATGATTGTGTGTAACGTAATTATGTCGGTGTGTGAGAAACAGCGTGCTGTAATAGAGTTTCTAATCGCAGAAAACGTGCCTTCAACTGAAACCCACAGAAGAATGAAAGCCGTGTACGCTGATGATCGTATCGACTTCAGTAATAAGACAGGTGATGGAAGCTGGGTTCACCATTTTGATCCTGAAAACAAGAGAGCAACAATGGAGCTCCGCCAAAAAGGCTCACCGACATGAAAGGGGTTTAAGACCATGTCATCAGCAGTCAGTCATGCTCACAGTGTTCTGGAATGTTGAAGGTGAGGCGCATTTGGAATTCATGTCTAAAGGCACCACCATAAAGTCTGAAAGGTACTGCAAGACCCTTGTAGAACTGAAAGCATGAATTGGAATAGTTCGTCCACGCATGGAGCAACCTCTTCTTCAGCACGAAAGTACCAGACCTCATGTGAGCGCTTCGACCTCTGCAACAATCAGACTCCTTGGGTTCACTGTCATCGTTCGACTTGGCCCCATCCGATTGTCATCTGTTTTAAAAAACTTAAAGAACACCTTCGAGGACTTCACTCGCAGTCCTTCCTCGGGAAGAAAACGCACTAAAACCCTTTACTCTTCTTTTGAAGCCTCCATTCCTCTGCTTTCAGCACGAACCGAGTGAAGTGGACGCTCGAAGCGTGCACGTGCTCGTTCTGTTGACACGCGATTGTACACCCACGTCCTTCCAGTAGCAAATTTGGGGCCTCGGCGCTCTTACAGCCCTTCAGCAGTGTTCATCTTGCAGCCTCAGCCTTCTTTCTTTTTGAATGACCCTAATATAAAGGGGACCGAGAAAAGAACACTTTTTGGACCCATTCTTAAATACAACTCTGGTATTTGGGATCCCCACCAAACTGGATTAAAGAAAGACATCCAAGCAATTCAAAGGCTTATTGCTGGATTTGCTTCTGGTGGGCTCGGTCAACCCATGAGTATAGCGTAAATAATCCGAAACTCAAATGAGAATCGCTTGAAAGAAGATGACGTTCTTTTCGCGAAACGCTATTGAGGAAGTTTAGAGATTCGACATTGGCGACAGACTGTAGTACTATTCTACTGTCACCAACGATCATCTCGCGTAAGAACTAAAAGGATAGGTGAGGTAAATGAGGGCTCATAAGGAGACACATAGACAGTTGTTGTTACCTCCCTGCATTTGCGAGTGGTACACAAAAGGGAGTTACTAGCTGCGATACGTACACTGTATGGTGGGTTGTTGCAGATTTGGATGTAGATGAATTTAAATCGGATCGGGATCTGAACTCTTCCCCTCCCGAATAGCACAGTAATCTGTACTACTGGTATTGAAAGCAGCGTATGTCGCTTAAACTTAATAAGGCCACAGGGATCGCCAGAGTCACAGTCAAATTCTTTATACTACGTCTTCAGGTCACGAGTGGCCTACCGGGACCATCCGACCGCCGTGTCATCCTCCGTGGAGGATGCGGATAGGAGGGGCATGGGGTCAGCACACCGCTCTCCCGGTCGTTATGATGGCATTCTTGACGAAGCCGCTACTAATCGGTCGAGTAGCTCCTCAATTGGCATCACGAGGCTGAGTGCACCCCGAAAAATGGCAACAGCGCATGGCGGCCTGGATGGTCACCCAGCCAAGTGCCGACCACGCCCGACAGTGCTTAACTTCGCTGATCTCACGGGAACCGGTGTATTCACTGCGGCAAGGCTGTTGCTAGTCAAATACTTTACAGAATATATAACTGAATCAGCTCCTTTTGTTGATCACGATTTACCGCAGATTCTTTGAGAAGAAGTGTGTTCCCCTTCACTGCAATGGTACAATACAGGCTAGTCCCATTTATTTAAAAAAAAAGGAAAGTAGAATTCATTCGAACAGCTGCCGTCCTGTATAGCTCTTATCTGACTTCTAGAACATCATGCACCACCTAGAACAAAATGATTTTCTCCGTCGAAATCAGCCTGTGTTCTGAAAATACTGACAGTGTAAAATTTAACTTGCACTCATCACACATGATGTACTAACTGCCACGAATTGGGGAAACCAAGGTGGCCGTAGTCAGCGGCTCAGAGAGCGTGACTGTTCACTCGTTCCCGCAACAGGTGGTGCCACACACGCGTAATGCGCGGCGAGCAAGGGCACTAACGCGCCCTCGTGCGCGACGTCATGTCACATGGCGTGATCCCGTGGTCCCCGGAGTGGGATTAAGCTGCCCGCACCGCGACACTGCGCCCTGCCCTCCTTTGCCACGTCATGTCTCGTGGCGTAATCCCGTGATCTCTGCAGTGGGATTAAGCTGCCCGCACCACGACAGCAAGCCAGTGTCGTATTTAGTCTACATGCTTGCAACATGCGCGTCGGTTGCGAGCTAGTACTACGTATGGCGTTAACGCTGGCTGGATTTCTCATAGCAGATGACGGAGTTCATTCACGGACTTCAGATGTTTTACAGTGTTAATGCCTTGCGTAACTGTAACCCTCCAGAAGTTTGCGTTGTGCATTGAACTCTTCGGATTCTGTTTCACCAAACGTGCACATTTCGATTTTATATGATGTAAATTATTGCAATGCCAAAAAGAAATGTTGAAATGTGTGTGAAATCTTATGGGACTTAACTGCTAAGGTCATCAGTCCCTAAGCTTACACACTAATTAACCTAAATTATCCTAGGGACAAACACACACCAATGCCCGAGGGAGGACTCGAACCTCCGCCGGGACCAGCCGCACAGTCCATGACTGCAGCGCCTAGACCGCTCGGCTAACGCAATGCCAAAGTTGTGACCGTTTGTGGCTAATATAGCTCTCAAATCAATTACATTACACATGTAAATTTCAATTTTTCGGGTGTATGCGTTTCAAATTATGTATTTCTCTAAATTGCAAGTTTTTGTAAATCATGTTGAAGCAAATTGAAATAGTTGAAAAGAAAAACACCTGTCTCATGCTGTACATTAAGATTTTTTCTTTTTTTTATTATTTAACTTGTGCACCCACACACTTTCCGCCTTAGTTACAAGACTTCTTCAGTAGTTCTGAAATATTGGACGGTTTTTTCATTTGCCCATATGAGTTATCGTCTGGCCACATAGGTTATTGATTTTAAACATTCCACTGAAGTTTTTAGAATAAAATGGAAACGTTCTTACAGATCAGCATTTAATTCGTTATTTGTGAGCCAGACAGCTTTCACTCATGTGCCAAACGTTTTGGCTTACAAATAATGAATCAGACGCCGATTTGCAAGTATTTTTACATTTTATTATAGGAACTTCAGTGAACTGTTTTAAATCTATAACCTATGTGTGCGAACGATAACCTATATGTGCAAACGAAAAAAATCGCGTAGTATTTCAGGACACCCACTGAAGATGCCTTGTAACTAAGGCGAAACGCGCCTGGATGCACAATTTAAATAATAAAAAAAAACATTCTGTGCAGCGCGCAAAAGGCGTTTTTCTTTGAAACTACTGCGCCGGCCTTTGTGGCCGAGCGGTTCTAGGCGCTTCAGTCCCGAACCGCGCTGCTGCTACGGTCACAGGTTCGAATCCTGCCTCGGGCATGGATGTGTGTGATGTCCTTAGGTTAGTTAGGTTTATTGGTTCTAAGTCTAGGGGACTGATGACCTCAGATGTTTAGTGGTTGGTTGGTTGGTTGGTTTTTGGGGAAGGAGACCAGACAGCGTGGTCATCGGTCTCATCGGATTACGGAAGGATGGGGAAGGAAGTCGGCCGTGCCCTTTCAGAGGAACCATCCCGGCATTTGCCTGGAGTGATTTAGGGAAATCACGGAAAACCTAAATCAGGATGGCCGGACGCGGGATTGAACCGTCGTCCTCCCGAATGCGAGTCCAGTGTCTTACCACTGCGCCACCTCGCTCGGTCAGATGTTTAGTCCCATAGAGTTTAGAGCCATTTGAACCATTTTTTAAAACTATTGCAATATACACACAGCTGCTGCGAAAGCGGCCACCGCGAGAAACTTGTCATGTTAAAGCAATATAGTAAGCAGTTATTGCGAACTGTGAGCTTTCTGACAAAAAATCACAAATCACGTCGCACAATTGCGACGTTAGTCCACACTCATGCAGTATGATTAGAAGCCGCTTGGGAGGATCGGTGTCAGAAGTCTTCTGGAAATCTAGAAACACTGAAATCGCGTTAGATCCCCTGTCGATAGCACTGTTTACCGCGTATGAATAAACATCTAGTTGTGTTCCACAAGAACGAAGTGTTCCGAATCCGTGCTGGTTGTGTCAGTATGGCGATTTTTTCGAGATAATTCATGTCTGAACACAATATATGTTCTAAAATCCTGCTACAAATCGACGTCAGTGATATAGATCTACAGTTCACACTGAGTTCTATTTCATTTTTTGTGTATCGGTGTTGACCCGTGCAATTTTCTAGTCTTTAGACGGGGATCTCCCGTCTAGCGAGTTGTTGCACGGTATTGCTAAAGGTGAAGCTATTTCGTCAGCATACTCCGAAAGGAACCTAATTGGTATGCAGTCTGCACCAGAAGAATTAAGTTGCTTAGCTACACAGAGATTTGTAGCTGTACACGATCCTCGCTTCTGGCGGCGAAACAGCAGAGAGGGATTTGACTGGGCGGCAGAAGAATAGATACGGGCACAGCGAGCGCTAAGTGCTAAAGTAGACGATTAGCCAGTTAGGTAGAGTGGATCGTATTTACTGTTGCGGCCGTGGCGCGTTCCTGCGTCTTGCCGCCTGCGAGCTTCACATTCTGCCAACCCAGTGAATACACTTACTTCACAGGAACCCCGCGCTTACTTACAAACACTGAACACATATACCGTCAACTGGGACAACTTGGCCACTTGGCACAACTTCGCCGATTTTTGGAAATGAGTATGTTTGGTGCTCTTCCAAATTTCTTAACTAACCTACAGGCACCACTCTTTGCATTGCGTACCGAGGACATTTTTCTATGGCACTTTCCATGTTTTCATCATTGTACACGTTTCGAGGTCTTTATGGATAGTTTTGCTTCTGTCGTAGATTTTTTGTAGTCTGCAAAATGTCTCGACCTGCTCATTCATTCACATTTGAGTAAAAACTACTTGTTTTGTTGAGTTCTTCACCTTCTTTCTCCTTCTCCTGATCTTTTTCTTCCTCAGCGTTTGTCAAGCAATGTAGCGAGGTACGCTCTTGGACTGTCTCCATTTGACACTATATTGCGCTTGGTCACGGTGGAGACACGGTATCTTTAGATCTATATGAATGGCGTTTGACAGCATTGCCTCGGTCTCTCATAGGTCATTTACCATCGGCTTGCAGGGATTAACCACATTTTATTTATTCTTGATCTGTTCGAAGTATGTGTCCAAATTATCTTCGCAATGATAGGTGCCACTCCGTACCATTTCATCAATGGTCACATCACCATGTCGTTTCAGACCAGACGTCCATCACAGAAAGTAGTTCCCCTTCTTTCTTTTGTTATGGTCCAACATTCTGCACCGTACAAGGAAACTGAGCGGAGTGTAGAGTGATATATTTTCGACTAAGGTCGGTCCAGGATCTTCTTACCACGAAGGACATCAATCATTGTCCTGCTTGTAAGCCATGCTTTGCTAGCTCGGTTTGTGATTTCGGGAACGAGTGATCTGTTGGCAGTGATTTTTGAGCCAAGATACTTTAAGATATTTCGCAGTTGTATACTGCCGATTTTGATGGTGCTCGTATTATTTGCATCTATTGACAGATATTCTGTCTTCTTTATATTTTGTCGTAGTCCAAACTGTTAAAGGTGTTTCTTCCGTGCTCAGACAAGATCGTTCTTGTCTTCAGGAGCCAGTAGGCTATGTAATTGTCTTTCAGAATCACTTTTAGGTGTAAAAGTTGGGTTCCATTTTGGTTTAGTAATAGTACTTGATAATATTGCAACAAGAAAGTTTGTGGAAACTGTTCAACTTTGCCATACTAGAATATTGTGATTTTTGAAACTTTTTCAGCACTTCTTCTCAGATCCTGCGGTTTTAGTTTTGTTTTACGTGTTAAAATATCTAAATACGTTAGGACCAAGATGGAAGGCCGCAGTATTAAAATTATGAAATAACTGTGCAGCTAACTGTGTCTGCATTGGTTAGTAAAGAAAGGAACAGTGAGAAAAAGAAAACAGCTCAAAGATATAACATTCCACTTAGAACCCCTGAAAATAAAGTAAAGTGATCCCATTCAAAGACACCATGGCGCCTGGCTAAGTTGAGCAATGATGAGCAAGAAGAGAACTTCAAACATATCTTTGTCGAGTCTATTAAGATAGAGAGTTGGAGTTTTCATATCTTCGATAACTGAGAGAGGGACCAGTTTTTACTCCCCAAAAGTGCCTGTTGGAAATTTATACAATGTGCAAGGCACTATGTACGTACTTCACCTTCCTTACAATTAAATCCGGAATAAGAAACCTTTCCTCATAAAAAGTCCACAATTTTCTTTGAACTGCGAAGTGAATGAGTTCAAGCTGTCTATTTTACTGTTTGTATGTATACATTTTACAAAGCTGTCGATTTTTCAAGGTAACTTTGCGATCGCTTTTTTTTAACTCGTAAATATTTTTTCTTTTGTCAGGTTACCACAAACTGTGAAACTAGAGGTCAAGAGTTGTAGTAATTTTAAAGCATCTTCGTACGTTTAGTTTACCACAATTGTTGAAAGAAGGAAAAAGAATTAGCAAAGCTCTCCATGTTGAAGGTACTTCTTTGTAATATACCGTATTTACGGGTTTTATACAATTCGCTTGTCGCCTTTTCCATAAAATAAAGCAATTAATTGGTTTTCATGTCGTAACACCTTTTCCGATTTTTCATTATCTGGCTACAGATTAAAAATCGCATTTAAGGTGGGAGGGGGGGGGGGGGAGGGAGAGTCATCTATATAACAGAAATGATAACTTTTATTAAATGTATTTATTTACGATTGTCGATTCTGTTATACTGCCATTCTCAAGAAATAGATCAGCAAGATGAGGATCAATGCATGGTAATTACTTTTAACAGAAAATCATCCTCGTATCAACTACATTTACATATTTCGTGTCATATGCATAATAAGAAACTATGACTTGCCATCTATAAAAAATAATTAAAAGTTTCATTGAATTCATGTCAAAATTTCACTGTTATTTGTCACTGTACATACACCAAGTGTGATATTTCACAGCTAAACCTCTGTGAACGTACTTTTATAAAGTTGTCGAGGAATCAGGTCTAATTATGCATACGACATGAAATATGTAGATATGGCTGGCAGGACAGTTTGCCCTTAAGATGAATCAATATGCACTGAACCGATTCATAATGAGGTCGTTACTTGAGAAAATGTTAATAGTTGAGCTTGCAATAGTAAATACGTTTAACCATAGGCCACGTGGCAACCGTTGTTACTACTAAAACACTGCAGCATTGTGGAAGCAACTAAACAGAAAATAGTCTGATCTTTACAAAATTATGCGTAGTTACTACGATAAAAAGTGTCAACAAACATAGCAGCTACTACCAAAGATACTGTAAGTAACGAAAAGAATTGTTCCCACCCGTTAAAGATAATAAAAAAAGCGGCTCCCACAGAGAAATACAGCCCTCACGATCGTATACTACAAGCCCTTCGGCCACACAAGATCCTTTGCAATTCAAATGGGCCTCACGTGTCTACAACCCATCACGTAACACCAAATTTTTCAAGTTTCTATGCCAATGGTTCATTGTTGCCACACTTTTAGGTGCCTATGTGAACAGAATGTTTTTCGGCGTGTTTTATTCGGAAAACTTGTTTGTACGTATTACACCAATTCTGTGGGTGAGCTTATTGAAGTTTATATTGAAAACGGCTCTTGTAGGGCAGGAAAAATAAGGCTCACAGTGTAGATGACATTCTTTCAAAATTAGATGTTTGAGAGAACCGAATACTAAGAAACTCTTCCCCTTCGTAGGTATGACATATGAGGCTGGGAAAAAAGCCCTCAGAATACAAGAAGAACGTAATAATCTCAGTATCGAAGAATACAGGTACTGACAGGTATGAGTGTTATCGAACCACCACTTTAATAAGTCATGGTTGCAAAATATTAACAATTATTACTTACAGAAGAATGGAATGACTGGTGAAAGCCGCCCTGGGAAGATCAGTTTGGATTTCTGAGAAATGCAGGAGCACGGCAAGCAATACTGGTCTTACGACTTAGAAATAAGGAGATTCACATTTGTAATATTAATTGCCGGTTGGTAGGACATGTTCTGAGGCATCAAGGGATCACAAATTTAGCATTGGAGGGCAGCGTGGAGGGTAAAAGTCGTAGAGGGAGACCAAGAGATGAATACACAAGGATGTAGGTACTGGGAGATGAAGAAGCTTGCACAGGGTAGAGTAGCATGGAGATCTACATCAAACCAGTCTCTGGACTGAAGACCACAACAACAATTTTAATTGGTTCAAAGGAAACTTTCGATGATGTTAAGTGGAACACCATATTTGAAATTCTTAAATTATCAAGGATAAAACGCATGGGGCAAACTGTTGCAACCGCTTTCGCAATAAACTTTTTGCAGCTATAACAGTCGAAGGACATGATAGGGGGGGGGGGGGGGCAGTATTGAGAAGCGAGTGAGACAAGTCTGCAGCCTACACTCTTGTTTGCAGTCAGTACATTAAGAAAGCAGTAAAGGAAAACAATAGGGAATTTAGAAAAGGAATTAGAAGTGCAGGAGCAATAAACAAAAACTACAGAGTTTCCTGATGACATTGTAATTCTGTCAGAAGCGATGTAATGTTTGGAAGTTAAGATATACAAAATAGATAATCTCTTTAAAATAGGATATGAGATAAAAATCAGCCAGAGCAAAACAAAGATAATGGAGCGTAATCGAGCTAAATCAGCTAAATTAGACTGGGAAATGACAGACTGAAATTAATAAACAAGTTATACTATATGAGAGACGAAATAACTGATTCTGGCAGATGTAAAGTATATATAAAATGCAAAGTGGAAAGGATGAAGAAAGAGTTTCTGAAAATGATTGATTTGTTAACATAGACTAAAAAGTCAAATGTTACGTTTGATGTAGAAAACAGCCAAAATTACAAGATTCGTTGTTTTCATTTAATTGATGACTAGTTTTGGGTTACTGAATCCATTTTCCAAACGGGTTTAGTAAAAAGATTGAATCTTCAAACTTTGGCTGTCTTATACATCAAACTGCTTAACACAAGTTGCTGGAAATGCGTAAGTGCTAGATTTTCATATCTGAAATTATTCGTCTGGACTTTATGGTAATGTAGCCTTACCTAGTAGAGAAACATGGCACCGTTACTGAACAATTTTGATAAAGAGCCCACAGTCCTCTCTCTGTCGTACAGCGTGTATCAGGCAGTACAAAGGGATCGTTCGATCACTGAGCACAAAATGAACATGGCTGCAGTATACATGCTCATGGGCCGTCCACAAAAGGATACCACGTTCCGCTGCTACAAGATGAATATGCATGTTTTTAATTTTTTTTAAGGATGAGCCAAACAATTACGGAACACTGGCCGTTGTGTGGCTGAATACTTCGTCATGGCATGAGTACATAAGCGGAGCAGCGACGAATATGGAATCATTCCAGCGACGATACGGGCCGCAAATGGGGAAATCCACCGACATGTGTGACTTTGACAAAGGGCAGGTTGTTATGGGTTAATGCGGTTAATTCTCGTCTGTTTCCAGTGCTGGATTGGAAAAATACTTGATGTAGACTGTCAAAGCATCTGAAGATGAGCCCCCAACCATCGTCAATTGAAATAAAATCACGACTGTGACTGAATTACTTCTGCAGATGGGTAAAGAGATTACGCAGTCTGGTTACTACCGTGTTTATACACCTTCCGAACGCTATACTAAAGCGATTATGCGTCGTGTATTGAAATAATATCACGATTGTGACTGAAGGTGTTTATTCTTTACTTTACGAAAATAATTGAGTACTGAATAAAAATATGTATTATGAATATTTTATAGCTTTATTTCTTAATTCGTTGGATGGCCGGATTACCCGCCTGGGTAGCTGCGGATGTTAGCAAACCGCTTCCGTCACCGTATCGAATCGCCCGAGGATTAACGACGATGGCCGGTGTGCGGCTAGTCTGGATGTGGTTTATAGGCGGTTTTCCACATCCCACTGAGAGAATACCGGGCAGGTACCCATGTACCGCCCCAGTTACACAATTCGCAAACTTATAGAAAACGTTCGAACACTTTCACAAGTACGACAGTAGACACAGTCAGTTGGGGTACACAAATTCCGACCCGCCTTCCCGGAGGGTAAAGGTGTGGCGACAGGAAGGGATGCAAAATTCGTTAATTAACGTGCAGGCCTCGTGTAGAGGTGGGATAAAAACACATGTAAACGGGGAAGGAGGTGATGAATATTGTGATTTGAATGAGATTAGGATGTCGTCAAAACAGAAAGCTAGTATCCGTGTTCAGAGCAAAAATGTTGAAATGCCTACTTTGTATATAATAATGAAGTATGCTCTAGTTTTACGTATCACTGCAATCTACGTTCAAAAAGATATTGAAAGTATAAATATAAAACGTTAGGGGTGCAGTAAGTTTTATTTCTGTGAAATTTTGTTCTTAGGACACGAAACGCTTTCAGACTCAACGAATTATGTGAAAAAAAAGTGACACTTCCAAAATGTTGCCCCCTCCTAGAAGAATTTCTATGGACGCCCCCGATCATGATTATGTATATGGTGCGCTCGTGATTCACATATGAGAGTGGGGCGGGATACAACCTCTAGCCTTCAGAGCTCGAGTATTTGACTTATTGGAGCCGAGACGATACCCACGACGGGACGATTCCTGACTGCTGACGACAACATTGCCAGCTCCTAATCGTGAAGAGCAAACTACTCCAGGCAGTAACTAAGATATAAAACCTTCCACAAAGCTAGCACGATCTATAACGAATCGGCCGTCCTTCCATGTTGCCACACTCAAGTATGGACAAACATTATGTAACGCACGTTCTCTCATATTCCGTCAGGACATTTTATACTCTTCGGATTCACATCCCATGAAGGAATCCATTCTCCACAACACAGCAACAGCACCCATTTCGTGAGCCCCATTCCCCTCGTTAATTTCTTGCCGAACCAATAACTGACAGGGAACTGCTTTGGGATTGTAACGCAATCACCTTTTTAACTGTGAAGAAATCCATACTGCTGCAAAACGCGTCTTTGGGATTGTAACGCAAGCAACTTTCTAACTGTCAAGAAATCCATACTGCTCCAAAACGAGTATATGTGCCTCGTGGTTGCTTCGAGGGTGTCAAAATCTGTCGCTCCACAGAATCTATTCCCTGTCTTTCCTGGCGTCACACGGTCTGGGTTTTGGCTGAATTGGCTGTCTCCTCATTTCCCTTTAAAAATAAACACGCAATCTATATGTAAATTCGCGAGCTTGACATTTCCAGCTTATCTCCTCCCCAAAATCTCGTGATCCATACGCTGTGGTCTTGCTGTCTTCAGGCCGAAGTCTGGTCTGATGCCGTTCTCTACGATAGTCTATCCTGTGCAGTCCTCTATAGCTTTAGTCTTGGCATCACTCTACTACTTTCCTACAACTGCATCTACACTCCGCAAGCCACCTTACGGTGTTTGGCGATGGGTATTTCTGGTGACACTATCATTTCTTCTCTTTCCTCTTCCATTCACGAACAGTACGTGGGAAAAGTGACTGTCGATAAAACTGCGTATGACATCTAATTTGTCTAATTTTCTCGTCGTGCTCATTTCATGAGACATAGAATGAGGGGCAGAGTCATGGTCTACATCTACATCTACATTCATACTCCGCAAGCCACCCAACGGTGTGTGGCGGAGGGCACTTTACGTGCCACTGTCATTACCTCCCTTTCCTGTTCCAGTCGCGTATGGTTCGCGGGAAGAACGACTGTCTGAAAGCCTCCGTGCGCGCTCTAATCTCTCTAATTTTACATTCGTGATCTCCTCGGGAGGTATAAGTAGGGGGAAGCAATATACTCGATACCTCATCCAGAAACGCACCCTCTCGAAACCTGGCGAGCAAGCTACACCGCGATACAGAGCGCCTCTCTTGCAGAGTCTGCCACTTGAGTTTATTAAACATCTCCGTCACGCTATCACGGTTACCAAATAACCCTGTGACGAAACGCGCCGCTCTTCTTTGGATCTTCTCTATCTCCTCCGTCAACCCGATCTGGTACGGATCCCACACTGATGAGCAATACTCAAGTATAGGTCGAACGAGTGTTTTGTAAGCCACCTCCTTTGTTGCTTGTCTACATTTTCTAAGCACTCTCCCAATGAATCTCAACCTGGTACCCGCCTTACCAACAATTAATTTTATATGATCATTCCACTTCAAATCGTTCCGCACGCATACTCCCAGATATTTTACAGAAGTAACTGCTACCAGTGTTTGTTCCGCTATCATATAATCATACAATAAAGGATCCTTCTTTCTATGTATTCGCAATACATTACATTTGTCTATGTTAAGGGACAGTTGCCACTCCCTGCACCAAGTGCCTATCCGCTGCAGATCTTCCTGCATTTCGCTACAATTTTCTAATGCTGCAACTTCTCTGTATACTACACATCATCCGCGAAAAGCCGCATTGAACTTCCGACACTATCTACTAGGTCATTTATATATATTGTGAAAAGCAATGGTCCCATAACACTCCCCTGTGGCACGCCAGAGGTTACCTTAACGTCTGTAGACGTCTCTCCATTGATAACAACATGCTGTGTTCTGTTTGCTAAAAAATCTTCAATCCAGCCACACAGCTGGTCTGATATTCCGTAGGCTGGTATAGCGATATGCAAATATACAGATGGAGGTAATATCGCGTAGACAAGGTATAAAAGGGCAGTGTATTAGGGGAGCTGTCATTTGTACTCAGGTGGTTCATGTGAAAATATTTCTGCAGTGATTATGGCCGCACGACGGAAATTAAGACTTTGAACGCGAAATGGTAATTGCATCTAGACGAAAGGGACATTCCATTTCGGAAATCGTTAGGGAAATCCATATTCCGAGATCACAGTCCCAAGAGTGTTTCGAGAATTCCAAATTTCAGGCATTACCTCTCACCACGGAAAACGCAGTGGCCGACGGCCTTCACTTAACGACTGAGAGCAGCAGCATTTGCGAAGAGTTGTCAGTGCTAAGGGACAAGCAACACTACGTGAAATAGTGGCATAAAACAATGTGGGACGTACGAGGAACGTATCCATTAGGACCGTGCAGCGAAATTTGGCGTTAACGGGCTATAGCAGCCGACGACCATCGCGAACACCTTTTGCTAACAGCACGACATCACCTTTCCGGCTCGTTACGCGCGAAAGGCGGAAAGATTCCTTGGTAGTAGTCTCCAGACGCAATGATGAAGACACTATGTGCACCGTCAATCTGTACATCAAAGGCTACACAGGTTGCATACTCATACGCAAAAAATGTTCAAATGTGTGTGAAATCTTATGTGACTTAACTGTTAAGGTCATCAGTCCCTAAGCTTACACACTACTTAACCTAAATTATCCTAAGGGCAAACACACACACCCATGCCCGAGGGAGGACTCGAACCTCCGCCGGGACCAGCCGCACAGTCCATGACTGCAGCGCCCCAAACCGCTCGGCTAATCCCGCGCGGCTCATACGCAAAGAAGGAAAAAAAAAAACACTTTATACTGTATGTTTTATAATTAATAGTGAAAACTGACACGGGTACTTGGTTTATACGACGACTGTCGAAAGGCGTTCTACCAAACATGGATCCACAAGCCAGCCCATTCCTGCAGAATATGTGAGCGTTTTATAAATTCGAATATAACAAATTTCCTGAAGATAGAAAAGCTCCTGTCCACAAATCAGCACGGATGTTGAAAGTATCACTTGTGCGAATCATGGATAAAGAGCACTTTAACACATAACACTTCCACCACCAAAATTTCTTCTCATTCCTAACTGCTGCTCTGTTCTCAGAGCATGTCAGTCATATTGAAAGCCATCCGGACCATCTAAAATAAACTTCTTCTCATCACTGAAGATCATTTTATCCCGTTCTCTAGTCCATGGAGCATGTTCTTCAGCAAACTCCAATCTATTCTGTGTATGTTTTGGTATTATATCATGTTTCAGCAGTCCTTCCTTGAATACAAGATGTTTCCATCTGGCAAAATTTATCGTGCACGTCTGGCAGTTACTGTCAGCTGTGAATCAGCAACAAGTTGAGAAGAATAAAGGTTTGTGGTCCTTGATTTCTGAAAAAGCAACCGTTTCGATGTCTCAGAGAATTTTCTACTAAGCCCATATTTTCCGTTCTGTACATATAAAAAAAATGGTTCAAATAGCTCCAAGCACTATGGAACTTAACTTCTGAGGTCATCAGTCCCCTAGAACTTAGAACTACTTAAACCTAACTAACCTAAGGACATCACACACATCCATGCCCGAGGCAGGAATTGAACCTGCGATCGTGGCGGTCGCGCAGTTCCAGACTGTAGCGCCTAGAACAGTTCGGCCACCCCGGCCGGCCTGTACATATCGTGCTCCCAGTCAAACGAAATTATAATTCAATATACTGCAACGGTTCAGCTTCTTGGCGATTTTACGGTTAGAGAGTTCCATTTGTTTGTACGCTCCAATTTTGATTTTCATAACATCATAAGTTTTCCTTGTGGCGTTGTCACAGTCATGATATATGTACACAATAAGCATTGTTACTAATGGTGTCTGTTTCCTGTCTGCAGGAAAGGCACGTACGTGCACACTAAAACCGCACAGAGACGACTTCCTTTATACCGAAGCCGGCCGGAGTGGCCGAGCGGTTCTAGGCGCTACAGTCTGGAACCGCGCGACCGCTTCGGTCCTAGGTTCGAATCCTGCCTCTGGCATGGATGTGTGTGATGTCCTTAGGTTAGTTAGGTTTAAGTAGTTCTAAGTTCTAGGGGACTGATGACCACAGCCGCTGAGTTCCATAGTGCTCAGAGCCATTTTTTTAAACCGAATTTCACCCTCTTCAATCCGAATCGTTGATGTCTTGTTGTTACTGTACTACTGACATCAAGTGCGACACCATTTGACTGCATTTGTCAATATAGTGGCTTTCATAATATTGCATGTACACTGTACACAACTATTCTAATCGACAACGATAATTTTTCTACAAAAATCCATGCCTTTATATTGGTTTGCACTACCGTAGGGTGTGAATTTTAATATACTGACAGGACGGCTCTGATAGTTTAGTGTGGGTTAGCATTCTCTGCTGAGGGAGGATGTTGGGCAGCTGAAGAAGGCTCGATGATGGTTACAATGACTTCTTTATTGAGGCTTGATTACAGTCATTAGCGGGCGGCGCGGACAATATGACGGCGTCTCCCCAGAGGCGTGGCCTCGGGCTGCAACTGCGTGTTACGCTGCTAGGTAGTTGGCGCTGCGTCGTCAGGTTCCAATGTTTCCTGGCAGTAGTGGGTGTGGCTGCGTCGGTCCCCTGGGCTCAGGGCGTAGTGATCTTCTGTTGATACGCCGGCAAGGGCAGAGATGGTTGGAACGTTACGTCGTACTCCCGGGACGGCGGCAAAGTGCGGAGCGACCCCTTACTCCCAAGGGCTTACGCGGCAAACAGCGGTTAGTGTCCCAGCTGAGGCAGAAGTGTGTGCTTTATCGGAGCGGCGCCGAGTAGCACAGGCTATACGTCTCATTTCTACCCTGCAGTTCTACGATGACGGGCTGGTTCGAGTGTCCTTAAAAACCGCTTTTCCGTGCTGATTTCTGCTGTTTACCGCGACAGGTGTATCGCGCCGAATGTCTAGGACGTGTCGGGAGTTCTGGCTCTCGTAATTGAAATGCGATACTCCTGCGGGCACGTGTCGGCAGCAAGTGCCCTCGCCAGCTGTGATCGATATGCCGGTTCCCTGGTTTCGTCATGCCTTTCTCCTGGTTCCAAGTCTCTTTTTACGGGGAGCATTCACTATATAACGCAGATCTTTCTTTCCTCGGCCAATTCGTTTGAAAAAATGTGGAATTTGCTGTGGGACATCATGAAAAAAATGGTTCAAATGGCTCTGAGCACTATGGGACTTAATATCTGTGGTCATCAGTCCCCTACAACTTAGAACTACTTAAACCTAACTAACCTAAGGACATCACACACATCCAAGCCCGAGGCAGGATTCGAACCTGCGACCGTAGTGGTCGCGCGGTTCCAGACTCAAGCGCTTACAACCGCTCGGCTACAACGGCCGGCATAGGCACTTGCAGAATAGCCACGGAGACCTGTCAGTAAACAAAAGCACGGTAAGTCGTTGGGCGAGATGTTTGTCATATCGCAACAAGGTCGTGCAAACCCCGTCCGATCTCCAGCTTGCCAGCTGGTCGCACAAAGCTTTGCAATGTGCGGCCACTGTCATTCCACTGCTATCTGTCTGGCTCGATGAAGGATACACTCCGTGGGAAACAGTACGTGGATGTTGGGGAGGTTATTGATGCAGCATGACGTTCACTCCGACGTCGACCATTAGAGTGATACCATGCGGGCATAAAGGTAGAGTAAGGCCGTAGAATGGAACGGAGATTATACTGAAATATAGGGTTTTATAGCCAAATGGGTGGGGAATAATATGCTGTACTGGAATCCTGAATGAAACCAACATGCTTTCAAAAAAAAAAAAAAATGGTTCAAATGGCTCTGAGCACTATGGGACTTAACTTCTGAGGTCATCAGTCCCCTAGAACTTAGAACTACTTAAACCTAACTAACCTAAGGACACCACACACATCCATGCCCGAGGCAGGATTCGAACCTGCCACCGTAAGGTCACGCGGTTCCAGACTGAAGCGCCTAGAACCTCACGGCCAAACCGGCCGGCCAACATGCTTTCAGAAGGCCCTCGTATAATTTCATCCCTTTACAATACAAGGCCGGCCGGGGTGGCCGAGCGGTTCTAGGCGCTACAGTCTGGAAACGCGCGACCGTTACGGTCGCAGGTTCGAATCCTGCCTCGGGCATGGACGTGTGTGATGTCCTTAGGTTAGTTAGGTTTAAGTAGTTCTAAGGTCTAGGGGACTGATCACCTCAGAAGTTAAGTCCCATAGTGCTCAGAGCCATTTGAACCATTTGAACAATACAAGGCTGCTACCTGTGGCAGCTAAAATGGCTCCAACCCGAAGGAATATGGTCGAATAGGTCTTGGATGACAGATGCGGGTACGTCGTTCGATGCTGCCTCAGCTTTGTGCCACAGTTCGTCAATCGCAGTGGCTGCCAGTCTCTCGACAACACCAGATGATCCAGTGTATGCAGGCCATGGCAACAGTCAAACGCCTTACGTATAGAGTTAGGTCTGCACAGCACAGGCAACATCTAGCGTTATCTTGTTACAAGATTATCTCGTTACAAGATAACGCCACAGAGACTTCTAAGACAGGGAGCAGCCACCGGCACTAACACGTTAGAAACATAGCGCCGGCTGTCCAGATTATATTCATTCTCCTGGGAGCCTCCATACACACATACATCCATCGTGACGCAGTAAGCAGAGATGAGACGTACCAAAAAAGATGACGTGATGCTACTCCTATGTCCAGCGTTGCCTTTGGCACCACCAATGTACGTTTTCCTGTCTCTGCAGCTGCGTCAAAGAAAGTAGCAACAATGGGCACCCTGCTGACAATCTACAGTGTTCCAGGTGTGTTCACACTGTCCTTGTGAGTAGCTGTTTTGCTACAACTGAACCCATTTCCAAACTCTGGGTATGTTTTGTGGCTGTTCGATCGTGAATGGCTGAGTGGACAATAAGTTGGAAATTTGTGGTAAGGTCTTATGGGACCAAAGTGCTCAATTCATCGGTCCCTAGACCTACACACTACTTAATCTAACTTAAACTAACTTCTTCTACGGACAACACACACACTCATGCCCGAGAGAGGATTGGAACTTCCGACGGGGGAGTTGCATGGACCGTGACAAGGTGCCCTAGGCCGCGCGGCGAACAATAAGTATATCTTCTCTCCATCTATACATTGAGATTCTCCATGACGTTGAGTATGGCCTTCCTAAATCCATGGGATTCATATTCGCATAAAAGTCATGAAATAACAACCAGCTCACGCGGTAGCATCGCGGGACAATACCCCGCAGCCTCAATAGTACACGATCCTGCCGCTGTAACTTTCGAACACGCGCTGGCAGACATTTCACCTTCTTGTACGATGTTCTCACAAACAACCAACAGTGACATAAGACTTCTAAATAAGAAACCCGCCCTCCCACCGGAGGTTAGAGTTCTCCCTCGGGCATGGGTATGTGTATTCTTCTTAGCATAAGTTAGTTTAAGTAGTGTGTAAGTCTAGGAACAGATGACCTTAGAATTCACACACATTTGAACATTGTAAGAAAACTGGTGCGTAAATTTTCCTTACGCAGTGTGATTCTCATTAACATTTAAAAGCCGGCCGCGGTGGTCTCGCGGTTCTAGGCGCGCAGTCCGGAACCGTGCGACTGCTACGGTTGCAGGTTCGAATCCTGCCTCGGGCATGGATGTGTGTGATGTCCTTAGGTTAGTTAGGTTTAACTAGTTCTAAGTTCTAGGGGACTAATGACCTCAGAAGTTGAGTCCCATAGTGCTCAGAACCATTTGAACCATTTGAACCAGATTACGTACCTCGCTGCAAGAGTAGCGATGGGGTTTGTCGATTCTACCCTTCACGATAGGGGACAGTGCTACGCTTCGCTCCACTAGTTTATTCTGTTTTCCAACACCTTTTGTGAATGTGATTTGTTGTAAACGTAGAAGTTACAGAATTATTATCGTCGCTATAGCCGGCCGGCATGGCCGTGCGGTTCTAGGCGCTACAGTCTGGAACCGAGCGACTGCTACGGTCGCAGGTTCGAATCCTGCCTCGGGCATGGATGTGTGAGATGTCCTTAGGTCAATTAGGTTTAATTAGTTCTAAGTTCTAGGTGACTGATGACCTCAGAAGTTAAGTTGCATAGTGCTCAGAGCCATTTGAACCATCCTCGTTATAACCATTGAAAAGCGGTTATTATTTTGTGTTTCTTTCCTTTTGTCTCTTCTTTTTTTTGTTTGCACACTTTATTTCGAAAAAAAAGTAGGTTATTAACAGAAAGCGGTGCCATTCTGAAGCTTATACTTATTTACTTGTGACGCAATACGGTAGGTTTTTGTTGCATCGTAGTTCGCAATTTAACATCGGAGGCCGCGAAACCGGTAAATAAAATAATAAATCTTACCTCAATGTAAACGCACACCTGTCTAACACAATGCAAAGAAAAATGCTACCAGACGCAAGACTCGAACCCTGAGTCCCACATGCTGAAATCGATCATGTAGAGCAGGAACAACACCGATGTCAATACTTGACTTGGGTTGGGGTGATCAGATGCGACACATCCCTGCATATAGGTTCTCTAGACTCCACCACTGCACGTGTGGCGAGGTACGTGATCTGGTGACGTCACATGTGCAACACTTGCCATCCACTATTTGAGGTTTTTCCCAATATTTGCCGCCCCATGTATCTTACATTAAATTACGTGTCTCGGCGTCATCTACGTCGCTTCGGGACTTTTTAAACCCTCTATGTGGAATACAGGCTGCGTTATCCCTACCTGCACTACTAGCCATTAAATTTGATACACCAAGAAGAAATGCAGATGATAAACGGGTATTCATTGGACAAATATATTATACCAGAAGTGACATGTGATTACATTTTCACGCAATTTGGGTGCATAGATCCTGAGAAATTAGTACCCAGAACAACCACCTCTGGCCGTAATAAAGGCCTTGATACACCTGCGCATTGATTCAAACAGAGCTTGGATGGCGTGTACAGGTACAGCTGCCGTGCAGCTTCAACACGATACCACAGTTCATCAAGAGTAGTGATTGGCGTATTGTGACGAGCCAGTTGCTCGGCCACCATTGACCAGACGTTTTCAGTTGGTGAGAGATTTGGATGATGTGCTGGCCAGGGCAACCAGTCGAACATTTTCTGTATCCAGAAAGGCCCATACAGGACCTGCAACATGCGGTCGTGCATTATCCTGCTGAAATGTAGGGTTTCGCAGGGATCGAATGAAGGGTAGAGCCACGAATCGTAACACATCTGAAATGTAACGTCCACTGTTCAAATTGCCATCAGTGCGAACAAGAGGTGACCGAGACGTGTAACCAATGGCACCCCATACCATCACGCCGGGTGATATGCCAATATGCCGATGACGAATACACGCTTCCAATGTGCGTTCACCGCGATGTCGCCAAACACGGATGCCACCATCATGATGCTGTACACAAAACCTGGATTCATCCGAAAAAATGACGTTTTGACATTCGTGCACCCAGGTCCGTCGTTGAGTACACCATCGCAGGCGCTCCTGTCTGTGATGCTACGTCAAGGGTAACCGCAGCCATGGACTCCGAGCTGATAGTCCATGCTACTGCAAACTTCATCGAAGTGTTCGTGCAGATGGTTGGTGTCTTGCAAACGTCCCCATCTGTCGACTCAGGGATCGAGACGTGACTGCACGATCCATTACAGTCATGCGGATAAGATGCCTGTCATCTCGACTGCTAGTGATACGAGGCCGTTTGGATCCAGCATGGCGTTCCGTATTACCCTCCTGAACCCACGTATTCCATATTGTGCTAACAGTCATTGGATCTCGACCAACGCTAGCAGCAATTTCGTGATACGATAAACCGCAACCGCAATCGCTATAGGCTACATTCAGACCTTTATAAAAGTCGGAAACGTGATGGTACGCATTACTTCTCCTTACACGAGTCATCACAACAACGTTTCACCAGGCGACGCCCGTCAACTGCAGTTTGTGTATGAGAAATCGGTTGGAAACTTTCCTCATGTCAGCACGTTGTAGGTGTCGCCACCGGCGCCAACCTTGTGTCAATGCTCTGAAAAGCTAATCATTTGCATATCACAGCATCTTCTTCCTGTCGGTTAAATTTCGCGTCTGTAGCACGTCATCTTCGTGGTGTAGCAATTTTAATGGCCAGTAGTGTATTTCTGTGGTTGCGCTGAAGCACTAATCGTTTGCATATCCAACCATGGAGTACACTTCACGAAAACTTCACTTTTGTTACATGCCACCTGATAATGTTGTAAATTTAATGTCCAGCTGTGTAACATTACGCCCCAGGATAGCATACCCGGCGGACACTAAAAGTTCAACCTTGGCGGCTCCCGGATGCTGAACCGCCTGTATCAGTGACCTGTAGAATGTCAGCTAGCGGGAAAAGTTGAAAGAGAAGCGGCAAAAGAGGATGCTGTCAGAACATGGGGGAACGACCGAGCGCCCATGTCTGCAAACGAAGCATAATGAGATCATGGAAGCCGAGAGACACTGTTATATTACTGACAAAACAGTGTTTCGTAAGAAAGGCTAGGTGCAACGAAGCTTTAAGTATTCAGGTAATAATAATGGCGTGTGACGAGGGCCTCCCGTCGGGTAGACCGCTCGCCTGGTGCAAGTCTTTCTATTTGACGCCACTTCGGCGACTTGCGCGTCGATGGGGATGAAATGATGATGATTAGGACAACACAACACCCAGTCCCATTTCCATTTCATCATCATTTTCTATGGCCCTATGTCCTACTTCAAAGCGGGATTGGCCGTGTTGCTGTCGGGTGTGGCAATGTTGGTGGCGGGGGGTGGACGGATGCCCTCCCTGCCGCCATCCCGTATCCCCTGGGATGGAATTCAGGTGATGAGCCAGCAACAAAGAGCCTCTGAAGGGTGAAGTTGCGAAAGCCTAAAGTCACTTGGTGAGCTGTCAGCGAAGGAGAAACAAAGACACATGATGTCATAGTCACCCCCATCGCAGCAGAACGAAGGGGAAGCGCCAACATAAGTATCCAATCCTTCTTAAGAAATGGCTGATTGGCAACCGCCCAGCCCTTGTGTCAGTTGCAACTACACAGTGAGAGGGGAGGCTATGGAGACTGAACATCGGCACGTCTTCTGTCTGCAATCATCTATGGAACTGCGAGTCCAGCTGCAGTGCCAACTTCCGAGGCGACATTGATGAGGTGCGGAGGCTGCCATTACCCTGCAGGCCTGCTGGAGGCTTGACCTGCAT
The DNA here is from genome assembly GCF_023898315.1 of Schistocerca nitens. Taxonomy (NCBI): domain Eukaryota; kingdom Metazoa; phylum Arthropoda; class Insecta; order Orthoptera; family Acrididae; genus Schistocerca; species Schistocerca nitens. The sequence continues at coordinate 288,182,213 of NC_064616.1, read as the reverse complement.
GACCTGGACGCTGTCCGTCCTTCGAGTGGGTGGGCACCGCTGATGCTCATCCCCTTCCTGTGTGGACACCGATGCTGCTGGCTCCTGTTACCTAAACAGGGGCTGAGAGCCGACCCCAACAAGCCAGTGAATATTTCAGGTGGACCTGGGGTGAGACTACGGAGTGTAAATCTTCAACGTCCACGAGAGTGCTTTGGAGATCGATGCACAGAAGTGAGGGCTGCCGAAGTTCTCGAGTCGATTGTCACCCTGTGATGAAACAGCTGCCACCTGATGCTTCACTGTGCTGACAGTACAGAAGTCGACTTCACGTTGGCCCTTCGCTTCTGATGAGACGCTACGCTGCTAGTTCAGCTATGACAATGCTGTATTACTGACCAATAGATGTGTTATTGACAGTAAAGTTTTCTTGGCGCTTTCGAATGTAATTAGGATTTCACCACCGCATCGTCCGGCCCCGGTAGCTGAGTGGTCATCGTGACGGAATGTCAATCCTAAGGTCCCGGGTTCGATTCCCGGCTGGGTCGGGGATTTTCTCCGCTCAGGGACTGGATGTTGTGTTGTCCTAATCATCATCATTTCATCCCCATCGACGGGCAGGTCCCCGAAGTGGCGTCAAATCGAAAGACCTGCACCAGGCGAACGGTCTACCCGACGGGAGGCCCTAGCCACACGATATTTCATTTCATTTACCACCGCATCATGTCTGGCTCTCTCCTGGCGACTCTAGGGATCTGGGATAGGATCCCTATAGTAGTGTCGAATGGCGAATCATTTCAGTTAATATGTAATTGCAGTCTTTCTCGGCGTATTCCACTGATGAATTCTTCTCGGGTTATCAGCCGAGTGGTGGCGAAGATGATGGGTATGAAAATCATTGAAATGTTGCGCCAAGACGACGCCGACACTCGGCTGATAACCCGAGAAGAATTCATCAATTCAGTTAATGTTTCCCTCACTTGAAGAACCCATTATGAAACCACAAGACACGTCATTGTAACATGTGATACTTTTCACAGCACTGTACAGTGGGTACTTCAAGGAAAGTTCATGTGGATTTCCGTCTGTCGCTCCTTTTCCTGGAGAACACTTTTTTTTTAAGAAAAACAATTTTCTCTTGTCTCAAAAAAAGTTGGAGACAGCATAATGTCCCACAGATTCGTCGTATATAGTGTGCCGTCCTTTTTTTAAATTTCGGAAGTAATTGACTGATTTTAATCTGATAAACCAAAACATTATGAGCACCTACTAAATAGCATGTTGGACCACCTTTGGAGCGCGATACAGCAGCGATTCCGCGTGGCATGAATTCGACAAGTCCTTGGCAGCATTCCAGACGTATGTGGTACCAGATGTCTGTTCAAAGGTCATGCAATTTGCATTAATTATCGGCCTGTTGTTCGTAGGCGTTGTGCTGATGCGCGAAAGTGTCCCGGATGTGATCCATTGGGTTCAGATCCAACGAATTTGGTGCCCAAGATGTTAAATAGGAATCACTATCGTTCTTCTGAAACTACGGAATTCCGTGTGCCACGATCATTTGCCGCCTACTCGTGGTTTCACCGTTATTCAACCACTTTCCACGGATGCTCACGACAGTAGCACGCAAATAGCCGACCATCTTCGACCTTTTCAAGATATTCGTACCCATGCTCTCTGTCGAAGTTGCTAATAACAGTGGATTTCTGCAGTTGCAGCTCTTGAAGTCGCCAGAACGATTCTCCATTCGTTTGCTTCGCTAATATATGATACTTAACTCATTTTTTATCCAAATAAATGCACTGTAATTCTTGTCATGAACCTATTTCACCAACTTCAGTTCAAAACGTTAATATTCATTTTGATATCGAAGTTACGTACTCAGTAATGTTAATGACCTGCTATTTAGTCCAAATAAGGTAGTTCTATATTATAGGAAATGAGATCATATCATGAATTTTCTTACTTCTCCAAGATATTGTTTCCAAGATTTTGGAAAGTACTGACTTCCTTAAGAATTATGTTGAAGCCCTACTCGTGTTGAAAATAGCAGTAGACGTACATTTGCAGTTATTTTAGACATTTCAAGTGATGTTTTTAAGAATCTTTGTGCCTTACTAAACTGAACCATATACACGTCAGTGCTGTCCTTGTGTTAACAATGTCGACAAGGTGGGATGCTGCGTTTACTACGAACATAGCAGTATGTTCGTAGTGATCAGTTGGAGGGCGCTAGTAGCATATTAAATTACTTCAAAATCGAATGATGAATATGCAGCCTGCACATATATTGCCCAATTTCCAAGTTGAAAATAAAGATCCACTTGGCCTCATCAAGAGCACAATGTGTCAATGAAATATACATGTAAGATACATGATTCTTGAAATATTTAAGCGCACTTGTACCAATCACAGATCATAGAAACCAGGAGCTGCCAAATACCAGTAAGAAATAAAAATCAGATAAGACTTTGACTTGCGATCTAGCAGAAATTTTTAATTATCAATACATAATCATAACCTTGAAACGTCAGCACAGGTCAACGCCTTGCACTAACATCATTGCATCTTCACAGATTTTATCCACATTGATCTTGTCATTTATTTCAGAGCATGTAGATTATTTCAATGTGAGACAATTTCTGTTCTGCCCGAAATAAATTCAGGCGAAAATTGTCAGCACTGTACACGTCGAAAAATGGTTCAAATGCCTCTGAGCACTATGGGAATTAACTTCGGAGGTCATCAGTCCCCGAGAACTTAGAATTACTTAAACCTAACTAACCTAAGGACATCACACACATCCATGCCCGAGGAAGGATTCGAACCTGCGACCGTAGCGGTCGCGCCGTTCCAGACTGTAGCGCTTGGAACCACTCGGCCACTCCGGCCGGCTACACGTCGAAAGCTGCTAATACCTAACCTACTGTCCAGTAAAATCGCCCCCTCTCTTTGTCCGTCTCCTCCTCCCTCCTCTCTCTGTTCATATGCTCCTCCCCTCTCTCGTCCGCAGCTCGTGGTCGTGCGATAGCGTTCTCGCTTCCCACGCTCGGGTTCCCGGGTTCGATTCCCGGCGGGGTCAGGGATTTTCTCTGCCTCGTGATGACTGTGTGTTGTGTGCTGTCCTTAGGTTAGTTAGGTTTAAGTAGTTCTAAGTTCTAGGGGACTGATGACCATATCTGTTAAGTCCCATAGTGCTCAGAGCCATTTGAACCATTTTTGAACCCCTCTCTCTGTCCATTTCTCCCTCCCGCTCTCTCTCTGCCCATCTCCTCCTCCCCCTATTTGCATCAATCCCCTTCTTCCCCTCTTGTCTGTGCATATCTACCTTCCACTGTTCTCTTTTCACGGTGTAACCGCCACCCCAATAGGAGGTTCCTGGTTCTTACCCCCACAGTATTTCTATCGAGGTAGTACACTACTGGCCAATAAAGTTGCTACACCAAGAAGAAATGCAGATGATAAATGGGTATTCATTGGACAAATATATTAAACTAGAACTGACATGTGATTACATTTTCACGCAGTTTGGGTGCGTAGATACTGAGAAATCAGTACCCAGAACGACCACCTCTCGCCGTAATAACAGCCTTGATACGCCTGGGCATTGAGTCAAACAGAGCTTGGATGGCGTGTACAGGTACAGCTGCCATGCATCTTCAACACGATACCACAGTTCATCAAGAGCAGTGACTGGCGTATTGTGACGAGCCAGTTGCTCGGCCACCATTGACCAGACGTTTTCAGTTGGTAAGAGATCTGGAGAATGTGCTGGCCAGGGCAACCAGTCGAACATTTTCTGTATCCAGAAAGGCCCGTATTGGACGTGCAACATGCAATCGTGCAATATCCTGCTGAAATGTAGGGTTTCGCAGGGATCGAATGAAGGGTAGAGCCACGGGTCGTAACACATCTGAAATGTAACGTCCACTGTTCAAAGTTCCGTCAATGTGAACAAGAGGTGACCGGACGTGTAACCAATGGCACCCGGAACCATCACGCCGGGAGATACGCCAGTAGGGCGATGACGAATACACGCTTCCAATGTGCATTCACAGCAATGTCGCCAAACACGGATGCGACCATCATGATACTGTAAACAGAACCTGGATTCATCCGAAAAAATAACGTTTTGCCATTCGTGCACCCAGGTTCGTCGTTGAGTACACCATCGCAGGCGCTCCTGTCTGTGATGCAGCGTCAAGGGTAACCGCAGCCATGGTCTCCGAGCTGATAGTCCATGCTGCTGCAAACGACGTCGAACTGCTCGTGCAGATGGTTGTTGTCTTGCAAACGTTCCCATCTGTTGACTTAGGGACCGAGACGTGGCTGCACGATCCGTTACAGCCATGCAGATAAGATGCCCGTCATCTCGACTGCTAGTGATTCGAGGCCCTTGGGATCCAGCATGGCATTCCGTATTACCCTCATAAACCCACCGATTACATATTCTGCTAACAGTCGACCAACACGAGCAGCAATGTCGCGATACGATAAACCACAATCGCGATAGGCTACAATCCGACCTTTATCAAAGTCGGAAACGTGATGCTACGCATTTCTCCTGCAAACGTCACCGAACAGTTCGTGCAGATGGCTGTTGTCTTGCAAACGTCCCCATGCGGATAAGGTGCCTGTCATCTCGACTGCTAGTGATACGGGGCCGTTGGGATCCAGGACGGCGGTCCGTATTACCCTCCTGAACCCACCCATTTCCATATTCTGTTAACAGTCATTGGATCTCGACTAACGCGAGCCGCAATGTCGCGATACGATAAACCGCAATCGCGATAGGCTACAATCCGACCTTTATCAAAGTCGGAAATGTGGTGGTACGCATTTCTCCTCCTCACACGAGGCATCACAAAAACGTTTCACCATGCAACGCCGGTCAACTGCTGTTTGTGTATGAGATATCGGTTGGAAACTTTCCTCATGTCAGCACGTTGTAGGTGTCGCCACCGGCGCCAACCTTGTGTGAATGCTCTGAAAAGCTAATCATTTGCATATCACAGCATCTTCTTCCTGTCGGTTAAATTTCGCGTCTGTAGCACGTCATTTTCGTGATGTAGCAATTTTAATGGTCAGTAGTGGAAATGATACATGTATAAAGTTTGGATGAAATCGATACAGTGGTTTAGGAGGAGATGTAGAGCATACATACATAAATATACTTTTATAACATGTATGGATTACACCTTACGCGTTTCTGCATTTCCCAATTTTCAGAGGATCTATAGTGAAATAGGTATCCATGAGAAATATGTGATAACAACCACAATCGTAAATACATAAGCGAATGAAACTTATCGCTTACTTAAAGATATGATACAATGTTTTATGAATAACAAACAGCAGAATGTATCCGTCTAACACTTAGGTATACGCAGTATCTAGTCATCCTTAATATCATGATACGTAAGAGCAAACGGATTAGAACGTACTCACGAAAACTTTAAGAAAAGAGGACCGTCAGGTGGCACTGCATGCATGGTAGCTGTGATATATAATATTTTGCAAATAAAAATGTAATATGCTTTGCATCATCACACAACACAGAATGACAAATCTTTATGCATAAACCTTTTCGCTATATAAATTAAAAAAATATTGCCTAAAGCTAACTATAAAAGTTTAGGTGCGTATGCTCAGAATTAGATGGCGTTGATGTATATGGATCCCTGCACTGTCAGTGAAGACAGAGTGTTTGGGAAGGTTAGCCAGTTATATATATATCAAAAAAGTTTTACGTCACCTCGGTTCCGAGAGTTCCAGAACCTGTACAGAAAATTGGAATAGAGATCAACATAAACATCATTTCGACCCTTTTTATTGCTCATGAAAACCACACATTGCATGTTGTACCACCATACAGTGAGACCTTCAGAGGTGGTGGTCCAGATTGCTGTAATACCCAGTAGCACGTCCTCTTGCATTGATGCATACCTGTATTCGTCGTGTTATACTATCCACAAGTTTATCAAGCCACTGTTGGTCCAGATTGTCCCACTCCTCAACGGTGATTCGATGTTGATCCCTCAATGTGGTTAGTGGATTACGTCGTCCATAAACAGCCCTTTTCAATCTATCCCAGGCATTTTCGATAGGGTTCATGTGTGGAGAACATGCTGGCCACTCTAGTCGAGCGATGTCGTTACCCTGAAGGAAGTCATTCACAACATGTGCAAGATGGGGGCGCGAATTGTCGTCCATGAAGACAAATGCCTCGCCAATATGCTGGGGGCCAAACCGCACTGTAACCCTGGGTTCGGTGTGAGGCGGCGGTAGGGTGAGTATACTGGTGTAGCTTGTTGTGGGGTTGTGAACCACTGAGGACTTCGGCGGAACGAAGCCTTTCCGTCGTTTCTAGGTCCCCAGTTCAATACAATACAATACAATACAATACAAGGGTATAACTGAACATTGTCGGTACACCTGTAGGTGCTATCCAGAACTGTTATACGAATTTTTTTTATTTCTGGCGTGCTCGACCATATATATGATATGGAATTTGCAATAACAAAATCTGTATGTGAATAAGTTCACACTTTCTTATAACAAAGATGGTACAATAGAGCTACATCTGCACTGGTTAAAGCCATTAGCCGCACTGCCTGTCAGTGATTACTACCATAGATATTGTTTACTGTCGCAGAGCAGCCAACCTTATCCTCCTCCCCCCCCCCCCCAACCAAATGGTTCAAAAGGCTTTAAGCACTATGGCCGGCCGTTGTGGCTGAGCGGTTCTAGGCGCTTCAGTCTGGAACCCCACGACCGCTACAGTCGTAGGTTCGAATCCTGCCTTGGGCATTGATGTGTGTGATGTCCTTAGGGTAGTTAGGTTTAAGTAGTTCTAAGTTCTAGGGGACTGATGACCTCAGATGTTAAGTCCCATAGTGCTCAAAATGGCTCTGAGCACCTGCCGCAGGCTGTTTCCCTTCAGGCACCACTCATTCAAACCCTCATTGACAAGAACACTACTGGCAGACATATACCACTATGGACTTCGGAGATGCAATCCGGTTTCAGATGTATCAAAGACGGTCTCATCTGAACCATTACTCTGGTGGTCCCTCTCCAGGATGTTCAGCTTGTCATAATGGCAAACGTGAGTGACTTTGCTATTGGCACTGTTCTGCAATATGAGGTTAAGGGGCGAGGGGTCCAACAGCCCATCTTTTTCTTGCGTAAGCTCTCGCCTTTGCAATGGCAATGTAAGTGGTCAGCGTATGATCGAGAGTTACTAGCAGTTTATGAAGCGATATGTTACTCATGCCACGACATCAAGGGGTGCCCTCTGGTAATTATTTACATGGAACACCGACGTACCTAAAAACCAGCGCAGTTCATGGTAGTCCTGCGGTGGCGGCTGGTCTCTGTGCTCTGTGGTCTAGGGTTAATACCGGAGGCTTTTACTACGTTGTCAAGCAAAAGGACTTCGTTTTGTCACAGTTGACATTTTTCTTCATTGATCACCACTTTGCTGTCAGACAGCATGTGGTAAACAGCATGTCGTAAACTTCTTTGAGATGCATATTATGGGGAACTTGAATAGGCCAAACAATAAAGCGTTGCTAGGTTTGAATTGCGTATTAAAGTCCGTATAGCATAAAAATAAATTCAGACAAGCCAAAAGGCCGGATAATAACCGTTTTGTGGATATCCTCCTACCGATATAGGGATTTGCCGCTATGCTTTCTTGCAGTCAGTTACACTAAACACAGAGGCGTCCGCCACATAATGAGTCCTAGATGTACAGGATTGGGTATCTGTCCAGTAAAGAACAAGCACTGAGAATTCTGTAATGACCATACACCCTGACAGACGTGTCTTTTTTTAATGATTTGAGGCGTTAAACTAAGGAACTGTTTGAGGGCTACATGATGCCATCCTGTAGTTCGTGAGTCGATGCCTTAGCGACCCTGAATGGATCTGGCGGTAGTGAAAGCTGTTTGTCTGTCTGTGACGTACTGTAGGGCGGGGGGGGGGGGGGGTGAGGATGGCGTAGCGTTCATCTCATGAACCATTCCATTTTTAATGCTGCACTGCACAAGGGAAAGAGCACGATGGCATGTCAAGAGGAGACGAGCGAAAATTGCGGTACTGACCTTTGTGTCAGCAGTTGATGATGAAGCTGCAGGTGTATCCACAGATGACGAAAAAGCTTTAAGGTCGGATCGATGCAGAGAGTATGTCGGAATCGGGTGGAGGCGGTCGATGAAGCTCATCGAGACTGTGCCGTGCCTCGTGGAGTTCCTCCTCAGCTTCATGAATTCTATAAAGATGCCATTATTTTCGTGTTGCAGATGTATGTTCATCACAGAGTTGCTGTAGTTTCTGAATGCGATCGATGGCGTGAAGGCAGTCTCGAAGGTACCGGTGGCTCTCCGGCGTTCGGGTAAGGGGTGGAAACTGTTACGTAAAGTGGCCGGTTCCGTTGTGCTGGGTCATTGAGGGGGTGTGGCCGACGACACCTGCGACAGAGCAGCCACTAGCAGTGTGAGTTAAAACGCCCCATACAGGAACCAAGCGGAAGGTTGGAAGGAAGTCTGCACCGGATACTCGCTCACTAACATCCACAAATTTCCTCTACAATGTCCAGACGAAAACGTCATCACAATCAAGGTCCAGCAGGCAGGTCTGAGATCCATACACTCTGATTACCGAGTCGTTTGCTGCGCGAAGCTGGATGGCTGCGCCTGCAGGCGTCGGTAATGCAGAAGAGGGCACCGAAGTATTGACTCCCAAGCCAGAGTCGACAACGAAATGTTAGCGGCTGATGCGGTCGGGAATTAAAAGCCTGTTACGGTGAGGACAAGGTTGGAGCGAGCCAGTATCATCGTTCCAAGAGTCTAGGTGACTTAGACGACCAGCACGCTCAAGCTGTGCAAGTGTAGGAGTGAGCATGGCGGACGACTGTTGCGATCAGAAATATCTAATCGTATGTGGTGTCAGCAGAATTGGTTCTCTATAGGCGTAGGCGTAGCGTGGTTGGTGGGTAGATTTTTGTCTGTGTTATTAATACATTGCCTATGATGAATGATGGAAAATATCCCGTCCACAAGTTTGAGTAGCGCGTCTAGTGGATTTTGCTAATGAGTAAACATGGCCAGTTGAACTTGCGAGAAAAGCTGGTCGACCCATATAGTCCATAACATGTGGCAGGGCATGAGATGCAAATCTATTTGAGTGCGTAATCGGTGCCATAATTGCGAAGGAATCATGTCGTTTAAATCTCCAATACAGATGACACGGTGTAACTGTTCTGCAAGAGGGTGTAACAGGCAGTGGAGGAGTGTTGTTTTAGCAACCTCGTAGGGGTGAGGATGATATCTCTGATCTTATCCTCGTTTTCGCCAAGTCACTAAGTAGTGCGATGAATTCTGTGCTGTCATTGATGACGTCACTTTAAGCGCAAATGGTTTCCACAACGGCGAACCACAGGCTTGGTTGATCTGAGAAGTGGCAGCTTACAGTGAGTCCCCAGTCCGGTAGATTGCCACTATGACGTGCGTAGATGAACAGCTGTACAGCTTAGCTTAATACATGGTGCAATGTGATGTGTACTACGTGAGTCGGAAGACAATGCAGCCGGCTGCATGAGGCCCAAGGCGAATCAATTCGTATGCTGTTCAGATGTCACCTTGGTCAAAGTGACTGAATAAGAATCCGACTAGTCGTATCGGTGTAGCTCTTAAGTAGCCTGGTTTGCATACAGAGTAGAATCACGGAGTAGGTTGCCCGACGCATTCCATTATTCAGCACCATTCACTGTCGGAGCACTGTCTTGAAGAGTGCCACAATCACTTTTGATAACTTGTGGTGCGTGGATGCTTTTATCCATAACACTGGGTATCGTGCCACGAGAACCGCTATCCGCACGTGTCAAATGCGCTGCAGCATTGTTGCTCCGCAGTAATCGTAGATGTCCCAAAATGAACGCAGCCACACTCGTCCCAGGTCACCAATGTAGTGCTCTGCTGTATATGGTAGTAGAATGTACAGTTACACAACCCAAATCTGAACAAGCACTCACTTCATTATAAAAAAAGATGGTACAACAGAGGTGCATCTGCACTTCTTGAAGTCACTAGCCGTGCTGTCTGTCAGAGATCGTTTGCGCGTGACCTAAGTCGACTGCCAGCGATATTGTTTATTGTCGTCGAGTTTCCCCATGTCCCTTGCTATTATTAGCTATATCATAAGCTATTATCAGCATAAAAAGTGTTATTAGGATTCTCTGTATGTTTTTCGTGAAATGCTGCAGAACTATTCAAATTTTGTACAGAGAACTCTGGAACTATAGAATATCTGCGAAGAAATCTACAAAAAAGGTATATTTCCCGAAAGTCAGGTGCCAACTTCACGAGTAGTAAAAATAGGTATGGCTCTGAGCACTATGCGACTTAACTGCTGAGGTCATCAGTCGCCTAGAACTGAGAACTAATTAAACCTAACTAACCTAAGGACATCACACACATCCATGCCCGAGGCAGGATTCGAACCTGCGACCGTAGCGGTCGCTCAGCTCCAGACTGTAGCGCCCAGAAGCGCACGGCCACTCCGGCCGGCAAAAATAGGTATCTCAATAATTCAGTTATGTCATAAACTATTATCTGCAGAAAAACATGTCAGTCGGGTTTCCTGATTACCTCTTGGGGAGCTATTTAGACTTCTGGTCGTAATCTTTTACGCGAATTTGGAAAATAATTTTTTATAAGATCAAAATTTTGTCGAGAACTATTGTTATCTTCGAAAAATTCTGCAGAATTATTCAGATTTTATATCATGAACACTAGAGCTATAGCATGTCTATCGAGAACTGGTAAAAAATGTAAATATCCCGAAAATCGGGTGACAACTCCAGTAGACTGACATGAGGTTGCCGGCGCTTAGGTGGGTGCAGCGGTGCAATGCAGCGATAGCATTTGTTCGTGCCAAAGCGGGACTGTTGTGGTGCGGCTGCGAGGATAGCACACGTCAAAGGGTCTGAAATTTCAGCAGCACGTCGGTCACCGGCTGACACGCGGGCGGCGGCGCGTAGGTGACTACTGTGACGCAGTGCCGCGGCAGCATACTGCAACAAGTGGTTTCCTGTGGTAGGCTCGCACTGTCGCAGTAATACCAAAAAATACTGTAGATCCATTTGTAACAGCGACGTTGACTCCAATAACTCTGTAATTAATATAGCTACGGAAATAGATTATACGTTATTTCGTGAGGACTGATTTCAAGTTCATAACAGAATTACGGTATCCGTAACGGTTCAGGAAATTTTTGAGGTGAGCAGCTTACCTAAGTCACCCTCTACATTTCGAAAGCCAGTGACAGGGAATGGCGGAAGGTACATCGTACCATTGTTATTTTTTTCCCACAACTTCACTTCCGTATTGAGCGAGAGAAAATGACAGTCCATAGCTGTCCGTACGCACTCTACACTCTCTTATATTATTCTAATGATCCCTACGCGAGAAAGATTTCGGTGGCAGTATGTAGGTCGCAAAGCCTTCTTCGAATACAGGTTTCGTAAATTTACCCAACTGGTTTTCACGGAGGGTCAGGTCGTTTTTCTTACACGGATTCCGATCTAAGGTCGCTGAGCATTTCTGCCGTAGGGTTATTACGATCCTTGCAGCGCATGTCTTAATTCGTTCCATGGTTGCTTTAATACACAAAAAAATGGTTCAAATGGCTCTGAGCACTATAGGACTTAACTTCTGAGGTCATCAGTCCCCTAGAACGTAGAACTACTTAAACCTAACTAACCTAAGGACATCACACACATCCATGCCCGAGGCAGGATTCGAACCTGCGACCGTAGCGGTCACGCGGTTCCAGACTGTAGCGCCTAGAGCCGCTCGGCCACCCCGGCCGGCGATAGCAACAAAAACCGCTGGAGCAGTACTCTATAAATTTCAGAGTAAAGCGAAATGAAAATGTATTTTCAACATAAGACTTGATTTTGTTCTGAAATATACACAACAGTTACTGAAAACTACAGCCATGAATAAAATATTTACTCTAGAAATTGTTACACTACCCTCTTGTATGTCACTTCCTTTACAGTTGCAGTGCGCTTCTTCAGAACTCCCTTTCAATCAATCCATTTTTTCCACTGACAGTCTGTAATACTGATTTTACCTTATCTTCCCAGTTCATATCGTATCACTTTTTAGTATGAATCTTAAATATTTTTATAATATGACGCGCCCAAGTTGTTAACCGCTTACTGGCTACTGCATTCTTTCCCTTCCTTATACGTATTATGTCACATTTATTCACATTCAAAGAGAGCTGCCATTTGTTACAAGTGACAATTTTTTTCAATTATTTATGAAATTCCTTATGATCACCTAACGACGGATTTTATTGTACACGACGGCATCGTCAGCTAAACATCTTATACTACTACCTATCCTATCTGGTAAATCGTTAATCTACACTCCTGGAAATTGAAATAAGAACACCGTGAATTCATTGTCCCAGGAAGGGGAAACTTTATTGACACATTCCTGGGGTCAGATACATCACATGATAACACTGACAGAACCACAGGCACATAGACACAGGCAACAGAGCATGCACAATGTCGGCACTAGTACAGTGTATATCCACCTTTCACAGCAATGCAGGCTGCTATTCTCCCATGGAGACGATCGTAGAGATGCTGGATGTAGTGCTGTGGAACGGCTTGCCATGCCATTTCCACCTGGCGCCTCAGTTGGACCAGCGTTCGCGCTGGACGTGCAGACCGCGTGAGACGACGCTTCATCCAGTCCCAAACATGCTCAATGGGGGACAGATCCGGAGATCTTGCTGGCCAGGGTAGTTGACTTACACCTTCTAGAGCACGTTGGGTGGCACGGGATACATGCGGACGTGCATTGTCCTGTTGGAACAGCAAGTTCCCTTGCCGGTCTAGGAATGGTAGAACGATGGTTCGATGACGGTTTGGATGTACCGTGCACTATTCAGTGTCCCCTCGACGATCACCAGTGGTGTACGGCCAGTGTAGGAGATCGCTCCCCACACCATGATGCCGGGTGTTGGCCCTGTGTGCCTCGGTCGTATGCAGTCCTGCTTGTGGCGCTCACCTGCACGGCGCCAAACACGCATAAGACCATCATTGGCACCAAGGCAGAAGCGACTCTCATCGCTGAAGACGACACGTTTCCATTCGTCCCTCCATTCACGCCCGTCGCGACACCACTGGAGGCGGGCTGCACGATGTTGGGGCGTGAGCGGAAGACGGCCTAACGGTGTGCGGGACCGTAGCCCAGCTTCATGGAGACGGTTGCGAATGGTCCTCGCCGATACCCCAGGAGCAACAGTGTCCGTAATTTGCTGGGAAGTGGCGGTGCGGTCCCCTACGGCACTGCGTAGGATCCTACGGTCTTGGCGTGCATCCGTGCGTCGCTGCGGTCCGGTCCCAGGTCGACGGGCACGTGCACCTTCCGCCGACCACTGGCGACAACATCGATGTACTGTGGAGACCTCACGCCCCACGTGTTGAGCAATTCGGCGGTACGTCCACCCGGCCTGCCGCATGCCCACTATACGCCCTCGCTCAAAGTCCGTCAACTGCACATACGGTTCACGTCCACGCTGTCGCGGCATGCTACCAGTGTTAAAGACTGCGATGGAGCTCCGTATGCCACGGCAAACTGGCTGACACTGACGGCGGCGGTGCACAAATGCTGCGCAGCTAGCGCCATTCGACGGCCAACACCGCGGTTCCTGGTGTGTCCGCTGTGCCGTGCGTGTGATCATTGCTTGTACAGCCCTCTCGCAGTGTCCGGAGCAAGTATGGTGGGTCTGACACACCGGTGTCAATGTGTTCTTTTTTCCATTTCCAGGAGTGTATATTGAAAATATCAGATATACTATTACGCTTCTTTGGTGCATACCCGATGTTACTTTCGTTTCCGTAGGACATTCGCCCTCCAGTGTAACGTACTGGGTTCTATTAATGAAATTTTCCTCAAGAGAATCACATATTTGGGAAAATAATTCGCATTATCGTCTCTTGCTTAGTAGATGAAGATGTGGAACAGCGACACTAATCTGTAGTTCTATACACGCCCCTTTTGTAAACAGTTTTGCGGGATTATACGCCTTGCAAAAGTCTCGAAAATATGTACTAGGTAAGGAGCTAAAGAGGCTAATGTTAACGAAGTGACATACCGTCAGGGTCTGGTGCCATGTTCACTTTAAGTCGTTGTAACTGAACTTTGTAGCCAATCGGCTTGGCTACCGTGACTTTTGTACATTAGCAACAGCCTACGAGCTGACGCTGAAATGTCTGCCGAACACGGATGCTACTCCAGGAAACAGTATGAGGCACAAATACGCGGAAATATTACAACTATTGAAAAAGATACAAACGTCTATGTCCAAAACACTGATTTATTCAGTACAAATACTCAACTGTCAAGCGATCATTGCACAAATAGTTCTATCCTTTGCTAGTGTCCCATTAAGAGGCTTAGTCCAGATCGGCGAGTACTACTGTCTCCATCCCGGAAGAGCCACTGCCCTATGACCACGTTTTGCGTCGTCGCTAGTCTGCTGTACCGTTGGACTCGTCGTCGGCGTGCGTGACGATTCCTTCAGCGAACAAATCGATGCTCCACGGGAGATGACCTGCGATGCAACTGCTGAGCTCGATGGAACTGGAACTGTCTATTAAGGGGGAACGACAGGGTAATTGTCGAAAAAACTCTAATTTTTTATTGAGGAATTTTAATGTAAGTACATTGAAGAATTATGCCCCAAAATATAATTCTCGAACTCCAAAAAGTAACGAGTCTGTGAGCGTTTGAAGCCGAGCGTGCACGACACGCCTCGGCGTTAGAGGACCGGTTCCGCACTCACGCTTCCTGTTTATACCGATTTCATTAAACCTGATTTGCTGGACCGTTGTTCGGGTGGTTTTGCTCGAAACGTGAACGAAACTTTCAATAGTATCATTTGGAGACACGCTCCAAAAATAACATCCAATCGAAGCGAAATTGTCAATATTGTTTCAAATTTGGCCGTATGTCTATTCAGCGTAGGCCATACTGCATTAATGCACGTGGCAAATTCCCTTGAAATCAATATCGGCGATGAATTGCGCCGATTGTGTGAAGATGGAGACGCCAACGGCGATGCGCTCAGCGACGAAAAGGGCTTTGAGAACGAAGATAAGAGCTTATCAGGTCAAAGTAGCAGAAAGCGGCCATCCACTAGCCAGGGCGATAGTTATTATGGACCAGGTATCAATGACATCCCGTAAGTTTCAAACTTTGCCCAATTTTTATATGATAAATACCTGTCAAAATTTAAACGAGTTTCTCTGAAAACCATGTTTTTCGGCATGGTTGATGTCGCTCACGCTACAATTTTCATACGATTTTAGGGATTTTTGGTCTCCCTTGAAGCAAACTGAATTCTCATCAGTTCATCGAAGCCGATTTTTTTTTATGTTGATATTTAGTATTTTTTTCGTACATAATAGAGGGGTACAGAAACGGCCATTTTTTTCAAAGAATTGTAACTTCGCCAAAAAATTTTTTGCCAGTCCCTACTTTTTCTTTTTTTCGCTTGCGCCATAGTCCCGCATAGATCGCAGGGTGGGCGTGGTTACAACGGATTTGGCTATGTTAGTGTTAGGGATGGCCGGATGCCCTTCCTGTCACCACGCCATACCTCCCAGGACGGAATCAGTGTACCCCAGTCTGCGTCTAGTGTAAATCGTGAAATAGTGCAGACGTGTTTCAAATGTCTGCAACGCGTGTAACTGAGGCGGAACGTGGGCACCAGCCCGGTATTCACCTAACGGGATTTGGAAAACCGCCTAAAAACACATCCAGGGTGGCCGGCACACCGGCCCTCGTCGTTAATCCGCCGGGCGGATTCGATCCGGGTTTTGCCAGTCCCTACGATGACCTAAAATTACATCTCTAAGGAGCAGGGTGATAGATTAATTTCACGTGTCAGATAACCACAACTGGAGTAACAGCGACAACCGTCGATCTACCTCCTTTCAGAGCTGCCCCGGGAAAATACCGATTACACAGTGAAGATTGTAATATTTTTCAGTAAAAAACTACAAATAAAAACTTCAATTTATGCTTTATTCATTGCAGCAAACCCCATTTGATAGTAGATAGTGTCGGAAGTTCAATGCGGCTTTTCGCGGATGATGTGTAGTATACAGAGAAGTTGCAGCATTAGAAAATTGTAGCGAAATGCAGGAAGATCTGCAGCGGATAGGCACTTGGTGCAGGGAGTGGCAACTGTCCCTTAACATAGACAAATGTAATGTATTGCGAATACATAGAAAGAAGGATCCTTTATTGTATGATTATATGATAGCGGAACAAACACTGGTAGCAGTTACTTCTGTAAAATATCTGGGAGTATGCTTGCGGAACGATCTGAAGTGGAATGATCACATAAAATTAATTGTTGGTAAGGCGGGTGCCAGGTTCAGATTCATTGTGAGAGTCCTTAAAAAATGTAGTCCGTCAACAAAGGAGGTGGCTTACAAAACCCTCGTTCGACCTATACTTGAGTATTGCTCATCAGTGTGGGATCCGTACCAGGTCGGGTTGACAGAGGAGATAGAGAAGATCCAAAGCAGAGCGGCGCGTTTCGTCACAGGGTTATTTGGTAAGCGTGATAGCGTTACGGAGAAGTTTAGCATACTCAAGTGGCAGACTCTGCAAGAGAGGCGCTCTGCATCGCGGTGTAGCTTGCTGTCCAGGTTTCGAGAGGGTGCGTTTCTGGATGAGGTATCGAATATATTGCTTCCTCCTACTTATATCTCCCGAGGAGATCACGAATGTAAAATTAGAGAGATTCGAGCGCGCACGGAGGCTTTCCGGCAGTCGTTCTTCCCGCGAACCATACGCGACCGGAACAGGAAAGGGAGGTAATGACAGTGGCACATAAAGTGCCCTTCGCCACACACCATTGCGTGGCTTGCGGAGTATAAATGTAGATGTAGATGTACATTTGGCTTCTACATTCCAGTACGGAGAAATATCTCGAATCTGAGCATTATTTTCGTCTGTCACCCTGTCGTTCCCACTGAAGCGACTTATATTCCGAACTGCGCAGTGATATGAATCTGTGCCCTCGTTCCGTCTGGCGAGTAAGCTATCCCGTGCAACCTGCAGTGCTAGACGGGTCTTGTTTGCAGCGGTGTTACGACAATGCGACACTTGGTCACAACATCCTCCCCCTTATCCCCCTTAGTCCAAAATGGTTCAAATGGCTCTGAGCCTCTGAGCACTATGGGACTCAACTTATGAGGTCATCAGTCCCCTAGAACTTAGAACTACTTACACCTAACTAACCGAAGGACATCACGCACATCCATGCCCGAGGCAGGATCCGAACTTGCGACCGTAGCGGTCCCGCGGTTCCAGACTGTAGCAGATAGAACCGCTCGGCCATCCCGGCCGGCCCCCCTTAGTCCCGTCCCCCCCAACCCCATCACACTTTGCAGAAGGGAGTGATGCAGAGCGTCTTCTTCTTCTTCATCTGCTACTATCTGTGTGGGCTGATGAAATCAATCTTCACGGTGACGTCCTTGCTACAACTGGTGGGCTCAACCTTCATGGGTTCTGGTCGCTGTGGGACTTCCGCACTGGTTGACGTCTGTAATTCTGTGATTCCTTCGTCCCCGTACAGGGTTGACACATTGAAACTAAAGTAGGCTTGTAACTTCTGAAATAGAAAGGTTGAGCATATTGCGCTGTAGCTGGTCTTCATGCTTACGGCAGATAACACCGTCTCATTCGTTCCGCAGTTTACATACTGCTTTCTCCGGGTGCCATAGTTTGTCCCTCTCTGAAACTCTGAATACATTATTTTACCCTCAATTTTGAATTTTCGTTTCCTTATTTCTCTTCGGCGGCTACATCGTACTTATGAGGTATTGTTATGGAAATGGATTTGCATCTTCCTTCACATGGAGCATAGCGACTGGGGACCTCTCCTTGGGAGGACTGCTGCTTTAAGAAATTAGAAACATCGTTAGTGTGTCTTCTTTATTTTATTCGTAGCAGAGTTTACTCATTTGTGCTTCAAAAAGTCCTGACGAAACGCAGAGCACCACCATTTGATCCAGATTGGAATAATGCGCTACTAAGCGTTTTTCATATAAATCTGTTCATGTTCTCCAGGGACAAACAGTGTGCCATTGTTACAATGGCTGTAGTTAAACCTTCTATTGAGTATATCTTCTTCAGTACTGTATTTAAATTGCTTTTCCCGCATCTACGCTTGTTATTATTACAACGTATCGGAATCTGATTGAGCTATCTACTCCTAAAAATCGTCTAAAAATCGTTGGGGGCAGCTCGATTTTTCCTGCATAGCACACGTTTGCAACACGTGACCTTACCTAAACCTTTCCAGTGGCCGTATTGCTTTCGAAAGAATAAACCTTTTACTGATTTTTTTTCCATCTGTCTCTTTTCCATATGACTGCCCCTTATAGATATGGTTGTAGTGTTTCCAGAATGACTTCCCCTTTTAGTGGGTGGGGAATGTTGACTCCTTTCAAGAGTGATATCAGCATGGTGCAGTTTCCAGAAGTGCACCAATTCAGGGAGAATTAGTTTCGAGTAAATGTTTCACTTTAGATGGAACTCCATCCTATCTTATTGCTTCCACTATAGCTTTTGCATCCGAAGGTAGACCTGATACTACCTTGTTTGATAGGGTATCGGTCCGAAAACATACATCTGGTGAAGTGTGTAATTTATATACATACTGTGCACTGTGCACCGTTCAGGCCGGCCGGAGTGGCCGTGCGGTTCTAGGCGCTACAGTCTAGAGCCGAGCGACCGTTCCGGTCGCAGGCTCGAATCCTGCCTCGGGCATGGATGTGTGTGATGTCTTTAGGTAAGTTAGGTTTAATTAGTTCTAAGTTCTAGGCGACTGATGACCTCAGAAGTTAAGTCGCATAGTGCTCGGAGCCATTTGAACCAACCATTTGCTACCGTTCACCAAATAATCGCGTTTTTGTAACCTCCTCACACCCAAACGTGCGTCTAAACTATCTCTTTATAATTGCACAGACCTTGTGCCAAAAAAATCTTTATGCGATGGAACAGCAAACAAGCCACAATAAATCCTGAAATAAAACACTGCAAATTACCTCTCCAAATAATTTTATAATCTAAACACAGATACACTTATTTCCTAATCTGCTTTCCCCTTCTCTTCCACCTCTAAATCACACATATCCTGTTCGATCCACCCCTCAATTTCGTTCTCGTCCCAAAATAATTCATTAAATGCTTCTTTCGCTCCAGTTTCATTTTTTCTCCCTTCTAGATCTCTAGCAGTCTTAAACTTCTCTCGAGCCCTCAAATGAGGCAATAACGATCGTAATGTTCTACGTACCATCGCCAATCAGATACAGTAAAACCACATTCCTCCTTAAGATACCATTCTGTCCAAATGTCACTTTCTATATTAGAATCAAACTCACTGTATTCTCCCTTAAAACTATCGGCATTAGTAGCTACAGCATCATTGCCATGAAATAAAGCGTTACTTTTTACTTCCACGTCATTACAAACACCTTCACAAACAGCACTTTCAACAGCCGCTGATACATCATACAACTCGCTACATAAAACCTCATTTACCTTCATCGACAAATCACCAATATAAGAACCGTTCCTAGTTTCACCATCCTCTGCCGTTACATCACGTAAATTATAACTACAGCGTCGGGCAATTTCAGAACCAACAGTACCATTAAATTCCGCTGCGTTTCGATTTAAACCTGAGCATAATACCTTTTCCTCTCATACACTCTCCTGCGCCACATAAATTTCAGATCGCACATCGAATTCAGATCCACATTCATTCTCAAACAAACATTCAAGATCCACAGATCCATCCAGACAGCTTCAACTTCTGTAACTTCTGCACATAAAACATCAGTACTACCTTCCTTCAAAAATAATTCACCAATATCCGCCGATACACACACAAATCCATCAACAACATACGAGACTAATGCTACGCAGCCCTTATTAACCTCCTTAACAACTTTCGCCATCACAATATCACCTGAAACATCATCACCTTGATCACTATAACCGTTACCGCTGGTTAGTACCTATTTAGAATTTTCTGTAGCATCCAGCCTCCTTTTGGCACATAGACTCTTTCATTGTGTTAACATTCACACACTCTTTCGTCTCACATTCATAAAACAAATCATTTAGCCCTAAATCGTCGTCTTCGCCTTGATCGTTATCTTTCATTATGTTAGGATTACGTCTTTTATGTACGATCTGATTTGAAAATTTACCTATTTGATTCTCATCTCTTACTAATTTCATGTCATAATTGTGACGTCTTTCTGCCAATTTATTAACACCTATCACATTTCCGTTTACTCGCGTCCTATTCATCGCTGGTTTATTTTGCAATCTCCGGACCTGAGATGCGGCGAAACCTAGTTTCCCGATCTCCCATTACGCTGGTTCAATTCGCCAGTTACCGGTCCCTCAAATCGAAGTTCTTGGTGTCGCTCCCTGTCACGAAAGTATCCATTCCCATTACCCCTTTGAAATTTATCATTGGATGTGCTACTGTTAACATTTCCCTTATCAGAACTATTGTTTGCGTTCCGTTGACAACTTCCCTGATGTCTTTCATAGTAGTTACTCGGACTGCAGTTATGATTTCCTCTCTCAAAACTATTTGTCTGCTTACTTGGCGGTTTAAATTTCGACGCCCGTTCTAATTTTTCTACAAAGTCAAAAAATGCTTCTATTGAGTTGCTAGGGCTGTGCACTAGATCCCACTGCAAATTTTCCGGTAACCGCCTTTTCAACGTAATTTCAGTAAGCACCCTCAATGGACGTTTCACATACATTAATCTCTCAAGTTCACGTTTACAAAATTCTCGCATCGACCCCTTCCCGTATTTAAATGTTGGCCCATTCAGAAACTCATTTTGGAGTCGCGTTTGCTTCGCTTCACTCCATAAGTTGTTCAGGAAACTGCTTTCAAATATTTCGTAGGTAGTGAACGTATCACTGTGTATATTTGCCCACGATTGCGGCTCACCTTCCAAATGTCCTTGCACGAATTTTATCTTTGCCTCGTCGGACATTCCCCTTATAAAATCATCCCTGCATGATCCTAGAAAATTTACTGGGTCATATTTCCCGTCGTCTGCAGAACATTTTAACGATCCCGAGTTCATCCACGGAACACTGAACACTGTACAGGCTTGATGTGCACCTAAAGAATTCATTTCACTTTTTATTTCATTGATTTGCTTTTTAACTTCACTATTTTCAATTTTAATGCCAGATTCTACTTGTTCCTTTATTTTATCTACTTCTTTCTCCCCTTTACCTATTCGAACGGATAAGTTGTAAATAACCACTGTCGTCTCAGCCATTAGAGCATCTTGCCTACCCATACAATTTCTTATGTTGCCTCCCAGATCTGCCTGCAACTTTTCCACCTTATCACTGAAATTTTCTCCTCTTGATCTACCTTAGAGTCAAGTAACCCAACTTCATCAGAAATTTTGTCCATTTCATCCTGAATGGCTTTTAATTTTCCGTCTATCAATTCCTCGATTCCACTAGCCATTTTACCTACTTCGTCTTTCACAACCGAAGCTATTTCGGATTGAACCGAATCAGTTTTTAAATTTACGTAAACCATATCGGTTTCAACAGAGTCAATTTTTAAATTTACGTCACCCATGTCGGTTTTAACAGAATCAGTTTTGGATTCCAATCCTCTTATCATTTGCATTAATTGCGACATAATGTCTCCCACAAATTCATCTCCCTTGCCTGATGTCGGACTATTTGTCCTACTAAATTCATCACCGATCACGCTCTCCCGCCCCGACTTCGGGCTAAGCGGCTCGCTAGATTTTTCGGACACACACAAACTGGCCGACTGCTTAAGATTAGCGAAGTGTATTATTGGCGATTGAACAACAGAACCATACATAATCTCGCTATCAGCGCAGGTACTTAGCTTTGTCGTGCTGGATCCTTCTGCCGTGGGGTTGCTGCCGGTGTTGCAGTTGAAGCCGACGCTGAAGATCTCGTAGCCTCTGCTGTGGTACTGCAACCGCCGCTGCACGATGAATCGCCGTTGAAGATGCCGCTGCTGGCTGGAACCACGTATTCTCGATGTCGCCTCTTGTTCCGCGTTACTTTTTTATCACTCCTAACCACTGCTAAAACTCGGTGGACACAACCGTTGCAAAATTCGTAGCTCAGAGCCCTCACGCAAACTGCCTATACTGCCACAGACTTGGTACCTATGTCACAGAATGTCGTTAACTGTGAGAATTACAGTTGTAATTTAACAACTATTAAAGAAACCTAGTATTCAGTCCTGAACCGATCTCACATTTAACTTTCGCAAGAGGTCCTGCCTATCGAAGTTCAGATGATGGTTTTGGAAACACTTTGCAGAACTCAAATGCAATTCTAAAACTTTCCAGAGTTCATATTCCGCAACTAACACTTTCCAAAATCCAATCCTATTCCAACACTTTGCAAGTTTCTTATCCCTCAACTAACACTTGCCAAGTTCCTATTCCGGACGAGCCCCCAATTGGGACATCTCAGAGATGTTCGGGCTCACATGCGGTTCCTCTTCGTCGAAATGTCTTGGCTCAAACTCGTCTGGGTGTTGAACCGCGCGTGTCGCATTACACGCCATAAATTAGACACTTGTGTCCCTTTGCTTAAATTGTCTGGCTGATGGCAAGTTTGCGAAATACAAATTTAACATAACATGTAATAACAGTAATAATAATTTCGGGAACTAAATTAACGACCCATATATGACGTAGGCCACACAGTTGCGAATTGGTTAGAAAAAGGTTTATTCAGACAGCAAACTACTAGCGAAAGTGGTCGTATTTAGAGTTACTGTTACACTCGAGCGCATATCCATTTGATACAGTTCGATCATTTACAATGTCATCGCGTCACAAGTCCAATACTCCACATCGTTAACTACGCGAAATGTTAGAGTTCACACCAGGCGCGCGTCTGCTCACTGCTGAGAGACAAAGTTCCGCGATACCACACAACACGAAATTTTCTAAGTCGTTTCACTTCCTAGCTACCTAAAGACTAACCGTCCGCTTTCACGTCTCCACCAGCACTGTCCTTCTGCCCGTCCCCGGCCTCGTTTCCCGCGCGCCGAATATCCTCGCTCAACTGACTAGGGCAGTTCCCTTTCCTGAAGACGTCCATCTGATTGATTACAGCTTATTCTACATTATTTTCCATTTTAACACATTTAAATAATCAAAGCTTGACCACTTTCACGTTCCAAATAAAGTAACAATAATAACCATTGTTAAATTCTTTTGCATAAAACCAATACAATTTCCTTCTTTACTTTTAATATCCCTACCGGTTGCCTTGCACCAGTATGCTTTTTGATAAGTAAATAAGGAACCAAAGTAACTATTATGCACTAAACCTTACAACAAATATTCGATTACCTAATAATTCAATAAGGTGTCATGCTGTCATCGTTCAGTGTGTTTTGTGTGGAGGAAATGATGATCTGTGCCTAACTGAAAATACTGAAAATTTAAATTTACTATATTTTTAGACAAAGTCACGTAGTTCATATTTACTACGTTTATCATTTTAATGATGCTCTTCTATATGAAATATCGATCGTTAAGATCGACCAACGCGTTCAGACTTTAGCATTCACGTCTTTGCTACAAAACTTGTTAATTTCACTTTAACAGTAAATCCTAAACTATTATAGATATGATCAATATTCAATTTTTATTGGGATCACCATGAAAATTTATGAAGGATGGCAGATTAAAATTACTGTGGCTCCGTTGGCTGCATTACTACAGAATTAAATAGTTTCCATAAATGTTTCCCTTTATAGCCGATCTTAGGTCCACCATATTTAACACTGTTGCGTCTCTTCGGCCACAAAAACCTCCTACTGGATTTCCCTATGTCGTAGGTTCTCGTCTGTCTGACTCGCACACTACAGCGCCTAGGCCTCAATAGACAATAGACGGCTGTGAGTTGCCCCATCTCGTTGTGAATCTGTGCCCTTTCTGGCATCCGGTCCTGGACGACGGGGTTCGTTTTACATTTCCTGAAGGCTGACTCTTTCGGCCATATATTTAAATGAGAGCGAAATGCTCGTTAACTCACAACCTACATTCGATTGGAACTGTTTCACGTTCTTCAGTAATTGAAGTCTTTCGACGACTTTCGAGTTTCTTCTGGTAAGATATTACCTTCTACAGATAGTACGTGTCTTAGATACTTTATCTTTTGTTGAAAGCAGGAGAATATTTCCTTATTTAATTCAGAGACCGACTTTTAGGAGTGCTTCAAACGAGTTCTCTGAATGTTCTTCTCTCGTACTTTCTGATACTATTATAACATTTAAATAATTGCTGCAAGCGGAATCTTTCTGCTTAATTACTCGAGGTATCAATGGTATACCGCCGGAGCAGTATTAATTAGGAAAGGTAGTCTTATATATTTATAGAGGCCAAGTGATGTGTTAATGGCCTTGATCTTCTGGCTTTCTTCTTCGAGTGGTATTTGAAGATAAGCGTCTTTCAAACCATGTGTGAATCGTATCTCCCTCTATCTAATTTTGGCATTATGTTTTCTGCTCTCGGGATTAGGTATATATCGATTACGAGCTGTGCATTCACGGTTGATCTCACTTCATTCCACAGTCCTATCTTCCAATTCGATTTTTCTACTAGTTATGAAGAGTTTAGCCCCTTAGACTCTTCGTAACTGCTCCAATTAACCCATTCCTCACTAACATATTTAATTCCTGTTTGACCTTCTTATGGATTGCATAGGGTATTGGTCTACCCTTCCAAAACTTTGATATTTCGTTGTTCACCTGGTAATTTTTTAATCTTCCTAGCGTGGTACTAAACATTCCTGTGTAATTTGTACATAGTTTTTCAGAGTGTTATATCTCATCCGTTACTTTCATCTGTTTTACTAAATCATGGACTGTAAACCTGAGTTTTCCAAAGAGGTTGAGTCCCGTCACGTTTGTAACGATTTGAGACTGTGTCTCTAGTAGTGTTGATTGTAAATCTGTATTCTTCGCATTTACTGCACATTGTATTTTATTTTAATTGGTTGCGCTATAACTTGTTAATGTGTCTTTAAATTTGCTTGAATTAGGTGATCGAATAAATTCATGAGTTTTAGTATTTATTATAGCTTTGAAAGAATCTATTCCCATATGTTGCTACATTTAAAATTACTGCTTTAGCATTACTCCACACTAATATGAATATCTTACTCCCGAATTCTTCATCTTATCTTCCATTTTCTTCCTTATAGGTATTACACATTAGTTTCCTATTTCGTACACGTAGATGCACTTGTTTATTACGCCCTTTCGTAATAACGTTAAAACTTTTCGCTACTTTGTAATAGCATATTTCCCTATGCAATGTAATAAAAATTGGCTCATGATTTTACTTTCCTTTGATGGTTATCATCCGTATTTTTAACTGGTCTTGTATTTCCGCCATTTTAGGGGTATATTTGTATCCTACTAACTTTTCTTGTCTTTAAAATTTCTGAAGCCTTGAAACCCTATTTTGAAAACTTCGTTTTCTACATTTTTCCGTGGCTTTTTTCCCCCGCTCAGATGCCTGAACTACGTTTGAGTACTCTTCTAGTATTGGATTATTTTACCTAATTAGGTCGTTTCTGTACTACCAGCATCTCCCTCACTGCCTTATTTGCGTATGGTAAGTCACATGCAGGATTCTCACATTTAAATTTACAGCTTTTGGTTAGACCCTAGAGTGTAACTAACCATCCATTTGATATGGTTTCTTGTATGTTCTTTTAAATGTGTGTCATGTTACACAGTTGTGCTATATTATAAATTTCTGCACCACCTTGACATAGCGAAAAGGTTCGTTGCCTTACTTCACCTGTCGATGTATGTGCCATAAAATGCTGCTCCATCCATGCGATGTAATTTGTCCATTTTTCCTTCTTCTGATCATACCAGCAGTATTCTCCTTACTTCCTCTTGTCCACGTTCCTTTTCGCCCAACTTTTTCAGTAGCGTTTGCTACAAATTACCGACAGACTGCAGCAGGTGTACTACTTGCATCATAATGTCGAGTTGTTGCGCCAACTGAAAATATACTCGACGCAAATTACTGTATTTTATTTTTGATTCTTGGAAAAATTTGATTAGACAGTTCACTTTTCATACAGACGTGGCGTAAAAGTTTTAAACTTTGTACAACTAACTCATTTAAAATATTTTGCTGTGTTACATATTCTCGATAGTGTTGCGTTGTGATCCACTGAGACCCTGAGTTCTTCTCACAGACTTTTCTGATTTGCTCGAAGTCCGTTGTATTACTCCGTACAACTTCGTCGCCAGAGAAACGAGACTGTTGTAATTTCACTTCGTTGCCAGCAGATGCGGCTACTGTGTCTTCTGTACCACGGCAACAACCCACGAGAGGCAGCTGAAATGTTAGTGCGGACAGCGGCGCTACACATAACAAAGAGTATCATGCACTGCTACCCATAAATATTACAGTTACTGAAACAACTAAAAATGTCTATGTCCCAAACACTGATTTACTCAGTAACAGGTATACTTAACTCTTGCGATCGTTGTACAAACAGCCCTAGTGTTTGTCAGTGTTCCGTTCAGAGACACAGTCCAAGTCGTTGAATATGACTATCTTCTTCCCGACGTATACATTGCTTCCGTGGTGATGTCTAGGGTTGTCATTGGGCTGGTGATATCTCATCAGACTCCTCACTGGCTTGCGTCGCGATTCCTTCAGCGTACAGTTCGATTCTCGTCGGTAGTTGAGATGGGCAAACTCGTTCATCCTTGGGAACTAGTTCACTGGTGATCGCTCTTTTTTGGGAACCGTTCATTTTTACTCGTTCACCGTTCATTTGTGCTTGGTATACGGTTCTTATGATAAACTGAAAATTATTAGCATAGGTGACTGAAGATGGAAGGTGCCAAAAGGGGCACTTGTCTCCGCCCTGGAGTACAGAGTTTTTATTCATAATAGAATTCTCACACACTTGTAATTTTCGTGATTCTGCAAAACCTCTCGTTTAGCCAACTATAGCGTTATGTGGCAGATCGCAGTGAAATAATGTTAAGGTGGCACTCGAAAATCTGGCCCCGAGTCCAGTTGCTCGCCAATTACGCAGGATTTGTTGGCCGAGCGAGCATAGTAGATAAGCATGTAACAATTAGGCAGTGAAGAAATAACAAATAAGCTAATGCAAACAACAACTTTGAAAAAATAGATGACGATTGGTAGGCGACAATGAGCAGTCTAGTACTCGGGGACGATTTTTCGTGCGCCACCCTGTACCACAGAAATAATATTGTAGAAGTTATAATATTCTCTTTACAAAATGTGACACCAAACACTCGATTATGGAACGCGGACTTCATTCGGTTGTAAGTCGGTCTGCCTTCCATAACAATGAACATGCTCTTTTACCTTGGCTCGAAAAAAGACGAAAAATGTCCACTCGTGTGTGCCATGCCGACTTCTTTGCATGTGTAATAACATAAAAATCTTGTCTTTTTACAAGTATTTCTTCTGCTGTTTATCGAAATAGTGAAGTAAGCTGATATTCCGTTTTGTTACCTGAACAGATGTATTACATACCATGTAATTTTATGTAATTTACGTAATTATAAAATACATTTTAATTACCGATTATGGCTGCTGAGTAGAATACGAAAAGAACCAGAAGTTCAAAGTTCAAAAAAGGTCTGAAACAGATCTTGAATGGGCGTGCGCAGCGAACGAAACGAACGACTCTATCTCTAACTAACTATGAGCAGTCGGCATTGGAACGGCGACGAGTGGCCACGCGAAGAAGGAAGAGTCCGGCCAGGCGAGACCGAGACGGATGGGAACGGGACCGAGGCTGGAACGAGACCGGCCGACGTGCCGTTGCGGGAACGAGACCGAACTATAAGTAGAAAGCCGCGACCGAGACCGACGGGAACGGGAACGAGGCTGGAACAAGACCGGCCGACGTTCCGTTGCAGGAACGAGACCGACCGTTTCCCGTTCCCCGGAGCTATACGCAGAAACCTACGACCGAAGTGAACTATGAAAGACCGTTCCTTAGAATTTGTTCATCGCTCGTTCCGTTCATCTTGATGAACCGTTCCTCTGAACCCGTTAGTTCGCGAACGACCCGTCTCTAGTCGGTAGGCGTGTCCGGATGGAACTGCTAAGCTCGACGGAAGTGTAACTTCCTGTTAAGCCGTGGAAAGCGGCTGATATCCTCGTTTGCGCTGCGACATATAACAGCACACTACATGTTCCACGTGTCTGCTCACTTGCAACATAGTTCCTGTTATGCTGGCGACCAGTGTTGTAGGCCGCTCGACTTGGTAGCCGTCTCACTCCGCCTAGCATGTAGGCTGTTACGTGCAACCTGCATTGCTAGAGGGAAGGCTATCATGCAGTGGAATTACGAACATGTGATTCACGATAATGACAGGAGTCTCTGTTGCATTTCAACACTGGAAGGTGCTAATATCGATATCTCTCATTTCTATGACGGTGCAGAGGTCATAGTGTGGTACGGCAACATTGTGTTGCGGGAATTCATTTTTATATGTGAAATTTAACATTTCTGCATTTGTTTGGTGTCATTAGTTTCAACGCCAGACAGATCCACGAGATACTGAGTGATAGGCTTACCAGTTCATTGACTTTATGTATGACCAGAGCTCGCTATGATTTTCTATAAATCTGTCTGCTGAATGAGACTGTTGAAACTATTATATGCCTCTCACATGGCCCTTCTTATGAATGCACGTGCTGCTATTAACTTTTCTCTATTAGCATTTCAACAATCTCTTTGTAGGAAGAATATAGTAGTTTTTGCGACATTCTGAGTATGATACCATTAAACAAGCGTAAGTCTTTGACGACTTTTATTACTTGTAACATTTACAGGGTGAACCAACAATCCACCCGCAAATCTTAAGAGGTGCTATTATGGACCAAAACAAGAAAAAATCTCTAATAAACATAGGTTCTAAAATGCGTACATGAAGCTTTTGTTCATCGTCGTTACCGTGAGAGACACCTCCTTCTACTGAAAGCTCTTTGCTTTCCACATTTGGAGTGGTGGTAGTAGGGATCAAAACAAGAAGCAAAATGTCCAGTAAGGATTGGGTCTTAACAGCTGTTACCACTTGTTTATCTTCACTGCTGTAAAACCCGCCTCCTCTACTGAACAAGTGCCCATAGCTCTTAAGGCATGTACATAAGAGCCCAGGTTTTCTGGACGTTTCCTTCTTCGGTGGAGTTTTGATAGGCTATCTTTCCTTCCCATGGAGAATCGAACCAATCCTTCCGTTATACGTTCGACGCCCCTAGTATGACGTGGAAACGACTGCTTTCTATGAGAGACAGGAGCTGTGGCACTTTACTGCTAATACTCCGGCAGTTATTACTGCTAATACTCCGGCAGTTAACAACTAGTATTTTGAAATTCTCGCTCCAGATGGAATAACATGCGGAATATCCTGCGAACTCTTTCTGACTGCCTTCCCAATTAATGCCTACCTTTCATGTTTTTCGACAGATGATTGTAGTGTCATTTCTAGAAAAGTTGTAGATAACATTCCATTCGCTGTGTTACGTCCCTAACAACTTTAGTATGTAATTTCAAAGACATTATTTCAGCTTTGTATATTTAAAAATGTTATAAATGTCGGTATTCCCATATTATATCATAAGTCATAGGGTCGGTATTGTTTCGCATGTTTCTACACTTCCCAAGAACTCAAACAGATCTTCCCCGAGATCGGCTTCTAACAATCGTTATGGATAATTCGTATTATTATTGTAAAACCTGTCACCACCTACATTGTTGGTATTAAGATAGTTGCAGTACTGCTGAAGTCTGAGAGTATTTCGCCTGTCCCGCATAATCTACATACTGAATCTTATCTGTCTACTGGTTCTCACAATGACCTGAATAAATCTGAGGGAAATCGCTTGCTCCAAGCGTCATGCTTTGACTTACATCTTTTAGTGCTTTGTAAAAGTCTTGTTGCAATATAGTATTCTCTCTCTCATGTTCATATACTTTCTCCTCCCTGTCCATAATATTATCTTCACGTATCTTTGTTAAATACATAATCCTTCTTGATATGCCTTTCACCTTGCAGCTTTCCCTTTCTGCTAAGTACTGATGTGTCATTCGACCTCTTGGTGTTCCTATAGCTGCTCCTCAAAATTTCTATAAACGGAATCCATTTTCCTACAATCATGCATGCTTTTACAGTTCTATATTCCTCGTGTATCCGTTCCTGCTTTTCAGTTTTACACTTCGTGTCAATATAATTTTTAGACGTTTACACTCCCTTCTACTTCATTTGTTGCATTCATATATTTTCTCCTTTTGAGAATCAAATTTCCTATCTCGTATGGTAACCAAAGATTTCTACTGGGGCTTGTCATTTTGCCTATTTTAGTTTCTGATATCTTCAATACTTCGTCTTTCAAAGCTACGGATTCATCGTGTACTGTATCTTCCTTTCATTTCTGGCCGGCCGCTGGTGGCCGCGCGGTTCTGGCGCTACAGTCTGGAACCGCGCGACCGCTACGGTCGCAGGTTCGAATCCTGCCTCGGGCATGGATGTGTGTGTTGTCCTTAGGTTAGTTAGGTTTAAGTAGTTCTAAGTTCTAGGGGACTTATGACCTCAGCAGTTGAGTCCCATAGTGCTCAGAGCCATTTGAACCATTTTTTTTTCATTTCTGTCAGTCGTTGCCTAATGTTCTCTTTGGTACTCTCAATCATCTGTGGTTGTTTCAAATTACCTGAGTCTTACATCCTTAATTTCCTGTATCTCTGTGATTTCTTCAGATTTAATGTTCATATAGGCGCCTGGAAAATATTTTTCAGCTTAGATCACATCCCCAAAAGTCCGCCTCACCTTTGCGTAATCCATTTGAAACTGTGTGGTGACTTTCGATCTCTTTCATGTACTCAGCCTTCTTTTATGATGCTTAAACCAAGCCCTAACAATGATTGCACTGTGATCTGTACGAAATTCCCTAACCTCGTTCCCTTGAAGTTGTAATGTTTTTCATTTTATTTATTTTCCTCCTGTCGAGTGATGATTGGTACATCGACCGGATTTTGACCCTGAACGCAAATAAATACGACGTAATTCACACCAAATGGCTAATAGATCCATATTATGGTTCGATTACGCTCTTGGTCATAATCCATTAGAAACAATAACAATCGTAAGATAGTCAGGAGTAACTGTGAGGAGCGGTCTAAACTGCAACGATCGCTTAAAATTTGTTGTAGGAAATACAGGTACCAGGCTGAGATCTACTGCAACAATCTAGAGGAAATGTAATTCAGCTACAAAAATTGTAGCTTGAACGACACTTACAAGACCGACACTTGGGTATTGCTCATCAGTGTCGGACGCTTACTTTGTTGGATTAATAGAAGAGTACGGGAATATCCAGTAGAGTTAGTCAAGGGATGGTGTAGTAAGCGCGGGCCCCTTACGCAGAGTCTCAACAAAGTCCAGTGGCAGACGCTACAACAGAGGCGTTGTTTATCACGGAGAGTTCTATTGTTGACGTTCCGAGAGCGTGCGTTCCAAGAAGAGTCGGGCAGCATTTTACTTCCTCGCACACACGTCTCGTGAGATGACCATAACGAGACATTCAGAGAAATTCCATCTCAGCTCATACGGTGTTTTATCGACAGTCGCTCTTCCCATGCACCATTCAACAATCGAACGGGAAAGGGAAGTAATGGGAACGGGACAAGAATTACCCTTAGCCATGTACCGTAAGGTGCCTTACGGAGTGGAGTGTGGATTTAGATATAGATATATAAGGGACATTCAACAAGTTTCCGTTCGAAAACCGTACAGTTCAGAATCGGTACGCTTGACAGGCAAATTCACAGTGATCATCGGGGCAGTCATCCCACCGACTCACCATGTCCTGCTGCACATCATCATCCGGCAAGATCGTCGACGCTTCAAGGCATTTTTTAAGGGACCGAAGGCATGGTAATCGCTTCGGGAGAGATCAAAAAATGGTTCAAATGGCTCTGAGCACTATGGGACTTAACTTCTGAGGTCATCAGTCCCCTAGAACTTAGAACTACTTAAACCTAACTAACCTAAGGACATCACACACATCCATGTCCGAGGCAGGATTCGAACCTGCGACCGTAGCGGTCGCGCGGTTCCAGACTGAAGCGCCTAGAACCCCCGGTGGGGAGAGATCAGCGCGAAAGTGTCTCCCACTTGATGAGGATGATGATGAAATTTGGGTTGTGGGGCACTCAACTGCTCTCCCACTTCAGTTTGCGTAACTTCCACCTTAAGACATTTGCGATATGGGTTCAAAAAAATGGTTCAAATGGCTCTGAGCACTATGAGACTTAACATGTGAGGTCATCAGTCCCCTAGAACGTAGAACTACTTAAACCTAACTATCCTAAGGACATCACACACATCCATGCCCGAGGCAGGATTCGAATCTGCGACCGTATCAGTCGCGCGGTTCAGGATTGAAGCGCCTAGAACCGCTCGGCCACCTCGGCCAGCTGCGATATGGGGATGTGCGTTATGAAGAAGCAGCAGCACCCATTCCAAACGGTGGTTTTCGACAAACATGTTACCAAAGCACATTCTTCATTGATGCCTACCAGTGTTTTTACTTCGGCAGCAACGGGGAGAAAAACACGTTGAACCTGTTTGGACGCATTTGGTAATATCTTCGTCAAAGTTCACGTTGCCACATTTATCGCACCCCTGTCGGAGAGACACGAATACAACACTTATATACCCGCATCGGAATTGCGCTACGTTGCATATACGCTGCAGTAATGCCCTCAAACGGCATCTTTTTGATCGCCCGTTGTAGAATGCCAGCCAGCAAATACAATTAAAATTTTCGTCTCCATTAACGTACTGAATAAATTGTTTTATAGTTCATACGTTTTTTCACTGTTTTCAGCGTCTGCGTACCTTGTAGGCATATATGCTACCTGACAAAGAAAGTGAAGCGCCAAGAAGGAGGAACTCTTCTAGAGTAGAGAGGGTATGTGATAATGTATGAGTGATTACAAAATCGAGTCAAATTTACAACGTGTTTGGAAGTACGAGCCCACTAACCAGTGCGACGCTGGACCGCTATGGATTGGTTGTAAGCATTGATTCGTTTGAGAAGGGTGTCACAAAGCCGTTGTATCCTCTCCTGAGCCAACCTGGCCCACACTTGTTCTAACTGGTCCTTTACATCCTAGATACTGCCACGGAGATGGAGTTAACGGCAGAGCTGGTCCCACACATTTTCAGTCAGGGGTAGATCTGAGGATCTTATGGCCGCGGTAGTACCTCAGCGTCAAGCAGACAGATCGTAAAGACACGAGCGCCCTTCAAATGTCGATGCTACAAGATTCGATCAGCCAGCCTAACGGAGACCCACAACGAAGCCCCTTCCGAACTCTGTCAGGTGTTGATAACGCTGTATCACGCACAATTCGTGGCATCTTCGTATCATTCACAGTATTCACTCGACATCTGACTCTCTCCGTGCAGCTTATACACCCTACCAGGTCTGGCAACAACACTAAACACGATCAACACTAATGCACTATGGTTCCCATTCCATATTTCACAGAGAACTGCAACTCATATCATTCACACACCCGCCGATCGTGTGTACGTGTGGGAAGTGACATTGACGTCTGATCATGTGTTCTGGGTGCTTCACTTCATATTGTCAGGTAGTTTACCTCTGCTACTGCGGTGGTCTTGGCTTTGGCCCTTTATTGATTGTGATTATCGGTTCACTATGCTGTTCATGGTTGTTTATCCACATTCCTATTTCTTTCCAATTATTAGATCTTATATTTTGTGTTGATAACCCTGTATTCACCTTACAGAAAATTCTGATCTTTCGAAAAATGTTCAAATGTGTGTGAAATCTTATGGGACGTAACTGCTAAGGTCATCAGTCCCTAAGCTTACACACCACTTAACCTATATTATCCTAAGGACAAACACACACACCCATGCCCGAGGGAGGACTCGAACCTCCGCCAGGACCAGCCACACACTCCATGACGGCAGCGCCCATGACCACTCGGCTAATCCCGCGCGGCTCTGATCTTTCGGCCATTGTACATCATTATTTCCAACTATATCATACTCATTCCTCTTGTCAAGTTTTCTAAGCCACCGACCCGATTAAGGGATCTTAATATTGGACTCTCAAACCCACAGAACGACAGATTTGGTATTTCTGATGACAACATCCAGGTGAGTTATCCGCATCCGGTGATATGAGCGGAGGACTATTTGCTCTCCGGAATATTTTACCCAAGAGGCTGATGTCAGCTTTAAACCACACAATAGAGTTGTATGTCCTCGGGAAATATAACTGCTATAGTTTGCCCTTGCTTTCAGCCACTGCCTGGAGTTATTCATATTCTTTTTTCCATCCTGGTCTTTATCAAGAATATAACTCTATCTTTTGCTATACATAAAATGACGAAGTTTTTGAAAAGATTTTGTGAACACTACAGGAAGTAAAAATGAGTTTATCACAACAAAAAGAAAAAAAATTGCTCTGAGCACTATGGGACTTATTATCTGAGGTCATCAGTCCCCTAGACTTAGAACTACGTAAACCTAACTAACCTAAGGACATCACACACATCCATGCCCGAGGCAGGATTTGAACCCGCGACCGTAGCAGCAGCGCGGTTCCGGACTGGAGCGCCTAAAACCGCTCGGCCACCGAAGCCGGCCTTTTTTTTTTTTTTTTTTTTTTTGTGGGGTCGCAGCGGCCGGCAGTTTATCACGACAGCTTACATTTCATGTACACAGGCAAATCGCGGATCGCTAAAATATCACATTTAAGCGACGCAATACAATACTCGTGAAACTGCGAAAGAACAGAACAATTTTGTCAAATTGGTAGCAGCAGGCTTAATTGGCAGCGAGCATTGTGAAACGTCGCTCAGGTATCAAATGACGGCGTCCCGTCAGCGGGAATGTGCTACTGAGCGGGACGAGTTGTCAATAACGCAGGAGAAAAGGGGCAGCTGACAGGGTCCATTCGACGGAACGAGGGTCTGTGGCTAATCGACTGTGCTCCTCGTTTCCGTCTGTCGCTTTTAGCCACCACAGAAAATGGCCCAGCGAAATATCTTTGTCTGTTGTCACTGACTTTCTCACTGTCCCATAGCAATCCTTTCCCACTTGCCTCTATTTTTCTTTGCTCTTCTACGGAATACATTTTGTATCGGATATATCAGCGCAATTTTGTTTTTATCGCCTTTACCGTAATACTCATTTCTGTCATCTCCTTCCTTAACACTTCAGTGCACTTGTTGCCTTTCTTAGACTTTCACACAAGATTGAAAGCTCATCTACCGTTACCTATCCTCATTACTTGGAGGTTATCTTATACGACCACACATATTTTCATTAATTCTGTCTGGAGGTTTTCATCTATCCCGTGTCCAAGCACGACTTTTACTTTGCTTTCTGACACGACTTTTAAAAAATATATCTTTCCTTGTTTTCTAACTTAACCGATTCTCTTGACACCGATGTTAAAAACAGATTCTGCAGCATGGATATCTCCTTATTGGCTACTGTTTTGTAGTGTCTGATTCTGATATTCTTTGAGAGATTGGGCTCAGGTGCTTTAGATTCTAGTCTCACTAAAAATGTCTTATTGATTTCTGTGTTTAATCAATTAATTTGCATAAATTTACCTTACGACTTAAAACTGTTAATTTCACCAATTTTTCCATATTCTCTCCGAAGCGATTTAGATGAGGATCCATGTAATTGCTCATGACGTTTCTAAATTTTTTTCCTTAAGTATTTGAAGCGCAGCTTCTTGTTCCACATTTTTCAGGAGCTGTAGTTGCCCAAATGTTATCACTAAATTTTCTGAATAATGACAAAGTAATCAGCAAATGCCAAGCAACTTAGGCTTACTACATTGATTGTCGACGCTAGTCTGACCTCGTTATGCAAGCATTCCCTTTTAAGTATCGTGTCCCTCTTCTGCCATCGGTTCACGAGAGGTCACTGGATTAATAAGCGTGTACCACGTAACTGGAAAATGGCGGACAGTGTCCCGATCTATAAGAACGGTCGCACTAAGGACTTGCAGAACTATAGAATCTGTCATTAATATTTGGTGAGACACTTTTTAGTATAATTTTCTATCTGAGTTTAGTGGTCACCTATCAAACGTACACAAGAATGCTCAGAATCGGTAGAGAGATACTTGTCAAATAGTAAGTCATGAAATCATTGTGGACGTCAGTAAACACTATTATGAAAATAATTAATTGGAAACTTCGTAAAAGAATGAATCATTAATTTCGGCCAGGTAAGAGCTTGATTGGAGATACCTTGTGTAAATGCGGATTGTGTGGTAACATACGGCCTGTTCCACGTCCGCTCACTTGTTGTTGTTCCGTGCTGTCGAAAGGTCACATTGGAGGGGTGGTGGTGGGGGGGGGGGGGGCAGGCAAAGGAACTGTACTAGGGAACAGCGAAACTGACAGCTGGGAGAGGAAAGACATTTACTCAGCCCGTCGTCTTCCTGTCTTATCTAACTGCCGAAAGGTTTGTACGAGCATCGGTCGGAGATAGTTTCCAAATTGGCTCTACCACGCATACGCGGGCGATAAATAGCTTCAAAACGCTTGTGCTTTTCGCAGGAATATGCTTTTTGCTTCGTTTTTTGACTACCCGTTGCGGTAGTTGTAAACGCAAAACTTTTTTTAACGCCATGATGGATTCCATTGTTCCGAAGCTAAAGTGTCGTATTTGACGGTTTATGAATAATGATTTACGCGCTAAGAAGATCCAATGCTTTCATGCATTTCTGTCCTTCATGGTGTTGCAAATTTAACGGCCAGTAAAGAACAATTACGCATAGGCGGAAGTATTTGTTAAGTGACACCAAAGCGCAGATCCGATTCACAGCATGAATGTTCAGCGATGTTAAATTAAAAACAAAATGACAAAAGACATGCAACAGTAAGGCAAGACATACCATAATTCCATATACACTACTGGCCATTAAATTGCTACATCACGAAGATGACGTGCTACAGACGCGAAATTTAACCGACGGGAAGAGGATGCTGTGATATGCAAATCATTAGCTTTTCAGAGCATTCACACAAAGTTGGCCCGGTGGCGACACCTACAACGTGCTAGCATGAGGGAAGTTTCCAACCGATTTCTCATACACAAACAGCAGTTGACCGGCGTTGCCTGGTGAAACGTTGTTGTGATGCCTACTGTAAGGAGGAGAAATGCGTACCATCACGTTTCCGACTTTGATAAAGGTCGGATTGTAGCCTATCGCGATTGTGGTTTATCGTATCGCGACATTGCTGCTCGCGTTGGTCGAGATCCAATGACTGTTAGCAGAATATGGAATCGGTGGGTTCAGGAGGGTAATACGGAACGCCGTGCTGGATCCCAACGGCCACATATCACTAGCAGTCGAGATGACAGGCATCTTATCCGCATGGCTGTAACGGATCGTGCGGCCACGTCTCCATCCCTGAGTCAACAGATGGGGACGTTTGCAAGACAACAACCATATGCACGAACAGTTCAACGTTTTCAGCAGCATGGACTATCAGCTCGGAGACCATGGCTGCGGTTACCCTTGACGCTGCATCACAGACAAGAGCGCCTGCGATTGTGTACTCAACGACGAACCTGGGTGCACGAATAGCAATATGTCACTTTTTCGGATGAATCCAGGTTCTGTGTACAGCATCATGATGGTCGCATCCGTGTTTGGCGACATCGCGGTGAACG
This sequence comes from Schistocerca nitens, assembly GCF_023898315.1. Taxonomy (NCBI): domain Eukaryota; kingdom Metazoa; phylum Arthropoda; class Insecta; order Orthoptera; family Acrididae; genus Schistocerca; species Schistocerca nitens. The sequence continues at coordinate 288,144,299 of NC_064616.1, read as the reverse complement.
CAGATAGGAAGCATGTATTCGTCATCGCCATACGGGCGTATCACCCGGCGTGATGGTCTGGGGTGCCATTGGTTATACGTCACGGTCACCTCTTGTTCACATTGACGGCACTTTGAACAGTGGACGTTACATTTCAGATGTGTTACGACCCGTGGCTCTACCCTTCATTTGACCCCTGCGAAACCCTACATTTCAGCAGGATAATGCACGACCGCATGTTGCAGGTCCTGTACGGTCCTTTCTGGATACAGAGAATGTTCGACTGCTGCCCTGGCCAGCACATTCTCTAGATCTCTCGCCAATTAAAAACGTGTGGTCAATCGTGGCCGAGCAACTGGCTCGTCACAATACGCCAGTCACTGCTCTTGATGAACTGTGGTATCGTGTTGAAGCTGCATGTATCTGTACACGCCATCCAAGCTCTGTTTGACTCAATACACAGGCGTATCAAGGCCGTTATTACGGCCAGAGGTGGTTGTTCTGGGTACTGATTTCTCAGGATCTATGCACCCAAATTGCATGAAAATGTAATCACATGTCAGTTCTAGTATAATATATTTGTCCAATGAATACCCGTTCATCACCTGCATTTTTCTTGGTGTAGCAATTTTAATGGCCAGTAGTGTACAATCAATGTACCATTAAGTCGGTACTCATATAGTTAAAACCGTCTGCAACAGTACTATAACTATTTCACTAACTGAAACAAACACCGAGTGAGGTGGCACAGTGGTTACCACACTGGACTCACGTTCAGAGGACGACGGTCGAAATGACCGGCAGGTCATCCAGATTTAGGTGTTCCGTGATTTCGATAAGTCGCTTAAGGCAAATGCCGGGATGGTTCCTTTGAAAGGATGTGGCCTATTTCTTGCCTCCGACTTCGCTAATCCGAGCTTGCATTCCCTCTGTAATGACAATACTCAACCTTCCTTCATGAAACACTTTTCTGTTTAAATTTTCTCAAGTATTCACCCCGGCAGTGTTGTCCAAATGGTGCAATATTTCGGTAAGCTGTCTTTTTTTTTTTTTTTTTTTTTTTGCTATATTCAGGCGGTTCTGATGCCTATCTTCCACTGCCAGCCGTCTTATACGCTGATGAGCCAAAGCACTGGGACATCTGGCCACCGCGAGGTTGATTGTCGTCTGGTAGCGTCACGCGCATTTGACGCCACAAGAAAAGTACTTAAATGGAGCAGAGACGAATCATTTCAGCGAAGAGTCAGACGACAAATGAGGAAAGCCACTGATATAAGCGGCTTCGACAAAGGGTAGTTAGTTATGGCTCAGCGCCTGGGAGTGAGCATCTCGGAAACGGCAAAGCTGGTCGGCAATTTGCGTGAGACTGTCCTGAGTATCTACGGACTACCGTTGAAGCTCGGTGAAATCATGAGTGGGTGGCAATAGGTGACCAGGTGCTGCATGCCCGCAGAATGTGGAGGCTTGCCCACTCTGTAAACAACAGTCGGCGATCTGTGACAGATCAGATGATAGAGCGCAATACTGGTGCAGGCGTCCGGCCCCGGTAGCTGAGTGGTCAGCGTGACGGAATGTCAATCCTAAGGTCCCGGGTTCGATTCCCGGCTGGGTCGGAGATTTTCTCCGCTCAGGGACTGGGTGTTGTGTTGTCCTAATCATCATTATTTCATCCCCATCGACGCGCAGGTCGCCGAAGTGGCGTCACCTTGAAAGACCTACACCAGGCGAACGGTCTACCCGGCGGGAGGCCCTAGCCACACGACATTTCATTTACTGGTGCAGGCAGGAGTACATTGGGTCACACCGTTGAATATTTCGTTTGGCAGCGGACTTGCCCTAGCAGTTCCAACGTTAACCAAATGACATCGTCAATTACGAATTTGGCGGTCACGGCATCTTCCAGACTGAATCATGGATAAAAGTAAACGTTTCTCCTGGTCGGATGAATCACGTTACTTGTTGCACCAGATCGATGGTAGAGGCAGAATTCGCAGTCATCCAGGAAAAGCCGGTGGGGAAAGTATTATGCCACGGGGATCATTCACTTTGACTTCCTTGTCACCTGCGGCAGTAACCAAAGGCACCATTGTCGGTGTTGATTATGTTTACTTTATTGCGGACCATCTTCATTCTGTCATCTTTGACATCCTTCCAGAAAACAGTGACATCCTCCCGTAGGATAACTGTACGTATCACAATACCAATAGTGTTCAAAAGTGGCTCTGAGCACTATAGGACTTAACATCTGAGGTCATCAGTCCCCTAGAACTTAGAACTAATTAAACCTAACTAACATAGGGACATCACACACATCCATGCTCGAGGCAGGATTCGAACCTGCCACCGTAGCAGTCGCGCGGTTCCGGACTGAAGTGCCTAGAACCGCTTGGCCACCACGGCCGACCGTGTTATAGTGGTCTGGGGAGCATTATAGTGAACTAACGTTCATGTCCTGGTCACTAAATTCTCCCGATCTCAACCAAATGGAAGACATTTGGGATATTATCGGGCGCAGGCTTCACACCTACAAACTAATGGCTCGTAATTTATGCAAACTTCATGACCTTTGTGTAGACATTTGGTGCCACATACACTTTGTAATCAAAAGTATCAGGACACCCTCAAAAACATACGTTTATGATATTAGGCGCATTGTGTTTTCACCTACTGCCAGATACTCCATATCAGCGACCTCAGTTGTCATTAGGCATCGTGAGAGAGCAGAATTGGGCGCTCCGCGGAATCCACGGACTTCGAACGTGGTCAGGTGATTTGGTGTCACTTGTCTCATACGTCTGTACGCGAGATTTCCACACTCCCAAACATCCCTAGGTCCACTGTTTCCGATGTGATAGTGAAGTGTAAACGTGAAGGGACACGTACAGCACAAAGGCGTACAGGCCGGCCTCGTCTGTTAACTGACAGAGACCACCGATAGTTGAAGAGGGTCGTAGTGTGTAATAGGCAGACATCTATCCAGACCTATTATATCACTTGCGCCTTGGTCCCGCATTGTGCGCGGGGTTGTCGTGGTTAAATCGGATTTGGCATGTTGATGTGAAGGGTGGCCGGATCCCTTCCTGCCGTCACCCCATACTCGCCAGGACAGAATTAGAGTACCCTATCTGTCTGCGTCTAGTGTATATCATGGAAAAGTGCGAATGTGTGTCAAATGTCTGTGAATCGTGTAACTGAGGCGGGACGTAGGGACCAGCCCGGTATTCACCTAGAGGGATGTGGAAAACGGCCTTAAAACCACATCCAGGATGGCCGCCACACCGGCCCTCGTCGTTAATCCGTCGGGCGGATTCCATCCGGGGCCGGCGCGTCTACCCGAGTCCAGGAAGCAGCGCATCAGGGCTCTTGGCTAACCTGGCGGGTCAGACATCTATCCAGACCATCACACGGGAATTCCATACTGCATCAGGATCCACTGCAAGTACTATGACACTTAGGCGGGAGGTAAGAGAACTTGGATTTCATGGTCGAATGCCTGCTCATAAGCCACACATCACGACGGTAAATGCCAAACGACGCCTGGCTTCGGAACAGCGCGACTGCTACGGTCGCAGGTTCGAATCCTGCCTCGGGCATGGATGTGTGTGATGTCCTTAGGTTAGTTAGGTTTAAGTAGTTCTAAGTTCTAGGGGACTTATGACCACAGATGTTAAGTCCCATAGTGCTCAGAGCCATTTGAACCATTTGACGCCTGGCTTGGTGCAATGAGCGTAAACATTGGACGATTGAACAGTGGAAAAACGTTGTGTGGAGAGACGAATCACGCTACACAATGTGGCAGTCCGATGGCAGGATGTGGGTATGACGAATGCCCGGTGAACGTCATCTGCCTGTGTGTGTAGTGCCAACAGTAAAATTCGGAGGCGGTGGTGTTATAGTGTGGTCGTGTTTTTCGTGGAGAATGTTATATCCACAGATTAACACACATGTGGAAGAAAAATTTTTATTAGATGGAGCAAGGTCATCGCTTAGTTTTACAAAAAGATAAATTTTCTTCAAAAACAAAAAGCGTCTACTCCTACCAAAATTTTATAACAAGCCAAAGAATATGCCACCTTATCGAATTGAAATATTAGCAACTGAACTGAATTTACGTTCCCTTGTCGGGTTTTCTCTCGACGCTCTCCGGCGGATGCCGAGGAAGCCGACGGGCGCAGAGTCCGGGGTCGATGGCCGGCGTAGCGAAGACGTGGCACCTGGACATTCTGGCTGTGTCGAAGTATCTTCCGGGCGGCAGTCCTCGGCGGGTCGAAAGACGCCTGCCATTTCTTCCGGCTATTTAACACGACGGCTCCAGTCTTCCTCCGCTGATTCCGGAGTGATGATTGGCGTCCGTTGGCGATCCCTGACTGGTGGATGGTGATGTCACAGTGTGACCATCCGCGCCGGGAAAAGGCCCGTGCGTAGTTCGCGGCTGGTGGAATGTTTGGCGGGAACGCCTCTAGCGCTGGCTGGCGGAACGCGCCGGCACTAAATTTCAGGCGCCGCTTAACTCTGCCGCGGTAGCCGACCGTTGCGTTTGTGTGGCTGTGCGCGCCACGGTAGAGAGGACTTGCACTCCTTGTTGTTTTGCGCGGCACCATCACAGCACAGGCTTACGTTGATGTTTTAGGCGTCTTCTGGATTCCCACAGTTGAAGAGCAATTCGGGGATGGCGGTTGCATCTTTAAACACGATCGACCACCTCTTCATAAAGCACGACCTGTGGCAAAACATCCCTGTAATGGACTGGCCTGCACGAGTCCTGATCTGAATCGTATAGAACACCTGTGAGATGCTTTGGAAAGCCGACCCGTGCCAGGGCTCACCGACTGACATCGATACCTCTCCTCAGTGCAGCACTCCGTCAAGAATGGGCTGCCATTCCGCAAGAAGCCTTCCAGCACCTCACTGAACATATGCGTACGATAGTGGAAGCTGTCATCAAGGCTAAGGGTGGGCCAACACCGTATTGAATTCCAGCATTACCGATGGAGGGCGCCATGAACTTGTAAGTCATTTTCAGCCAGGTGTTCGGATACTTTTGATCTTATAGTGTACCTCCGGAAACCTGCCAAGGACTTGTCCAATCCACGCCAAGCAGAATCCCTGGTGTAGTGCACCCAAAGATGGGTCATCAGCGTATGCCCTTTTATCCTGCTGAAATTAATAATACTAATATTTCGTATGCTCCTGCTGTTGATCTCGGGCCAGCATAACTGGAACCCAGTTCTGCTTCTGAGGTCTCTTGATAGTGGTCGAGACACGAGCCGCGCTGAACCGCCACTGCGGTATTCGGGACGCTGTTGATGCGGAAAAATTGCGCATACGTAGTGTGGTCTCAGCTCCTCAGTTGACATGAACTGAGTGGATCTTCTCCATGAAGATTTCCTGCAACGTCCGAATGGTCTGAAGTAGGTTAACTTTCCCGCGCTGTCCCGGCGTACGGCACGCTCCTAGTTTCCGGTGTTGTACTAAGTCGTCCTTAAGAGACCCCAACAAGGCTTTCGTCTTGGGCGGCAGGCTAAATACACACTTGACATTTTATTTCCCAAATATTCTTCCAATTTTCGCTGATGCGTTACCGACGTAGTGGAAAAATGCCATCGCAACTGGTTTTTCTTCGTCTTGTGCAAGGTTTGGCCCAGGCATCTTTTACTTTATCTCTGGTTCGATATAGAAATGACTGGTAGTGTCCTTCTGAAAACCTGTCTTTAGGTGCAGAAAATCCGATGCTAAACTCTCTTGCTTGCAGTTTTTCGTTAGCCTTGTGAACTATTGTGCTGAAGACGACGCGTTCTACATTACTGCCCATTAAAATTGCTACACCACGAAGATGACGTGCTACAGACGCGAAATTTAAGCGACAGGAAGAAGATGCTGTGATATGCAAATGATTAGCTTCTCAGAGCATTCACACAAGGTTTGCGCCAGTGGCGGCACCTACAACGTGCTGACATGAGGAAAGTTTCCAATCGATTTCTCATACACAAACAGCAGTTGACCGGCGTTGGCTGGTGAAACGTTGTTGTGATGCCTCGTGTAAGGAGGAGAAATGTGTACCATCACGTTTCCGACGTTAATAAAGGTCGGATTGTAGCCTATCGCAATTGCGGTTTATCGTATAGCGACATTGCTGCTCGCGTTGGTCGAGATCCAAACACTGTTAGCAGAATATGGAATCGGTGGGTTCAGGAGGGTAATACGGAACACCGTGCTGGATCCCAACGGCCTCGTATCACTAGCAGTCGAGATGACAGGCATCTTGTCCGCAGGGCTCTAAAGGATCGTGCAGCCACGTCTCGATCCCTGAGTCGTTTGCAAGACAACAACCACCTGCACGAACAGTTCGACGGCGTTTGCAGCAGCATGGACTATCAGCTCGGAGACCATGGCTGCGGTTACCCTTGACGCTGCATCACAGACAGGAGCACCTGCGGTGGTGTACTCAACGACGAACCTGGGTGCACGAATTGCAAAACGTCATTTTTCGGATGAATCCAGGTTCTGTTTATAGCATCATGATGGTCACATCCGCGGTGAACGCACATTGGAAGAGTGTATTCGTCATCGCCATACTGGCGTACCACCCGGCGTGATGTTATGGGGTGCCATTGGATACACGTCTCGGTCACCTCTAGTTCGCATTGACGGCACTTGAACAGTGGACGTAACATTTCAGATGTGTTACGACCCGTGGCTCTACCCTTCATTCGATCCCTGTGAAACCGTACATTTCAGCAGGATAATGCACGACCGCATGTTGCAGGTAATGTACGGGCCTTTCTGGATACAGAAAATGTTCTACTGCTGCCCTGGCCAGCACATTCTCCACATCTCTCATCACTTGAAAACGTCTGGTCAATGGTGGGCGAGCAACTGACTCGTCACAATACACCAGTCACTACTCTTGATGAACTGTGGTATCGTGTTGAAAATGCATGGGCAGCTCAACCTGTACACGCGATCCAAGGTCTGTTTGACTCAATGCGCAGGCATATCAAGGCCGTTATTACGGCCGGAAGTGGTTGTTCTGGGTTCTGATTTCTCAGGATCTATGCACCCAAATTGCGTGTAAATGTAATCACATGTCAGTTGCAGTATAATATATGTGTCCAATGAATACCCGTTTATCATCTGCATTTCTTCTTGGTGTAGCAATTTTAATGGCCAGTATTGTAGTTGTGATGAACATAATCGCTGGAGGCATGGAAATACGACTCTTAATCAGTTGTTTTTACTATAAACGCTGCGTCACTGTGTGCCATTCGGTCTTCGCTTTACAAGAACATACAAGAACGCAAATTGATTGTTCGCTTCTATCGTAAACCAGATGTTTTTTATGTGAACACGCTTGAAACATTGTTCAATAAAACAAATATTATTAACAGTCTACATCATTACTGTTCAAATCCTAATATTAATTTCTCGACATACTCATCATGGCGACTGAAAAATTTCTCACACAAAGAGACCAGTTTGTTGATACTGTCTTTGTAGAATGTGGAATGATTTTGTTGAAAAGCCACAACCTCAAATCTGTTTGCACCACTTCCACACTATGAAGGTGAGGTCTTATAAGGTGTTTTTTGAGTTTTGGCACCAGATGAAAATTATATTGGACCAAGTCGTGACTGTGGGGGGATGATTGGTGACAGCGAACCCAAGGCGTCGGATTGTTGGAAATGTCGCAGCGCTCGTGTGTGGTCGGTCATTGTCATGCTGAAGAAGAGGGTACTCTGTGTGTGGACGAACTCTTCGAATTCGTGATTTCCGTTTTCTTAGGCCTCGCTGTACCTTGCAAAGCTCCACCTGGAGCGGAGGCTGCCCGTGTAACCTGCGCTGTTAGAGGGAAGGCAATATGGCAGTGCAGTTTCGACCACCCGATTAACGGTCACCCCCCATGGGAGTGATGCGGAGCATCTTCCTTTTCGCCGGCCGTGTGGCCGAGCGGTTCTAGGCGCTTTAGTCTGGAACCATGCGACCGCTACGGTCGCAGGTTCGAATCCTGCCTCGGGCATGGATATGTGTGATGTCCTTAGGTGGGCTAGGTTTAAGTAGTTCTAAGTTCTAGGGGACTGATGACCTCAGATGTTAAGTTCCATAGTGATCAGAGCCATTTGAAACATTTTTGAACCTCCTTCTCGTTCCACTGTTCTCATCTGAAATTAAAACAGACCGTAGCTTCTCAAATGGAAAGAGTTATAATTTCGCAGCTGTAGCTGGTTCACATGTTTACGACGGGTAACACTGCCTGCCAAAATATACCATACTTTTTTCCCTCGATGCATCTTAGAATTTATTATCTTTAATGTTGAAATTCCTTTTCCTAATTTCCTTCTCCCTTGCGGAGGTTATTTCGTGCTTGTGAGATGTTGTTAGGTAAAGCAAAGTTCTCTCGTCTCTCTCCCGTGAACATTTCGCCTAATGATATTTCCGTGTGGGATATGCTTGTGTAGGATATTAAAAGCTTTGTTAGTGCGTCTGCTTTATTGTATTAGTGGCGTAGTTTTCTCATATGCGCCTCAAAGTTCCTGACACAACGTTCAGCTACATCACTTCATTCAGGGTAGAATGGTACGTTGCGATGTTGTACTCGCTAGCCGCACAAAACTCAAATTCTGTGGGATAAACTTGTGTGCCATTGTCAGTTACAATTGCTGTTGGCAAAATGTCTGCTGGAAATATCTTTTTCAGGACATTAGCAGTTTTTGTCCCTCTCTGCTGCTTATTCTTGCCGTGTACGGGAAGCTAATACAGAAATTTACGACTACGAGTTAATTTTTTTCTAAGAATGATCCAGAGTAGACCAAGTGGACTCTGATCCAAGGTTCAGATATGTTATGTCATGGAAAACATAATGTGAGTGAAGCACATTGATACTTCCTGCATCGCATACATTTAGCAGCATGTGTTCTACTGCCTTCTCTAAACCTTTCCACCTGAAGTTTTTCCGCCATTTTATTGATGGTGGAGATTCCCCAAGGAAATCTGCACAAGAGTTTACATACTTCTGTTTTATTTCCTTGGGGACGACCACTCGCTCTCCCCTTCTGCTGTGTGTAGAAAGATGACTCCTTTAAACGGTGATAATAAATGTTGCAGATCCCAGAAGTGCATCAGTTCAGGGTGCATTAACAGTTTCGTAGACAATGACCACTCAGCCTTCATAAAATATTCCGTTTATAATAGCATTTATTCTTTTTCTCCTGTTTCTGCTACTAATTTTGAGTGTAGTCTTAGCCCTATTTCCGTATTGAGTGACATCGAATCGATCTGAAAACATCACCATGAAAACATGACCATAGCTGTTAAGTCCCATAGTGCTCAGAGCCATTTGAACCATTTTTTTGAACTACTTACTGCTTCTTTAGGTTGTAAGTCATTAAACATTTTGAATGTAATAGAGCACCCTTCTGTGTATCAAAAGCCGTTAGAAAATACTTCGCCCAATTCCATTTTTCTCCTTATCTTTGCAGAGTGGGTGGCAGTTCAGTTATTGTGGCTGTTGGAGAACGAATTTTCTATAACATCCAAGTTCGAGCGCAACTGTTTACAATTTCTTCAAGTTTTCTAGCAGTTCTTCTGCCATGATTCCTTGTTGTTGTTGTTGTTGTGGTGTTGAGTCCAGAGACTGGTTTGATGCACCTCTCCATGTTACTCTATCCTGTGCAGGCTTCTTCATCTCCAAGTAACTACTGCAACCTACATCCTTCTGAATCTGCTTAGTGTATTCATCTCTTGGTCTCCTACGATTTTTACCCTTCACGCTTCCCTCCAATACTAAATTGGTGATCCCTTGATGCCTCAGAACATGTCTTATCAACTGATCCCTTCTTCCAGTCAAGCTGTACCACAAACTCCTCTTCTCCCCAGTTCTGTTCAGTACCTCCTCAATAGTTACGTGACCTACCCATCTAACCTTCAGCATTCTAAATGGTTCAAATGGCTCTGAGCACTATGGGACTCAACTGCTGAGGTCATTAGTCCCCTAGAACTTAGAACTAGTTAAACCTAACTAACCTAAGGACATCACAAACATCCATGCCCGAGGCAGGATTCGAACCTGCGACCGTAGCGGTCTCGCGGTTCCAGACTGGAGCGCCTTTAACCGCACGGCCACTTCGGCCGGCTTTCAGCATTCTTCTGTAGCACCAGATTCCGAAAGTTTCTATTCTCTTCTTGTCTAAGCTATTTATCGTCCATGTTTCACTTCCGTACATGGCTACACTCCATACAAATAGTTTCAGAAAAGACTTTCTTACACTTAAATCTATACTCGATATTAACAAATTTCTCTTTTTCAGAAACGCTTTCCTTAGCATTGCCAGTCTACATTTTATATCCTCTGTACTTCGACCACCATCAGTCATTTTGCTTCCCAAATAGCAAAACTTATTTAATACTTTAAGTGTTTCATTACCTAATCTAATTCCCTCAGCATCACCTTATTTAATTTGACTACATTCCATCATCCTCGTTTTGCTTTTGTTGTTGTTCATCTTCGTGATTCCTTATACAACTATATCTTCTATATAATTTGCTGCTCCCAGAATGTTAGAAATTGCTCTAGATATGTTTGGTAGGAACATAAATTATTGCGACAGGTAATGAGTGAAATTTATAGAGGCCGTATGATCTGTTAATGACATTTGCTGTCTGACTTTTTTGGTCGATAGTAGCTGAAGACAAGAGTCTTTCAAATCAATCCGTGAATAGCACATTCTCCTGTCTAATTTTTGCATCATGTCTTCTGATTTGAGGACTGGGTACTTACCAGTTATGGGCTGTGCGTGCAGGGTGGATTTGAAGTCGAGACAAAGGTTTATCTTCCCTTTCGATTTTACTACTGTTGGTAAGTGTGTGGCCCACGGACTGTTCATAACGTGTTTAATTATGCCATTCTTTTCTAACCTATTTATTTGTTGTTTGACCTTCTCACGCACTGCGTAGGGTATTGATCATGCTTTCAAATTTACGGTGTTGCATCATATTTCAAAGACATGTTTACCTTGTGATCTTTTACTCATCCTAAAGTTTTACTAAAAAGTCCTCTGCACTTTCTACACAGTTTTACGTATTCTTCCTTCTCATCCGGTACCTTTATCTGTTTTGCTGAATCATGGAATGTAAACTTGAGTTTTCCAAACATTTAGAGTCTCATGATGTTTGTAGGCGTTTGGGACTCCGTCATTATCAGTGTTGTCTGTATTGCTGCATTCTTTTATTTAGCATTTACTGCGCGTTGTCTGTTACGTTAAGCGAATCTTCACCAACATGTTAGCGTATCCTCAAACCTTCTTAACTCAGAAGATCCAAAAAAATTATGAGCTGCACTATTTACTATTGTTTTAGATGAACCCACACGTACTGGAAATTTACTCCACTGACATTTATTTCTTCGTATACCAACAATGCTTTAGCATTACTCGGATACTACTGTGTATTCTCGAAATCTTATTTTGCTCTTTTACTTTCTTTTTAGTGTGTATGATACATAATTTTCATACGTTGTTTTTATAGACATATTTCTGTCACATGCACTTTTTAACTACAATTAAAATATCCCACTTCTTTATGATAACATACTTACTTATCATGCGTGATGAAACATTTGGCACATCATTTTACTTTATTTTGACTATAATTACTTGTATTTCTAGCTGATCTTGTATTTCCACCGTTTTAGGTGTACTTTTGTACTCATGCTTACATTTATTCTATTTAAAATTTCTGAAACGTTGAAATCATGTTTTTACAACTCCGTATTCTGCATAATTTAGAGTCCTATTTCTTTCTTTACCTTTGCCTGAATTACGCTTGAAGTCTCCTCTGGTATTGGGTTATTTAACCTAATTGGGACGTTTCTGTTAGCACGTCCCTTACTAACGTATTCCCAAATGTCAGATTACACTCACTATTTTCGCATTTCGCATTTAAATGTAGTCTCTGGCTAGACACAGGAGCATAGCAATCAATTTCTTAAGATCCTGATAATGTTTCTTCCATTCTCCGTGATATTTGTGACGTTCTGCAGCTATGAAGACTTTACTTTCGAATTATTTTGACAGCTTTTCTTCAATTTGTGTCTGGCCTAATGCGCTTGAATCCTCGTACGAAAAATATTGTTGTGCCATATTATAAATTTCAGCTCCATCATTAGACAGCGAAAAGGCCCTTTGCGCTACCTCATCAGTTGTTCTGTGCGTTCTAAAATGCTGCTCCATCCGGCCGGTGTAATTCGCCATTTTTGCTCCTTCTGATCAAACGGATAGAATGCCGGCGCAGTTCTCATTATTTCCTCTTGCCCATGTTCTTTTTCGCCAAGCATTTTCAGCAGCCTTTTCTGCGAGCTAGTGATACATCGCAGTAGGCGCAGTACCTGCGTCGTAATTCCGAGTTACTGCGCCATCTGAAAATATACTCAGCACAGATTACTGTTCTTTTACTTTTTGTTTCTGAAAAACAGGCTGGACAAATTTTGTTTCATTATATACAGATTACTTAAAATTTTGTACTATATTACATTTTCTCGATACTGCGGCGTTCTGAACCACCTGGTCTTTCAGGTCTTTTCACAGATTTTTCTAATTGCTCTAAATCCACTGTTTTTGTTCGTATAACTACTTCGCCAGAGAAAGGTGGCTGTTGTAACTTGACTTCCTCACTAATCGATGTGGTTACCGGGACGACTATAGATTGACAACAGCCTACGAAATGTCTATCTGAACAGTGGAACTACTGCCAACAAATAGTATGAGGCACGCACCCTCATAAAATTAACTTCACATGTCTACTTCCAAAACACTGATTTATTCAGTAACACAAAAACTCAACTTTAATGTGAGCGTTGTATAAATACAGCATCTGTAGCCTGTGCCGGTGTCCCGTTCAGAGACTAACAATGGAACCTCCCCATCGCACCCCCCTCAGATTTAGTTATAAGTTGGCACAGTGGATAGGCTTTGAAAAACTGAACACAGATCAATCGAGAAAACAGGAAGAAGTTTTGTGGAACTATGAAAAAACTAAGCAAAATATACAAACTGAATAGTCCATGCGCAAGATAAGCAACATCAAGGCTACTGTGAGCTCAGGAGCATCGTGGTCCCGTGGTTAGCGTGATCAGCTGCGGAACGAGAGGTCCTTGGTTCAAGTCTTCCCTCGAGTGAAAAGTTTAATTTTTTATTTTCAGACAATTATCAAAGTTCAGGCACTCACACATCATCAGCTTCGCTCTCCAAAATTCCACGACATGTTCAGAATTGCTTGGACATATGCAGGATTTGACGGTCTGCACACGGAAAAATTTGAAAACGTTAAAAACAAATGTTTTGACAGAGCACAGGGAAAACCGTGCGACTGTGAAACTGTTGCATTCATTTGTTGCAGTTTATGTGACAAACTCTTATGTTTTCATCACTTTTTTGGGAGTGATTATCACATCCACAAGAAAACTTAAATCGGGCAAGGTTTAAGAATCTTTTTACCCATTCGCCAAGTGTACAAGTTAGGTGGGTCGACAACGTATTCCTGTCATGTGATGCACATGCCGTCACCAGTGTCATATAGAATATGTCAGACGTGTTTTCCTGTGGAGGAATCGGTTGACCTATGACCTTGCGATCAAATGTTTTCGGTTGCCATTGGAGAGGCACGTCCTTTCGTCTACTAATCGCACGGTTTTGCGGTGCGGTCGCAAAACACAGACACTAAACTTATTACAGTGAACAGAGACGTCAATGAACGAACGGACAGATCATAACTTTGCGAAAATAAAGAAAATAAACTTTTCACTGGAGGGAAGACTTGAACCTAGGACCTCTCGTTCCGCAGCTGATCACGCTAACCACGGGACCACGGCGCTTCTGAGCTCATAGTAGCCTTGATGTTGCCTATCTTGCGCATGGACTACTCAGTTTGCACATTTTGCTTATTTTTTTCATAGTTCCACAAACTTCTTCCTGTTCTCTCGATTGATCTGTGTTCAGTTTTTCAAGGCCTATCCACTGTGCCAACTTATAACTAAATCTGAGGGGGGTGCGATGGGGAGGTTCCGTTGTAAGTAGATATCGGTGAATACAAACATCTTTCTCCCAGCGTAGACACTGCTCCTTGGCGGCATTTACTTCTGTCACTGGGTTACTGATTTCACATCGGACTTATCGTCGGCAAACGTGGCGATTCCATCGGCGAACAGGTCCCTGCTCCTTGGCAGATGAGCTGCGATGGAACCGCTGAGCTCGAGGGGACTGGAACTCCCCGTTAACCTCAGGATTGTGGCTTTTATGCGAGTTTCTACAGTAGTAGGAAACTGCGTAGTGGTTGCTAACGTGCAATGGAGTTCCTGTAATGCTGGTGGATTGTTTTGTAGGTCGCTCGAGATGCTATCAGTCTCACTCCACCTGGCGCTAAGGCTCCCTGTGCAATCTTCGTTGCTTCAGGGAAGTCTAGCCTGCAGTGGAGTTACGAACGAGCGACTAGCAATAACAACACTGTTTCATTAGCTTATCCTAAAGGAAAGTAATTGGTATACAGTCTGGAAGACTGGTCTGAAGACTTGGTCTTGTTAAGTGACTGGAGCTGCTTCGTTACACCGATTACACCTACATCCCGTTATTTTCATTGGCAGCTGTTCTTGATTGCAAACCTGAAACATTTATTGCATCTTCTTCGGTGATAAAATTTCGAAATACCGTGTTAATAACTCCGATTATAGAGCAACCATCAGGAATATTACCACTCCCATGACACAGTGAATGTAAACTACTGGCCATTAAAATTGCTACACCAAGAAGAAATGCAGATGATAAACGGGTATTCATTGCACAAATATATTATACTAGAACTGACATGTGATTACATTTTCACGCTATTTGGGTGCATAGATCCTGAGAAATCAGTACCCAGAACAACCACCTCAGGCCGTAATAACGGCCTTGATACGCCTGGGCATTGAGTCAAACAGAGCTTGGATGGCGTGTAATGTTCAGCTGCCCATGCAGCTTCAACACGATACCACAGTTCGTCACGAGTAGTGACTGCCGTATTGTGACGAGCCAGTTGCTCGGCCACCATTCACCAGACTTTTTCAGTTGCTGAGAGATACGGAGAATGTGCTGGCCATGGCAGCAGTCGAACATTTTCTGTATCCAGAAAGGCCCGTACAGGACCTGCAACATGCGGTCGTGCATTATCCTGCTGAAATGTAGGGTTTCGCAGGGATCAAATGAAGGGTAGAGCCACGGGACGTAACAAAAATGGTTCAAATGGCTCTGAGCACTATGGGACTCAACTGCTGAGGTCATTAGTCCCCTAGAACTTAGAACTAGTTAAACCTAACTAACCTAAGGACATCACAAACATCCATGCCCGAGGCAGGATTCGAACCTGCGACCGTAGCGGTCTTGCGGTTCCAGACTGCAGCGCCTTTAACCGCACGGCCACTTCGGCCGGCAGGACGTAACACATCTGAAATGTAACGTCCACTGTTCACAGTGCCGTCAATGCGAACAAGAGGTGACCGAGACGTGTAACCAATGGCACCCCATACAACACGCCGGGTGGTACGCCAGTATGGCGATGACGAATATACGCTTCCAATGTGCGTTCACCGCGATGTCGCCAAACACGGATGCGACCATCATGATGCTGTAAACGGAACCTGGATTCATCCGAAAAAATGACGTTTTGCCATTCGCGCACCCAGGTTCGTCGTTGAGTACACCATCGCAGGCGCTCCTGTCTGTGATGCAGCGTCAAGGGTAACCGCAGCCATGGTCTCCCAGCTGATAGTCCATGATGCTGCGAACTGTTCGTGCAGATGGTTGTTGTCTCGCAAACGTCCCCTTCTGTTGACTCAGGCATCGAGACGTGGCTGCACGATCCGTTACACCCATGCGGATAAGATGCCTGTCATCTCGACTGCTAGTGATACGAGGCCGTTGGGATCCAGTACGGCGTTCCGTATTACCCTCCTGAACCCACCGATTCCGTATTCTGCTAACAGTCATTGTATCTCGCCCAATGCGAGCAGCAATGTCGCGATATGATAAATCGCAATCGCGATAAGCTACAATCCGACCTTTATCATAGACGGAGACGTGGTGGTAAGGCGTGTCTCCTCCTTACACGAAGCATCACAACAACGTTTCACCAGGCAACGCCGATCAATAGCTATTTGTGTATGAGAAATCGGTTGGAAACTTTCCTTATGTCAGCACGTTGTAGGTGTCGCTACCGGCGCCAACCTTGTGTCAATGCTTTGAAAAGCTAATCATTTGCATATCACAGCATCTTCTTCCTGTCGGTTAAATTTCGCGTCTGTAGCACGTTATCTTCGTGGTATAGCAATTTTAATGGCCAGTAGTCTATTGACTGTGTGTTGCCGCAGCAGCTGTATACTTCAGTATCACTACAGCAGGGATGGCCAAGAATCCTGCTCACAGGCCATGCTCTGGCCCGAGTGCCATAGCGCTCAACCTAGCTGACGCGTTTGACGTAACACGAAGCCACGCTGTCTGGGCGCGAGGAGGGGAAGAGGAACCAATCCTTCTACTTCTTTCAAGACCACAATTAATTCTTCAACCCTCACGTCTTCTTTAATGCCAGTGATCTTGGGGAACTGGACTGTGTGTCACAAAGTGTCCCTTTTACACACGATTTTTCTTTTTAAATGCATCCGCATAAAATCAGAAATATGTTGTTTCTCGCCTTGCAGTGTCTTACTGTGGGCAGTGTTCAGTCAAGTCCATCAAAATACTAGATCTGCAGTTCATTCCGCATATTCTAATTTTCGCTCCTGATCTTCATTTTCCTTCATAAATTCAATAATAGCGAGTTTTAAACCGAAAAATTGTCCCTGGCGAGCTCCTTGACTTAACTAACGTATTTTGCAGCAGTATATTAACTCTGCATACTCTTAGTCCAGTTCCCTCGAAAACTGTTGCAAATGATAGCGAAATAATGGGTGCAACGTCAGAAATTTTACTATTCGTACCACATATTTCTTTACGTGCTTCATGTCAACAAATTTAGCACAAAGTGCTTCTTGATGTACAGAAGAACGACTCCCGTCTGTCGATCGTTGTCATTTTTGCGCTTTCATTAGGAACTAAATCTTTAAATTCTTTTTCTATGTCCGCAGCTCGTGGTCGTGCGGTAGCGTTTTCGCTTCCCACGCCCGGGTTCCCGGGTTCGATTCCCGGCGGGGTCAGGGATTTACTCTGCCTCGTGATGACTGGGTGTTGTGTGATGTCCTTAGGTTAGTTAGGTTTAAGTAGTTCTAAGTTCTAGGTGACTGATGACCATAGATGTTAAGTCCCATAGTGCTCAGAGCCATTTGAATCTTTTTCTATGTTATTGCAATGTCCTTTCATAGTACGTTAGCAGTACCCGTTGCTTATGCGACTGCATAATAGATATCGAGAACTTTCATCCCTTTTGTCTGTCTTTCTCATTAATTTGTAAAGGCTTGTGACAATAGATTCCTAGACTGAATCTTTTACTGCAAACGACCACTGGACATGCGAACGTCGTTCATACTACGAGAAAATAGTGAAGAGTTCAAATGGTTCAAATGGCTCTAAGCACTATGGGACTTAACAGCTGAGGTCATCAGTCCCCTAGACTTAGAAAGTACTTAATCCTAACTAACCTAAGGACATCACACACATCCATGCCATAGGCAGGATTCGAACCTGCGACCGTAGCAGTCGCGCGGTTCCGGACTAAAGCGCCTAGAACCGCTCGGCCACCGCGGCGGGCTAGCGAAGAGTAAACAGCGCTGAAACGACGATTCTGCCGAACTAAAGAGAGTTGCGCCGACCGAAAAATACCACAGAGCAATAATAAATGAATGTGCTGTGCTGGGTACTTCTAAGAAGGACTGAGCAAAGTCGAGACAGGCCGGTTCTTGGCAAGCCCGCGGCCCGCACACACCCTGCATGCGTGAAGTCTGGTATGCCGTCGCCGGCCCTGCACTACAAGATGAACTACCTCTAGCAGCCACAAACACGCCACAACCGAATGAATTTAGTCTCTCCTTTCAGAACACCGTGAGGTTCACAGCAACAACTACCGCTGAACTTTTCTTTGACTTTAGGTTGCTTTCATTATTATAACGATATCTGCTTTAATGCTTTGTACGAGTGTTTGGAACTCTGGCTATTACCCAACAGTGATACGACAGTTGGCAACCAATCTTTCCTTGCTGTCACAATGTCCTGTGTTTGACGTACCCCGTCTGACACTGTACCCCAGTTTTTACACTTTACCCTTAAGAAAATCGTCCAGTCCACTCCACACAGCCCGCACTACCCTTGTAGCCTCCCCCTTCTCCGTAATCGATCACTGATCTTGTAAGAAGATCCCGACACGCGTCCACTCTATGACGTAAGTCAACAAATGTGTAGCCTACACAGTCGCAGAACTGCGTGAACCTATGATACAGACACTCCACTCAGCTCTGTACAAAATGTCCGCAGTCTATCCTGTCTATGACGCTACCGATAGTGAGCTCCACCTTGGTCTTGCAAGGGAAACTGTCTCTCTTTATCACTTAGGATAGCCACCGGGAACCAAAAAGAAGCTCTTCTGTTTAGAAACGACACACTTCGTTGGCACCGACATGGCCACCACCTGCAGTTGGCTTTACCCTAAGCTCTTGATGGCATCAGAAAGAACCTGTCCCACATCACTTACGACTCTTCCCAGTATGCACACACAGGGCACACGGGAATTCGCCCCCTCCTTGGTACACGTACCCTAAGGGGCTCTGTCACATTGGAACTCCCAGCTAACAATAATAATATTCCACCCTCTGTTTACCTTTGCTTCTTCCATCTCTAGTTTTCTCGCTTCTTAAATAAGTAAATGAGTCACATCCTTTGTTAAAAAATCACTGTGATTTAGACTCGTTTATTTTCTTCTTCTTCTTTTGCCCTTTCCCGTTTCTTCAAATGGTTCAAATGGCTCTGAGCACTATGGGACTTAACATCTATGGTCATCATTCCCCTAGAACTTAGAACTACTTAAACCTAACTAACCTAAGGACAGCACACAACACCCAGTCATCACGAGGCAGAGAAAATCCCTGACCCCGCCGGGAATCGAACCCGGAAACCCGGGCGTGGGAAGCGAGAACGCTACCGCACGAACACGAGCTGCGGACTACCGTTTCTTCTATGGGTTCAGCATTAGTACATTGGTCGTGGCAGTTCAAAAATGGTTAAAATGGCTCTGAGCAATATGGGACTTAACATTTGAGGTAATCAGTCCCCTAGAACTTAGAACTACTTAAAACTAACTAACCGAAGGACATCACACACATCCATGCCCAAGGCAGGATTCGAACCTGAGACCGTAGCCGTCGCTCGGTTCCTGACTGAAGCGCCTAGAACCGCTCGGCCACTACTGCCGGCGCTCGTGCCAGTGTTAATGGTAGGTGATGGCAGATACACTTCCTGACACCATCACTCCCTCAGGGAAGGAGTCTGTGAACCCCATCTCCCTGAGTTTAGACAAATTCCGCCGGCCGATGTGGCCGAGCGGTTCTAGGCGCTACAGTCTGGAAACGCGTGACCGCTACGGTCGCAGGTTCGAATCCTGCCTCGGGTATGGATGTGTGTGATGTCCTTAGGTTAGTTAGGTTTAAGTAGTTCTAAGTTCTAGGGGACTGATGACCTCAGAAGTTAAGTCCCATAGTGCTCAGAGCCATTTGAACCATTTTTAGACAAATTCCATATACAGACGTGAGAGCTTTTATAAATGTTTGCGTAGCGTGTATTTGAGGTGGGACATGGTTACCAGCCCTGTATTTAACTAGTTGGATGTGGGAAACCACCTAAAAACCACATCGAAGCTGGCCCACTGCACAGGCTTCTCCGTTAATCCACGAGGATTCAGTCCGGAACAGGGTCGCCTCCTCGTATCTCGGAAGCGACACTTTAACAGGCTCGGCTATCCGGGTGCGTGTTTTAGACTCATTATATTCTGTTCCTATAACTTTTTTCCATTGTGCTCGACTTTACTTTCAGCTAAAACTGCGACTTCATCAGCGTATCTCAGCATATATATACTTTTGGCATGTACTGATGCACCTACTTCTAAGTGAATCCCATGTTTTGTGTCTCTTTTCTGTGTATACCTAACAATAGTTGGTGACAGTGCTACTTGCCGAATCTGTGCCTCTTCTTCTATAGGTCGCTCACCAATAGCAATTGTCTAGTTTTTGTAAAGGTTCCATATTACTTGTCGGTGTTTGTGACCTATTCCCAATTTCTTCAGCACATCAAAAATTTCTTCACACCTTAAGTTTTCAAACACTTTATGTATATTTGCAAAAGCAGTGTATGTTGTTCATTTCCTTTTCTATAAATAGCTTTAAAGCTTATGTTCTTTCTCTGGTTCCTGGGTTTTTTGGGAAGTCATATCGGTTTTCTGGGGAGTGTGGCCTCAAGTTTTTTTGCGTTTGGTTGAGGACGAAGGCGAGTAGTATTTCAATGCATGCGAACTAAATGTTCGGTCATTTTCACATTTTAATGTGTGAAAATTAATGTGCAGTTTTCCCTTTTCGTACGCGGTGGGCAAAATAAAACTAGCTCCGACAATATTTACAATAGGACTGGCGAAGGATTGATCCTTGCTAATAAACATCACAGAAGATGCTTGAAATGGCCACCGTTGATGTCGATGCAGCAATGTGATCATTTTATGTAACTGCGAGACACGCGAAGAATTCTACCTGATGGATAGCAGCAATAGCGTTTACAGTGTTCTGTTGTAGCTCATTCATTGTGTGAGCATTACTGGAGTACACCTGGCTCTCTAATTTGCACCAACAGTAAAAATCACAGGGAGAGAGACACTTCTCTTCATCAAACACTTCGTGCATTTGTGACAAAATTGTCAAGGCGGTGTGTGGTTTTGCCGCATCTTGCTTAAAATATCCATACAGTTGATCATTTTCTGTGAGTTGACCTACGTATGGATGACACATTTTACAGAGATACCGGTTAGGATTAACAGTTTGGTCAAAGAATCGTGTTACAGTGTGAATACCTGACACATTGCACCAAACGTCGATCTTGAGATTATGTGGCGGATCCTCAGAGTATTAAAGAGGATTTTCTGGTGGATAATCGCATATTTTCTATGAGTTCACATACTCTGACAGGACGAACCAAGCCTCATCTGATCAAACGAATAACTGAGGATCCGAAAGTCGTCATTCCACTGTACTCAGAAAATTACTGGCAAAACTGAACACACTAAAGTTCGTCTGCGCTCTTTAAGTCATGCACAGTAGTGAATTTGAAAGGATAGTGATGCGGATCCTTTTTGGTAATGTTAATCTCCACTTGCACAGAAAAACGGCGTTGAAATATCTTCGTACTTTTATCCAGGCTTTACTTCATTAAAGCAATGTTTTCTGGTGTTCAGACTATTTTCAGATAGTTAGGTTTTAATTCGCTACACCACCCATTTCGCGCCATTTCGCCACTACAAGTTCAGTCATCAGCTCATGTGGTAACAACTCCGCTTAGGTTTTCCACAAATTGAATTTCGCGTAACATTCGACAAAGAACACGCGGTTTTTAATAGCCAGAACAATTTTGTCCTTCACTTAATTGGCCACTAAACATGTATGCCCCTCTCACTCATTCGTACGTAATGACGCAGCGAAGTACTCAGTAAAGTGCTTGCGGCAAAGGCTCATCTACAGACATGTGACAGCAAATAATTGGTGCTTCTAAGTGACAGTTTCCAGCATTTACTGTCGTGGTTAGTTTTCCTCTCATTTCCGCTTCAGCCTTATGAATATTTTCCGGGTTAGTTTTATTTTCCCACTCTGTATATTTTCACAAACCAGTACATAATCGCTCGTTCATTTCCTTTCGCCCCACTTTGAGAAACTCTGCAGGAATATATATACGCAGGGCTTTGTTACTTTCATTTTTTGTAGGGCTATATCTTATTCTTCTTTTAATATAAATTCGCCAGTACAGTCTGCATCGAATTTTGCTTCATTTTCAACGATACTTTCATAGAATTTTTCTCATTGCACTGTTACCCTCCGTATTTTACTCATCGTCTTACAATTTCCGTAATGAGCCGATATGGGAGATGTGCTTGACCACTCTGTCGAGAAGAAAATTTTCCAACCGACTCAGAAGAGCGTGGCTGGAGTAGCGAGCTCCAGTGGGAACCATCGGCTTTGAAGCGAGAGTCGGATGAAGGGGCCCTACGGGACGTCGAGATTTACTGTGGAAGCCGGTGAAAGTTAAAGAGTCCCTTGTGGGCTCGGAAGAGCGGTGTTAATCGGCAGCGGACACGGGGAGCTATAGTCAACCCGTGCTCAAGAAATACGTTCGAGATATTAATAGCTTCTTCCGTCTCTCCTTATAAAGAAGTCTCACAAAACTCAACAGAAACACAAACTGTGACAGTTCTACAGTATTTACTTTTCATGTGAACTAGTGTCAAACTTAGAAAGCTATCGTAGGGCAATAACGTAAAATTTTCATCACAGGCGAAACGAGATCCAACTTTTATCTTTGTACAAAAGAAATTTAAAGAGAATAGTTTTTCCAGAGATACTAATTGTGCAGTTTTGGTTTCTCAGAAAAGATTTACAATATTCTGGTGTTAGATTTTGAATGTAAACCGTTCCACTGACCATATGTGCAATTTTTTGCGAAGCGGCGGATGAGAGAAGTGTCAGAAAAATATGTGACTCTGTCTCACAGGTACTTGCGTGGCTGGCGACCTTGTTTCATTACTATAAGTGATAACGGAGCGGGAATCTGTCGAAACCTCTAATAATCTAGCCCTCACTTCCTTCGTGGCAGTCTAATACGTACTTTCCTTTCCCCTTGACAGACAGCAGTCTTGTGCATACTGAAACAAACACCTATACTTTTATATTCTTGTGAAATTAGATGGTCATTTGAAACTTCATGACAGGTAAATAGTTTGAGCCAGACCGGAACACGAACCCGGAAATGTGCCTTTAAAAGTCAACACAACCCAGGCACGACTCTAGGATCTGCGCTCATAGGACCGATTCCGCCAGTACTTCTCTTACACTGAAAAACTATAAACTGAACATCTGCTTAACATTCGTACCTACAAATAAAGTACTGTTGAAATACAAGATGGTTCGGTGAGGTCAACTAGTGGTCTGGTTCTTGACATCTCAAATTTGGTAATTTTTTTATGTTTATAGTAATTAGTAGAGTATTGTCGCCGATGTGTCTGCGTAAACAGGGGTGCTATTCGTAACAAATAGCATCAGGCACACATATACATAAATATTACAACTACTGAAATAATTACAAATGTCTATGTCCAAAACACTGATTCATTCCGTTACAAATATTCAATTTTCGTGTGATCGTTCTACATATAGTTATATGCTGGAGGCTGCTTGAATAATTAGCGGCCTCGCTCCGCCTGGTGAGTAGGCTGCCCGTTGCAACCTGCATTTCTGGACGGAATGCTATTTTGCAGTGGAGTTGCGACCACAGGAACCGATGTCCTAACAAAAAAAAAAAAAAATGGCCCTAACCACTATGGCACTTAACATCTGAGGTTATCATTCCCGTAGACTACTTAAATCTAACTAACCTAAGGACATCACACACATCCATGCCCGAGGCAGGATTTGAACCTGCGACAGTAGCAGCAGCGCGGTTCCGGAATGAAGCGCCTAGAACCTCTCGGCCACGGCAGCCGGCTCGATGTCCTAACAATACACCCCTCGTGTGAACAACACACGCTCAGCATGGTCAGCGATTTTTCATCGGTGCAGTCCAATACACCAGATGTTGCGACGAGGCTGTAAATGGGCTGGGGCCAAAGAGATATATAGGCCCTGCAACGAACTTGTGACGTCACACCAGTAGGCTTCTCCGTCACACTTCGGAAACACTCGGCTTCGTGCAGGGCCCACAGGTTCAAAAAATGGTTCAAATGGCTCTGAGCACTATGGGACTCAACTGCTGAGGTCATCAGTCCCCTAGAACTTAGAACTAGTTAAACCTAACTAACCTAAGGACATCACAAACATCCATGCCCGAGGCAGGAGTCGAACCTGCGACCGTAGCGGTCTTGCGGCTCCAGACTGCAGCGCCTTTAACCGCACGGCCACTTCGGCCGGCACGGCCCACAGGAAATGAATATTTAATTGAAATGGTACTCACTACAGGTCTTAACTTTGTCGTGTGACATCGAGAACTTGCATGCATTTAACGGTGCAGTCAATAATTATTAAACTCGTTCGAATTATTTACTCGCGCCCCGACAGAGACGGCTGCTGGAACTCCTAATACCTGCAGTGTCACGTATTGTGACGTACATGCCACGGCCTGTGTTTCTCGTGGGCCTCGGAATGGGCCCTTCTTATATATCAATAATTTTGTTATTATTCCAGCGTGGACGATACAATGAGGCACTGAAAGACTTCACACTTTTGACCAATGGTTGTGCTAGCGTTTGGCTCGTATAGACCTTATTTCAAATCTCACTGGACAGCTGTTTTGTCTGTCCTGTTAGTCATGCTCATGTGTTCATGTCGTTCGTATGTGCTGTGAATATACAGAGTCATTCAGCTAAGGAGTTCATCTCTGATATGTCCTAAACCCTTTAGGATTCTTAATTTTGTTTTCACAGAAATGAATTGTGGAAAGGCCGAACTCAATTATGTATAGTTTCTTTTCACAGCTATATTAGGAGGGTTGCCCAGAAAGTAATGCACCGCATTTTTTTCTCAGCCGAAAACAATGCTACGAATACGAAACGTTACGTATGTATTATTTGAAGTCTCCTGAGTGAGTGCGCCAAGTTTCCGTCACTTCCGACAGATAGCGTAGCTGCATGACAGTTTCAAAATGGCGTCTGTAGGTGATGTACTTACAAGCAACGTACCGTCGTTGAGTTTCTCACTGCAGAGAAAGAAACTGTGGGGAATATTCACAAACGCTTGTGCGAAGTCCATGGAGCATTTGCTGTTGACAGAGTACAGTCAGTCGCTGGGCACAGATGGTGAGGTCATCAGAGGGCAGTTCGGTGGGATTCCACGATTTGTAAAGGTCGGGGAGACCATACACGCCTGTCACACGTGACATGTTGCAGCGAGCTTACACTTGTTTGGGCCATTAAAGGATGCCATTCGTGGAAGATTGGACTGGATTGGATTGTTTGGGGGAGGAGACCAGAGAGCGAGGTCATCGGTCTCATCAGATTAGGGAAGGACGGGGAAGGAAGCCGGCCGTGCCCTTTCAAAGGAACCATCCCGGCATTTGCCTGGAGCGATTTAGGGAAATCACGGAAAATCTAAATCAGGATGGCCGGACGCGGGATTGAACCGTCGTCCTCCCGCATGCGAGTCCAGTGTGCTAGCCACTGCACCACCTCGCTCGGTATTCGTGGAAAACATTTTGAGGACGATGAGAGGGTGATTCACACAGTGAAGCACTGGCTCCGCTACCAGGACAAAGAGTGGTACCGACAGGGCATACAGAACCCTGTTGCGCGCTGGAGGAAGGCCATCGAACGGGATGGAAATTATGTGGAAAAACAGGGTGTGTAGATAAAACACTATTCTTTCGTGTGTGTAATTCTCATTATGTTCAATAAAGAATTGCTGAAGAAAAAAATGCTGTGCATTGCTTTTTGGGCAACCCTCGTAATTACAGAGACGTGGGTACCAACTTCACATTTTCAAATGTAGTTACAGTTATTACCGCTGCTAGCATCATCACTACGAAAGAGTAGAATTTAGCGGTGTTTCACTCTTCAATATTAGAAATTTCAACGGAATTATAATATTTAGAACTAAGGATTTATCAGTTTTGAACATTAAAACGATTGCTGTCTTAAGCAGAAGTTCGTGTTGTTGCATGGAACTGTCGCGTCCTTATGATGCGCCGCTGAAACGTGACACAGCTAAGAGTTTGGTTGCAAACGCGGAATATTAGGAAAATGTTTACCTTAAAACTGATGGATGGCCGGACAGGGGTTATAATGTTGTCCTCCAGAATGCAAGCCTAGTGTGCTAACCACTGCGCCACCTCGCTCGGTAAGAATGATCCATCAGTTAACTATACCAACAGAACTATTTGCATTTCCGTCATAGCCGTGACCGAAAGGTGCAAGCTAAACATTGGAAGGATTTTTAAAACAAGGAAGTGAAGTAT
Organism: Schistocerca nitens; assembly: GCF_023898315.1. Classification (NCBI taxonomy): domain Eukaryota; kingdom Metazoa; phylum Arthropoda; class Insecta; order Orthoptera; family Acrididae; genus Schistocerca; species Schistocerca nitens. The sequence goes on along the minus strand of NC_064616.1, from coordinate 288,118,125 downwards.
AAAGACCATTAAATAAAATCGTCGCGTTAGGAGTTTCACGTCAAGATACACAGTTAAAAAGCACTCCGTCTTCAGGCCACGAGTGGCCTAGCGGGATCATCCGACCGCCGTGTCATCCTCCGAGGAGGATGCGGGTAGGAGGGGCGTGGGGTCAGCACACCGCTCTCCCGATCGTTATGATGGTATTCTTGACCGAAGCCGCTACTATTCGGTCGAGTAGCTCCTCAATTGGCATCACGAGGCTGAGTGCACCCCGAAAAATGGCAACAGCGCATGGCGGCTGGATGGTCACCCAACCAAGTGCCGGCCACGCCCAACAGCGCTTAACTTCGGTGATCTCACGGGAACCGGTGGATCCACTGTGGAAAGGCCGTTGCCTACAAGATACACAGTTGCATTGGAAATTTACATCGGCAACAAAAAAATAACCACTTTGTGGTGATAAACACTTCCTTACAATTATGAGTACATCATCACGTGCTCAAAATGATCACCATCTACAGTTTAAGACATCTGGACGGTGATACGAGGACTTCTAGACACACGGAAGACAGTCCTTCGGTACCACTATATATGCTGTAACAATGCGAAGTTTTAAATCCTCTCGGGTCTTCGAAACGTGTGTACCGACTTCCTCTTTGACTTCATCCTCAAGGAAAGAAAGTCCAGTGGTACCAAATCACGAACGTGCAGGCCAGCAGACAACGGTTTCACTACTGATACAAGTATATTTCGGCTGTCAGTTATATGATTGTTTTCACTCACTTTAGGGGTTTGAGTAATTTCACTTATATACTTTTTCACCCTTTTCCGTGGGGAGTCAGCTGGGTTGGGGATTTTCTCTGCCTGGGACATCCATCATCATTTGTGACAGTGGTTAATTGGAATGTGTAAAAAATTGGACTGTGTCAGCATTGGGACCTTGTACAGGGGCTGATGACCGCACAGTTGAGCGCCCCACAAACCAAAAACATCATCATAGCCATCATCATCCGTGGGCGACTGTCGTTGTTGGAGGCGCGTGTGGCTGCTGCCAGGGCCAGGTTGACAGCCGGTGCGAGGAGGTCGCGCTGTGATCGGTCAGAGCGCAGTTCTGCTGGGAACTGCGCTAGCGGAGACCGGCCACCTCCTCCAGCCTTCTGCCACCCTGGCCCCGGCAGCAACAGGACGCTGACGTGGAGCGCGTGCGAAACGGGTACGTTGTTTAAAAGAAAATGGTTTTTAATGTGTAACACAACTTTTCAGTAAAGCGGAATGCAGACCGTCACAAAAATCTGTTAATGTTCCTTTCTTCTTCAAGTACCCCTGAGAGAACTTCCACCCTTTCTCATCTTTGTACTCCCAACGAAGCTTTTTTATATTAGCTACTTTTTGAACGGCTTCAACCGACGGAAAAACTAAAGACTGGCTTCACGTGAAAAGAAAGAATGAGTAACTCAGACAGTACGCAGACTCGGTTGCTGCCAGAGACTGGTTTCATGTAAAAGAATGAGAGAATAAATTAATAATTTAACCGATACGTAAAGCTCCGTTTTCCTATAACCGATTGAATCGACTGTTTTCATTCTATCGCTCCCATCACTACCTCTGCGTAGTAGTCTAGCGCCTTAACAATAACAATTTTGCCGGCCGGTGTGGCCGTGCGGTTAAAGGCGCTTCAGTCTGGAACCGCGTGACCGCTACGGTCGCAGGTTCGAATCCTGCCTCGGGCATGGATGTGTGTGATGTCCTTAGGTTAGTTAGGTTTAATTAGTTCTAAGTTCTAGGCGACTGATGACCTCAGAAGTTAAGTCGCATAGTGCTCAGAGCCATTTGCACCATTTTAAATAACAATTTTTTGTACATTCGCTGAATTATTCTTTCTGGACAACGGCTGTTGCAATCAATACCTTTGTGCGTACAACACGACTGTTTTCTTCGTGTTTTTCCCCAAACTAACCAGAAAATTAATCAGCAAGCTGGAATGAAAGCTGCATTTCGTCTTTACCACTTTATGCAAGTATCACAGTGATACAACACTGTTTCCTTCTCATCTGGCGCGACATATTCTCTTATTTGGGTATGAAATCACAAATTTTAGCATGGTAACAGTCGGTCTCATGTTCAAAACAGGTAAATTGTAAGTCATGAATATTGTTATTACTCATAAACTAGTAACTGGATTCTGAGGATTGAAACGTCATAGATTTCGTCTCTTTTAGAACTATGCTACAAGCAGTAATTTCTATAGTTCCATTTGAGAAAGCTAAGTTGATGCCAACATCTCTGTAATTAAAACAGCTATGAAAAGAGCTGTGTAGTTTATTCATTACTTAGGTGAAAACTGCATTACGATATATTAAACAGTTTAGGAAATATAGGGAACCATCAAAACGTTTCCGTTTGAGGGCGTTGCTGCAGCGTGTATGCAACGTAGCGCGACTCTGCTGCCGGTATATAAACCTTAGAGAAATGGGAAAAGGATAGGCAGAAGAAGAAGAAGAAGAAGAAGAAGAAAAAGAAGAAGCAGAAGAAGCAGAAGCTAGGCCATGTCTCTGGTAGACTTTTCTGCTGCTCGTTCTTTTTCGTAACTTTCACTTTCCGTCTGCTTCCTTGTGATGAATGTTTCTACGAAGTTTTAAAGTATATTATTTCACTGTTTCTGAAAACCTGTACTTAAAGAAATTTGAAGTTATGCTGTTTGCCTGCTGATCGCCGTTTTTACGAACCATATATACAGAAAAATCGACATTTTGTTGTTCGATTGTTACCAGACGTTACCCCTTACGGCTGCAGCCTAAGGGTGTGTTCACAATGGCGACATCCAAAATGGATGTTAATGCCGAGTATCGCGAATTCGTGTCATAGTAACTAATACTGGAAGGTTAAATGTTTTTGAATGCCTGTGCCGGAAGATGCTGATTCTTCATAAAATTACCAACGCATCTGACAAGTACTACATTCTCTTGAGTGTTTTCGGTACCTTAAAGCACCACGATTTTTTTATTTTATCTTTCACCTAGAAATTTATTTAGGCATTAAGGGTTTATATTTCCGGCGCGAACTGGCCACAGGCGCAAGCTGCTGATGTACGATTCAGCTTTTTTAGCAAACATATCAGACGTCTCGCTCTGCCTTTATCAGAAGTGCCACTGCACAAACTTTTTCTTTTCCTTTTTTTTTAAAAAAAAAGAAAAGTTCCTTCACATTTCAAAACCAGTGAGGGAAAATTACAGGTTTTATAATGATGTATGCAAAGTTACTTTACATCTTCATACAATAGGGAACTAAAGCACCACACTTTTTACATTTTTTACTATTGTTCAAATGAAATTTGTGAAATTCAAATGAAAAAGCCTGTCAAAAAGTTGTTACACTTGGCGTTGGTTTCATCACAGTTCATTAATGGGTATCTTAAGTTCAAGAGCTCGTCAGTGAAAACAGAACCAGGAGCCGAATGATATTATCTAAAGAATGTTCGCCTATTACTCTGTCTTACAAGACAAAGATCAGTCTGGGAGTTCGTCATTGGATTCAATCGATGAACGATCGCCACTGCCAACTACCGCGTTATTAATAAAAAAGAAAAAAACTAATGGGAAAATATTAATATTTTGCAATTCGAAATGGACAAAGTACGATTGATGAAGACACAGCAAGATATTACCGAAGATCACGACTCTAATTACTTCCTGATGTGTGTGTCAGATCTCGAATGTTCTGCAGCACGTACTGAAATATATTATGATTCATTATGTATGTAATAGGGATCAAATTTTTCAGGGAAGTTTTTACTTCTTGATGTAAAGCAAAAAACTCTCCTAAATATCTGTCGCTACACATGGGATGAGTCCATAACCTCCTGTTTCTTCCGTGCTTGACGAGTCACTGCACTGCCGAATCAATACGAATAAAGTAATGAAGTCATTGTTCTATACGTTAACACAGACTGGCTGACGGTGAAAAACTGACGGCTGCACCTTAGTTATCTACGACCTCATTTGTCAGCTGTCGAAGAGTGGAGACTCCCTTCTCTGTGCAGCTCGTCCAGCCAGGGGGAGAAAAGAAACAAAACAGCAATGACGCGCACATCTGCATCGATCGACTGTAATTGGTTTACCTGCCCTGCAGTGTTCGAGGGTACGCTGATCCTGCCCATCATTCCTTTTGTTAACGGCCTCTAATTACCTAGATATCAACAAGACGTTAAATCCTAAACATGCCTCCTTCTTTCTTTTAAAATAGTAAAATCGAAGTCGGAACTCCTTAAGGGCGGAGATGAGCTCCTTAGGGACCGAGATGCGATGTAATTATTTACAATTCTCACAGAGATAAGGAAGTGAAAATTTCATAACGGAACACCTTGTGCAGTAGTCAACTTAGATATAGAAACGTGCATAAATGTTAGTCTATTTCTTGGCCTCTATCGTTTTTCATCTCCAACAAGAAAGCAATTAAGAAGAAAAGTAGAATGTCGCAAGCCTTTAATATAATCCATCCACAGCAAAGTCTTAGGTTAATTTATTCTTCTCTTCTAGTTCCAAATTCTTCTCTTCTAGTTCCTCAACTAGTTGGAGGATGTTGACAACAAATAATTGATCGCCTTTTATAATTTCAATTGTGGCTTATAGTAAAATCATAGGCAGAGTAATCGGTCGTCGCCGAGATAAAAATTCGTATATAATTGGGTTTTTCTGGACATGGATAATTAAAAGAACACGAGAGACCGACGCTAGGCCTGCACTGATCGCTAATAATTCTTCTTTTTTTTCTATCCTACAGTGTTCAACACTAGGCTAAAAGCGCAAGAACTCGGTAGGCTTGCGATCGCTGCATTAATGCCACTCAGTAACTTACATTTACCTTTGAACGGGAACAGATATCAGTTTCCTTACCATTTCAAAGACTTGTTTGTACTTTTAGTTATACTTCATTCGCAATAAGATATGGTCTAAAAGATATTTAACGCTAGGCTACCAGCTATCTAACTTTTTCACTAAAAGATTTGCAAATCAAGCGCACGTGTTTGACAAATATTGTCAGTTTACGGTGACTGTTACGATGTATGAAAGGTTAAATCATTTACTAGGAAGCTACGAACCTATACAACCATGTGTGCAAAAAACAGATTTTCTTAACCGCATACGTCCTTCAAAACAGATTGAGAAAAGTTACGGAACTAAAAAACAAATCAGGCGAAACAAGAAGTAGGCGTTTTCTTTTTTCCCGAGCAAATCAAAACTTTTAATGGAAAAATGAGTTCATAAAACGTTGTGACGTAGACTTATATACCGTCAAGAATTTTTACCACGTGAAAATCGGAAAAGTAGATTTCCGGTCTTTTGCCGACCCGGCCTGGCGCGGAGTGTGAACACACTCTACGGCGGCTTATCCCATTCAGGTCGCTCCCGGAGCATCCATAACTCGTTTGGCACTGATCCCAGCATCGGGAAGGGCTCCCTAGCTGCAAGTTAAACGCGCCAGTAAGGCCCATTTCACAGTTGTCCCCCGGCAGACTATAAAGCACTGTGTACACGGCGGTGGTGACCTGAACCCTCACACTCATCCAACTATTTCAAAAAAGGTTCGAAAAATATTATTAATGTCAATTGTTCAAAACAACGCAACAACAGCGTCTATATTGGAACCAGAATTTGTTCATCTATGTTAAGCATGAATCTGAGAGTGAGTAGCACAGTTAAATATCTTATTGAACTACAGTAAATGTGTTGTTACCTTAGCTTGTTCTCGACAATAACTATAGAGTCTTCTCATTCACATTCGTGGCACATAGTCTTAGTGGATGATTCCTTTCTTAAACAGCTACAAGAGAAGTCTCCAAGTTTTCTACACCGAAGCGCCGAAGACACTGGTATCGGCATGCACACTCAAATTCAGAGATATGTAGGCCGCGAGGGATTAGCCGAGCGGTCTTGGGCGCTGCAGTCATGGACTGTGCGGCTGGTCCCGGCGGGGGTTCGAGTCCTCCCTCGGGCATGAGTGTGTGTGTGTGTGTGTGTGTGAGTGTGTTTGTCCTTAGGATAATTTAGGTTAAGTAGTGTGTAAGCTTAGGGACTGATGATCTTAGCAGTTAAGCCCCATCAGATTTCACACACATTTGAACATTTTTTGAAGAGATATGTAAACAGGCAGAATACGGCACTGCGATCGACAATGCCTATATAAGACAAGTGTCTGGCGCAGTTGTTAGAGCGGTTACTGCTGCTATAATGGCAGGTTATCGACATTTAAGCGAGTTTGAACGTGGTGTAACAGTCGGGGCACGAGCGATGGGACATAGCATCTCCGAGGTTGCGATGAAATGGGGATTTTCCCGTACTACCATTTCACGAGTATACCGTGAATATCAGGTATCCGGTGAAACATCAAATCTCCGACATCACAGCGGCTGGAAAAAGATCCTGCAAGAACGGGACCAACGACGACTGAAGAGAATCGTTCAACGTGACAGAAGTGCAGCCCTTCCGCAAATTGCTGCAGATTTCAATTCTGGGCCATGAACAAGTGCCGGCATGGTTCAAAAAATGGCTCTGAACACTATGCGACTTAACTTCTGAGGTCATCGGTCGCCTACAACTTAGAACTAATTAAACCTAACTAACCTAAGGACATCACACACATCCATGCCCGAGGCAGGATTCGAACCTGCGACCGTAGCGGTCGCTCGGTTCCAGACTGTAGCGCCTAGAACCGAACGGTCACTCCGGCCGGCGCCGGCATGCGTACCATTTCAACCAGACATAATCGATATGGGCTTTTGGAGCCGAAGTCCCTTTCGTGTATCCTTGATGACAGCACGACACGACGCCTCGCCTGGGCCCATCAATACCGACATTGAACTGTTGATGACTGCAAACATGTTGGCTGGTCGGACGAGTCTCGTTTCAAATTGTATCGAGCGGATGAACGTTTACGGATATGGAGACAACCTCATGAATCCATGGGGACTTCATGTCAGCAGGGGACTGTTCAAGCTGGAGGAGGCTCTTTAATGGTGTGAGGCATGTGCAGTTGAAGTGAGATGGGAGCTTTGACACGTCTAGATACGACTCCGACAGGTGGGCTGAAACCTACGTAAAGGTGGGTTTCATTACCGCAATCGAGGCTCTAAGAGTAATTTCAAAACTTTTCTGAACTTCTTCTGGCTTATATGCATAACGTTAAAAATTTAACACTTCAACTCAGTTGTAAAATAATCAGACGTTTGAAGCTGCTTTATACATTTGAGTTCGATTCTTTACCGAATCGGGCGTTTAATGGCGTTTCCTAGGGCGCTAAGTCACTATCCCATGCGCGAGAATCGGCATAAATACCGCGACTGCACCTGGGCTCTTCAGTAGTTGTGTACTCACCTGATGATGGCCGGACGTCTCTGGGCCGAAATATCGTGGCAGAATGTCGACGGGATCCGGCTGCATACCCGGAAATTATTAGAAGAAGAAATACGCCGGGAAAATTTCAGAAGTCACACTATCCCATACGTTGCTATGCTAATGGCTCGGCAACTGTCCACTGCTGTGAAAGGGCCCAGCAGTTCTACAGCTGACGTGTGGCGTTTGTACGGTACAGGCCGTGACGCGTAGATGTGAAAGCCGCCATTATGGTTCTCCGAATTGTAATGGAACTAGACAGTGCACCCCTTTTTCGTCTTATATTGGAGAATCCGATACAAATTGGTTCACAACAAGATCCAAGGGGATCGAAATTGCTATACTGCATTCACCAAAATTTTGATGTTACACCCAAACTGATTCAACGTTTTGTAAAGAGACGTAAAGCCACAATCAAACATAAGATTAATTATTTGGTGAGAAACAATGACTGTTATATATTTGACGTACTTCTGTCATTCGCATTTGAACTCGTGAATATTTAAAACTCTAATTATAGTCATACATATTTTTTCTATAATTATTCTGGAAGATAAATTAATATCTATCTGTATTTCTCCATGAAATATTAATAAGAAGTAACTTTCTGGTTATATCGTTTATACCGAATGTATACACTTACCTTTGTACTAAAATCGTTATATCTCTGCTCCTGTCAACATGCAGTGGATGTAAAGTTTCGGCGTGACAGAGCTGTACTGGGAAACCTGCAGTTGTCAGTTTTATCAGCGAGGTGGAAGGACGGCGCTGTGTTGTACACTGAGGTGACAAAAGTCGTGGGATACTTCCTAATATGGTGTCGGACATCCTTTCATCAGTAAAAGTGCAGCAGATAGACGTGGCATGGATTCGACAACTCGTTGCAAGTCTCTGCAGAAGTATTGAGCCATGCTGTCTATATAGCCATCCATTATTGCGAAAGTGCTGCTGGTGCAGGATTTTGTGCACGTACTGATCTCTCGATTATGTCTTATAAATGTTCGATGGGATTCATGCTGGGCAGTCTGGGTGGCCAAATGATTCGCTCGAACTGTGCAAAATGAAGTCCAGGAATGGCTACAAATGGTCTCCAAGTAGTCAAACATAACCACATCCAGTCGAACGGTTCAGTTGCACCACAGAATTCAGGCCATTCCATGTAACTACAGCCCACATCATTATGGAGCCACCACTAATTTGGTTGGTTGATGGTTCCCACATCATTATGGAGCCACCACTACTTTGGTTGGTTGATGGTTGGTTAGTTGATCGGGGCAGAGGACCAAACAGCGAGGTCATCGGTCCCCTCGGATTAGGGTAGGATGTAGAAGAAAGACGGCCGTGCCCTTTCTAATGAACCATCCTAGAATATGCATGAAGCGATTTGGGGAAATCACGAAAAACCTACATGAGGATGGCCAGACGCGGGTTTGAACCGTCGTCCTCCCAAATGCGAGTCCAGTTCGCTAACCAGTGCTCCACCTCGCTCGGTTTTATAACAGTAATATTTGTCTTGTATTGTATTGTATTGTATGGAACTGGGGACCTACAAACAACGGAGAGGCTTCGTCCCCGCCGTAGCCCGCAGTGGTACACAACCCCACAACAGGCTACAACAGTCCACTCACCCTACCGCCGCCCCACACCGTACCCAGGGTTATTGTGCGGTTCGGAGCCCAGTGGATTCCCCCGGGAACGTCTCACACCAGACGCGTGTATCCCCAATGTTTGCCTGTTAGAATAACTACGGTGTGCGCGTACGAGGAGACAGTGTTTGCGCAGCAATCACCGACATAGCGGAACTCAGGCGGAATAAGGGGAAGCAGCCCGCATTTGCAGAGGCAGATGGAAATCCGCCTTAAAAACCATCCACAGACTGGTCGGCACACCAGACCTCGACACTCATACGCTGGGGCCGGCACGCCTTCCCGCCCGTAAAGCATTACGTTAGACCGCACAGCTAACCGGGTGGGCCAATATTTGTCTTACTGTGTTAAGCTTTGAACAGAAGATTATACTTCTTAATGAGCATACTATGACAACATTTTAAATTTTTAAATTTGGTCAATAATAACGTGAAATACTGAAACTATGTCGGAGTCGTATCTAGACGTGTCTAGGTAAAGGTTGGTTTCATTACCGCAATCGAGGCTGATAGTTTCTTATATATTAGATTATCACGATTGCTGATTATGCTGCAATGTTGAAAGTACAAAAATTATGTAAGTTTGTTGGAAGTCGCTAAGTGCTCTCCTGGTGGATGAATTTAGTGTAATTTGCGCTCCATTGTAAGGAAAAGAAAGTTTTTCTCGCACCTCAATATTTATGAGATCATATCTCTTGAACTACGTGTCGTGGAATGATATAATTTTGCGGGTATATTCAGTGATATACGTATTAGGTTGGCGCATAAGTTCATAGCCTTTTTGTTTTGCATCTTGGTATTCCGATTGCTATGGTTTATTTACCGATTGTCATTTATTTGTTGTTCACTGTTACTATTGGAGTTCACTTATTGTCATTTGGAGACAGGACTCAAACAAAGCAGTAACTCCACCTACAAACACATGGACGCTAGAAAATGGAGTGCCAATTGGAAAAATCCTAATATTTCCGACATATTCTTTTGTTTGACTTCAATACAGGAATGGCAGAAACATGGGCATAATGCCACTGGGCAGAGCTCGGTAAGAAAATTGTTATCTCGTTTTAAGGAGGGTCGTTTTGACAGTAGTGGCTCTCCATGTTGAGGAAGGCCTTCGGGTTTTGATGACGATCGGTTAAACTCATTAATTCACAATGATCCACGTCATTGTACTCTAAAACTGGAAAATGTGGTGAATTGTGATCATTCCACTATCGTGCGACAATTGCATGTAATGAGTAAGGTTCAAAAATCTGGTGTATGTGTACCGGATGCTCTAAGCAAAATCACAAAAATCGGTGGGCGGCCATACGTGCATCTCTGCTTCCTCGTCGAAAATTGGCTCGTGAACAATGAACAGTCATATCCTGTATCGTTATTGATGACAGAAGGAAAAGAAAGAAATGGTAGGACTCAAACAAAGCAGTAACTCCACCTACAAACACATGCACGCATCCACAAAAGATAATGATTTGCGTCTGGTGAAACAGCGACGGTAAAGTTTACTAGGAATTGCTTCCCTGAGGCGTAACCATCACTGCTGACCATTGAGACGTGTTGCAGGCGCAGTCCGAGAACAGCCACCAGGAAGACTGCATGAAGTGATATTACTCCACAATAACGCCCGCCCGCATTCTGTTAGACTGACAAATCGCCCAATACAGGATTTGGGTTGGGAAGTCATTCCACATCCATCTTACTCGCCTAATCTTGCTCCCGCAAATATTCTCCTTTCCCGCTCTCTATCGAACAGCCTTCAAGGAAGTTCCTTGCCGGATCAAAATACGCTTCGAACGTGGCTCGACGAGTTCTTCGCATCGAAACCACGCGATTTCTACTCACACTGAACCGCAAAGGTACTCCAGCGTTGGCAGACTGCTGCTGTATTTATTAAACTTATGGAAAAACGCTGAGAACTTATGCACCAACCGAGAATATACTGTCTGCAAACTCTGTTGCGAATGGAGTCAGTAGGAAAGAATTAAAAAGTTAAAACGTCATGTTTGATGCTGAAGTCTTACTGCAAGAACACCGAAAACGTAGTAAGCGATAAACTTTCTTCCTTTCATCATTTTGTGAGGGTGTTAGCGAGAAAATTTCTTGTAAATGGTCGAAATTATGTGAAAAATTTGTTAGAAGTTGCTAAGTGCTCTGACAACGAAACAGTCAGTGAAGATCCGCGTTCTGGCCCTAGATGGGTCAATCGGGACCGGACAACAACCGTGTCGCCCTCTGCCAGTGGCGTCAAAGGGGGCGGCATGGAGGGGCTTTTTGGTCAGCGCACCCCTCTCCCAATGGTTGACCTTGAAACCGCTACTAAAAGGTCGAGTACCTCCTCAGTTGAGCTCAGGAGACCAAGTGCACCCCGTACCAGGCCTCCCACCAAAGAAGAATCGCCGGCCGAAGTGGCCGAGCGGCTCTAGGCGCTACAATCTGGAACCGCGCGACCGCTACGGTCGCAGGTTCGAATCCTGCCTCGGGCATGGATGTGTGTGATGTCCTTAGGTTAGTTGTGTTTAAGTAGTTCTAAGTTCAAGGGGACTGATGACCTCAGAAGTTAAGTCCCATAGTGTTCAGAGCCAGCCAAAGAAGAATCCTTAGTAGTACAGGTAATCGAACACGGGTCCCCGGCGCTGACCACGCAACAACGGAGGCGGACCTACTTCTGAATTACCAGATGAATAATGTCCGGTTTTTTTTTCAGGAAATTAGCTATGCTGCTTGAAGACACACAGTTTCTAACAGTTCGTTGGTTCGGGGGTAGGGGACCAAACAGCGAGATCATCGGTTCCATCGGATTAGGAAAGGATGAGGAAAGAAACCGGCCGTGCCGATTAAAAGGGACCATCCCGGCATTTGCCAGAAGCGATTTCGGGAAATCACGAAAAACCTACATGAGGATGGCTGGACGCGGGTTTGAACCGTCGTCCTCCCGAATGCGAGTCCAGTGCGCTAACCAGTGCGCCATCTCGCTCGGTTTTCTAACAGTAATATTTGTCTTGTATTGTATGGAACTGGGGACCTAGAAACGACGGAGAGGCTTCGTCCCCGCCGTAGCCCTCGGTGGTGGTACACAACCCCACAACAGGCTACAGCAGTTCACTCACACCACCGCCACTTCACACCGAACCCAGTGTGTTGTGTGGTTCGGCTGCCAGTGGACCTCCCCCGCCGGGAACGTCTCACACCAGAATAGTGTAACCCAATGTTTGCGTGGTTGAGTAATTATGCTGTATGCGTACGTGGAGGAAGTGCTTGCGCAGCAATCGCCGACATAGTGTAACTGAGGCGGAATAAGGGAAAGCATCCCGCATTCACCGAGGCAGATGGAAAACCGCCTTAAACACCATCCACAGACTGGTCGGCACACCGGATCTCGACACTAATACGCTGAGCGGATTCGTGCCGGCGACCGGCACGCCTTCCCGCCCGTAAAGCAGTGCGTTAGAACGCACAGCTAACCAGGTGGGCCAATATTTGTCTTACTGTGTTAAGCTTTGAACAGAAGATTATACTTCTTAATGAGCACACTATGCCAACATTTTAAATTTTTAAATTCGGTCAATAATTACGTGAAATACTGAAACTATGTTGTTTTTCCCACTGGAAGACGTTAGATTAGCAACCATGTCGCGAGTTCTGGATCAGTCACCTAGTAATATACACTCCTGGAAATTGAAATAAGAACACCGTGAATTCATTGTCCCAGGAAGGGGAAACTTTATTGACACATTCCTGGGGTCAGATACATCACATGATCACACTGACAGAACCACAGGCACATAGACACAGGCAACAGAGCATGCACCATGTCGGCACTAGTACAGTGTATATCCACCTTTCGCAGCAATGCAGGCTGCTATTCTCCCATGGAGACGATCGTAGAGATGCTGGATGTAGTCCTGTGGAACGGCTTGCCATGCCATTTCCACCTGGCGCCTCAGTTGGACCAGCGTTCGTGCTGGACGTGCAGACCGCGTGAGACGACACTTCATCCAGTCCCAAACATGCTCAATGGGGGACAGATCCGGAGCTCTTGCTGGCCAGGGTAGTTGACTTACACCTTCTAGAGCACGTTGGGTGGCACGGGATACATGCGGACGTGCATTGTCCTGTTGGAACAGCAAGTTCCCTTGCCGGTCTAGGAATGGTAGAACGATGGGTTCGATGACGGTTTGGATGTACCGTGCACTATTCAGTGTCCCCTCGACGATCACCAGTGGTGTACGGCCAGTGTAGGAGATCGCTCCCCACACCATGATGCCGGGTGTTGGCCCTGTGTGCCTCGGTCGTATGCAGTCCTGATTGTGGCGCTCACCTGCACGGCGCCAAACACGCATACGACCATCATTGGCACCAAGGCAGAAGCGACTCTCATCGCTGAAGACGACACGTCTCCATTCGTCCCTCCATTCACGCCTGTCGCGACACCACTGGAGGCGGGCTGCACGATGTTGGGGCGTGAGCGGAAGACGGCCTAACGGTGTGCGGGACCGTAGCCCAGCTTCATGGAGACGGTTGCGAATGGTCCTCGCCGATACCCCAGGAGCAACAGTGTCCCTAATTTGCTGGGAAGTGGCGGTGCGGTCCCCTGCGGCACTGCGTAGGATCCTACGGTCTTGGCGTGCATCCGTGCGTCGCTGCGGTCCGGTCCCAGGTCGACGGGCACGTGCACCTTCCGCCGACCACTGGCGACAACATCGATGTACTGTGGAGACCTCACGCCCCACGTGTTGAGCAATTCGGCGGTACGTCCACCCGGCCTCCCGCATGCCCACTATACGCCCTCGCTCAAAGTCCGTCAACTGCACATACGGTTCACGTCCACGCTGTCGCGGCATGCTACCAGTGTTAAAGACTGCGATGGAGCTCCGTATGCCACGGCAAACTGGCTGACACTGACGGCGGCGGTGCACAAATGCTGCGCAGCTAGCGCCATTCGACGGCCAACACCGCGGTTCCTGGTGTGTCCGCTGTGCCGTGCGTGTGATCATTGCTTGTACAGCCCTCTCGCAGTGTCCGGAGCAAGTATGGTGGGTCTGACACACCGGTGTCAATGTGTTCTTTTTTCCATTTCCAGGAGTGTAGATTGCCGCCTTCACATCTTTGAAGTATGTCACAGGATGGAAGTCTTCGAGGCAGTAACGTGTTCATTCGCTCTAATGATATCAGTCTTCCTATCTGATTTCGTAACTTCCTCTCGTAGGTCTGAATATGGCTTGAGAAATATACTTCGAGCTATCAATTTCTGTAACGGAAGAACCATCAGTTTTGTGAGACCAAACTGTAGAACATTACGGAGGATTAAAACAAAAAATGCATGGAGTGATGTATTCAAGAAATTAGCTGATCATTTCGAAAAAGGAGAGACAGATAAAAAGCGGAATGCGGTAAGCATGTCGTCCAGTGACTTAAATAATTATGTTTTATTGAACCATTTTCAAAAATGTGTGTACACTGAATGAAGTAATAGCAAACATTCGAAAAATTACATTTTAGGAAACTGTCAGGATACAGACACAATTGAAGTCAAAATGTAATCCATCGTTACACTATGTGATCAGAAGAATCCGGACACCCCCAAAACCATACGTTTCTAATATTAGATGTATTGTGCTGCCACCTACTGCCAGGTACGCCATATCAGCGAAATCCGTTGTCATTAGACATTGTGAGAGAGCAGAATGGGGCGCTCCGCAGAATTCACGGGCTTCGACCGTGGTCAGGTGGTTGGATGTCACTTGCGTCATACGTCTGTACGCAAGATTTTCACGCTCCTAAACTTCGGTAGGTCCACTGTTTCGATGTGATAGTGAAGTGGACACTTGAAGGGACACGTACAGCACAAAAGTATACAGGCTGACCTCGTCTGTTGACTAACGAGACCGCCGACAGTTGAAGAGGTTTGTAATGTGTAATAGGCATCCATCTATCCAGACCATCACACAGGAAATCCAATCTGCATTAGAATCCGCTGCAGGTACTATGACAGTTAGACGGGAGGTGAGAAAACTTGGATTTCATGGTCGAGCGGCTGCTCACAAGCCACACATCATGCCGGTAAATACCAAACGACGATTAGGTTGGTGTAAGGTGCGTAAACATTGGGCGATTGGAGTGTGGAGAAACGTTGTGTGGAGTGACGAATCACGGTACACAATGTGGCGATCCGATGGCAGGGTGTGGGTATGGCGAATTCCAAGTGAACGTCATCGCCAGCGTGTGTAGTAGCAACAGTAAAAATAAGAGGCGGTGGTGTTATGGTATGGTCGTGTTTGTCATGGAGGTGGCTTACAGCCCTTGTTGTTTTGCGGGGCACTATCACAGCACAAGCCTACGTTGATGTTTTGAGCACCATATTGCTTCCAACTGTTGAAGAACAATTCGGGAATGGCGATTGCGTCTTTCAACACGATCGAGCACCTGTTCATAATGCACGGCCTATGGCGGAGTGGTTACACGACAAAAACATCCCTGTAATGGACTGGCCTGCACAAAGTCCTAACCTGAATCCTACAGATCACCTTTGGGATATTTTGGAACGTCGACTTCGTGCCAGGCCTCACCGACCGACATCGATACCTCTCCTCAGTGCAGCACTCCGCGAAGAATGGGTTGCCATACCCCAAGAAACCTTCCAGCACCTGATTGAATGTATTCCTGCTTGAGTGGAAGCTGTTGTCCAGGCTAAGGGTATGCCAACACCATATTGAATTCCAGCATTGTCGATGGAGGGCGCCACAAACTTGTAATTCATTTTCAGTAACGTGTCTGGATACTTTTGATCACATAGTGCATATTCCTAACATTATTTGTTGAAAATGTTAACATTCTCATTCAGAAATAGTAGACGAATTTCTCACGATCTCTTCGGAGCCCTGTAACTAGGAATATCCCGCATCAGTTCCGCTTTAAGTCCACTTTACTTCTTAGTTTTAAACGACAATAAATTAAACCTATGCTACAATTACCACTTCATTGGGATTCTACTGAGAGACAGGGAAAGAATAAAACGAAGTGAGCTACCTTTCCGTGTCGTACACACAGCCGCTGGATAAATGTGAAGCAGCCATGGCAGCGTGCCGTGTAAACGGAGCCTTTTAGACAGCTGACAGACAAATGTGAAATGGGCCTAAAGCAATATGGCAGTGCCGCTGCTGCAGCACAAACATGCCGTGCGCGACGGCCGTCTGCACGTCTCGATATACTGTACGTTCCACGGGAAGGAGACTCCAATGAGGAAACAACAAACGCGGAGGAATACTTACTGCAATGTTTACTACATTGTACACTACCGGCCATTAAAATTACTACACCACGAAGATGACGTGCTACAGACGCGAAATTTAACCGACAGGAAGAAGATGCTGTGATATGCAAATGATTAGCTTTTCAGAGCATTCATACAAGGTTGGCGCCGGTGGCGACACCTACAACGCGCTGACATGAGGAACGTTTCCAACCGATTTCTCATACACAAACAGCAATTGACCGGCGATACCTGGTGAAACGTTGTTGTGATGCCTCGTGTAAGGAGGAGAAATCGTACCATCACGTTTCCGACTTTGATAACATCTACATCTACATCTACATCCATACTCCGCAAGCCACCCAACGGTGTGTGGCGGAGGGCACCTTACGTGCCACTGTCATTACCTCACTTTCCTGTTCCAGTCGCGTATGGTTCGCTGGAAGAACGACTGTCTGAAAGCCTCCGTGCGCGCTCTAATCTCTCTAATTTTACATTCGTGATCTCCTCGGGAGGTATAAGTAGGGGGAAGCAATATACTCGATACCTCATCCAGAAACGCACCCTCTCGAAACCTGGCGAGCAAGCTACACCGCGATGCAGAGCGCCTCTCTTGCAGAGTCTGCCACTTGAGTTTATTAAACATCTCCGTAACGCTATCACGGTTACCAAATAACCCTGTGACGAAACGCGCCGCTCTTCTTCGGATCTTCTCTATCTCCTCCGTCAACCCGATCTGGTACGGATCCCACACTGATGAGCAATACTCAAGTATAGGTCGAACGAGTGTTTTGTAAGCCACCTCCTTTGTTGCTGGACTACATTTTCTAAGCACTCTCCCAATGAATCTCAACCTGGTACCCGCCTTACCAACAATTAATTTTATATGATCATTCCACTTCAAATCGTTCCGCACGCTTACTCCCAGATATTTTACAGAAGTAACTGGTGCCAGTGTTTGTTCCGCTATCATATAATCATACAATAAAGGATCCTTCTTTCTATGTATTCGCAATACATTACATTTGTCTATGTTAAGGGACAGTTGCCACTCCCTGCACCAAGTGCCTATCCGCTGCAGATCTTCCTGCATTTCGCTACAATTTTCTAATGCTGCAACTTCTCTGTATACTACAGCATCATCCGCGAAAAGCCGCATGGAACTTCCGACACTATCTACTAGGTCATTTATATATATTGTGGTTTAAATTTCCGTGAACAGGCACGTGAATATATGGTTCCGTTTCTACAGCATTTACATATAACAGCGTCATGGATAACAGATCATGGAGAATTTTGCTTGTATGTGTAAGGTTAACACACTTCACAATAGAACTGAGGTCACAACAATTTTCACGTTTCGAAGACGCTTGTTGTTACCCATATGTCAATACCCATCTTGTGATTGGCAGATAAAGGTCGGATTGTAGCTTATCGTGATTGCGGTTTCTCGAAATTGCTGATCGCGTTGGTCGAGATCCAATGACTGTTAGCAGAATATGGAATCGGTGGGTTCAGGAGGGTAATACGGAACGCCATGCTGGATCCCAACGGCCACATATCACTAGCAGTCGAAATGACAGGCATCTTATCCGCATGGGTATAACGGATCGTGCAGCCACGTCTAGATCCCTGAGTCAACAGATGGGGACGTTTGCACGACAACAACCATCTACAAAATGGTTCAAATGGCTCTGAGCACTATGGGACTTAACATCTGAGGTCATCAGTCCCCTAGAACTTAGAACTATTTAAACATAACTACCCTAAGGACATCACAAACATCCATGCCCGAGACAGGATTCGAGCCTGCGACCGTAGCGCTCACGTGGTTCCAGACTGAAGCGCCTACAACCGCTCGGCCACACGGGCAGGCAACCATCTACACGAACAGTTCGACGACGTTTGCAGCAGCATGGACTATCAGCTCGGAGATCATGGCAGCGGTTACCCTTGACGCTGAATCACAGACAGGAGCGCCTGCGATGGTGTACTCATCGACGGACCTAAGTGCATGAATGGCAAAACGTCATTTTTTTCGGGTGAATCCAGGTTCTGTTTACAGCATCATGATGGTCGCATCCGTGTTTGGCGACATCGCGGTGAACGCACATTGGAAGCGTGTATTCCTCATCACCATACTGGCGTATCACCCGGCGTGATGGTATGAGGTGCAATTGGTTACACGTCTCGGTCACCTCTTGTTCGCCTTGACGGCACTTTGAACAGTGGACGTTACATTTCAGATGTGTTACGACCCGTGGCTGTACCCTTCATTCGATCCCTGCGAAACCCTACATTTCAGCAGGTCCTGTACGGGCCTTTCTGGATACAGAAAATGTTCGACTGCTGCCCTGGCCAGCACATTCTCCCGATCTCTCACCAACTGAAAACGTCTGGTCAATGGTTGCCGAGCAACTGTCTCTTCACAATACGCCAGTCACTACTCTTGATGAACTGTGGTATCGTGTTGAAGCTGCATGGGCAGCTGTACCTGTACACGCCATCCAAGCTCTGTTTGACTCAATGCCCAGGAATATCAAGGCCGTTATTACGGCCAGAGGTGGTTGTCCTGGGTACTGATTTCTCAGGATCTATGCACTGAAACTGCGTGAAAATGTAATCACATGTCAGTTCTAGTATAATATACACTCCTGGAAATGGAAAAAAGAACACATTGACACCGGTGTGTCAGACCCACCATACTTGCTCCGGAAACTGCGAGAGGGCTGTACAAGCAATGATCACACGCACGGCACAGCGGACACACCAGGAACCGCGGTGTTGGCCGTCGAATGGCGCTAGCTGCGCAGCATTCGTGCACCGCCGCCGTCAGTGTCAGCCAGTTTGCCGTGGCATACGGAGCTCCATCGCAGTCTTTAACACTGGTAGCATGCCGCGACAGCGTGGACGTGAACCGTATGTGCAGTTGACGGACTTTGAGCGAGGGCGTATAGTGGGCATGCGGGAGGCCGGGTGGACGTACCGCCGAATTGCTCAACACGTGGGGCGTGAGGTCTCCACAGTACATCGATGTTGTCGCCAGTGGTCGGCGGAAGGTGCACGGGCCCGTCGACCTGGGACCGGACCGCAGCGACGCACGGATGCACGCCAAGACCGTAGGATCCTACGCAGTGCCGTAGGGGACCGCACCGCCACTTCCCAGCAAATTAGGGACACTGTTGCCCCTGGGGTATCGGCGAGGACCATTCGCAACCGTCTCCATGAAGCTGGGCTACGGTCCCGCACACCGTTAGGCCGTCTTCCGCTCACGCCCCAACATCGTGCAGCCCGCCTCCAGTGGTGTCGCGACAGGCGTGAATGGAGGGACGAATGGAGACGTGTCGTCTTCAGCGATGAGAGTGGCTTCTGCCTTGGTGCCAATGATGGTCGTATGCGTGTTTGGCGCCGTGCAGGTGAGCGCCACAATCAGGACTGCATACGACCGAGGCACACAGGGCCAACACCCGGCATCATGGTGTGGGGAGCGATCTCCTACACTGGCCGTACACCACTGGTGATCGTCGAGGGGACACTGAATAGTGCACGGTACATCCAAACCGTCATCGAACCCATCGTTCTACCATTCCTAGACCGGCAAGGGAACTTGCTGTTCCAACAGGACAATGCACGTCCGCATGTATCCCGTGCCACCCAACGTGCTCTAGAAGGTGTAAGTCAACTACCCTGGCCAGCAAGATCTCCGGATCTGTCCCCCATTGAGCATGTTTGGGACTGGATGAAGCGTCGTCTCACGCGGTCTGCACGTCCAGCACGAACGCTGGTCCAACTGAGGCGCCAGGTGGAAATGGCATGGCAAGCCGTTCCACAGGACTACATCCAGCATCTCTACGATCGTCTCCATGGGAGAATAGCAGCCTGCATTGCTGCGAAAGGTGGATATACACTGTACTAGTGCCGACATTGTGCATGCTCTGTTGCCTGTGTCTATGTGCCTGTGGTTCTGTCAGTGTGATCATGTGATGTATCTGACCCCAGGAATGTGTCAATAAAGTTTCCCCTTCCTGGGACAATGAATTCACGGTGTTCTTATTTCAATTTCCAGGAGTGTATTTGTCGTTTATCATCTGCATTTCTTCTTGGTGTAGCAATCTTAATGGCCAGTAGTGTCAAAAAGTACTATGAAAAGTATAAAGAAAAAAATGTTCCTTTTTGAGAGTTCATTTCGGTTTTACTATTTCCGAGTTCTCGTTTGAAATTCCCAAGTTGATATCATTTTCTACATTTTTACACCAGTTTCCAGACAATATAAGATTCACCATTCCATTCGCCCTCTCAGGTTTACCTGAAAGACATTTTATTCGCATGAATTTCTGTACAGTGGGTGTGAAGCGCTTTGAATACGGAGTAAAAGTACCATTTCTTTTTTCTAGATGTTTTAGGTTTTAAAAATGGATTCCATTACAATGGAAGTTTATGGAAATTTCCTAAAAGTGTTAACTGACGTGATTCCTTTTTGAAATTATGAAAGCTAAGCAACACTGAATGACGCACAAACAGTAAAACGTGTATGCGTTGGCAGGTAAATGTCTGTTCGCTTTCTTATGCGAGGAAACGTGGCATCGGGATCCTGTATGCATCGCTCAGCTCATAAAAATTTCCGCGATCTGTATGACGATACAGTTCGAAACTAGGGCATTGTCCGCACGAGAAACGCGAACTGAGAAGTTTATTTGTGGATACGACCAACTTTCACCAGCTAGAAATGCACGTGCGGAGATGTCGCCGTAGCTGCTGACCGATATGCTCTTATGGTAACACTAGGCAGTTTTCTTATCAGACGTTGAAGAGTGGCACACTGTTTAGCACCCTGAACACACATTCGGGAGGACGACGGTTCAAATCCGCGTCCCCTTTCTGATTTAGGTTTTTCCTGATTTCCCTAAATCGCTTCAGGCTAATGCAGGGATGGTTCCTTTGAAAGATCACGGCCGAATTCCTTCCCTTTCCTTCCCTAAGCCGGTGCGACCGATGACTTCGCTGTTTGGTCCCCTCCCCCGAATGCCCGCATCTCGTGGTCGTGCGGTAGCGTTCTCGCTTCCCACGCCCAGGTTCCCGGGTTCGATTCCCGGCGGGGTCAGGGATTTTCTCTGCCTCGTGATGGCTGGGTGTTGTGTGCTGTCCTTAGGTTAGTTAGGTTTAAGTAGTTCTAAGTTCTAGGGGACTGATGACCATAGATATTAAGTCCCATAGTGCTCAGAGCCATTTGAACCATTTGAACCTCCCCCGAATGAACTAACCAACATATGATACTGGACGTCACTGATTACGATATTTGTACAACAGCCGAAATATTAGCCAGTTTACTTAGACGCTAACGTGCTACAGTATTGTATAAACGTGTATTGCTATGTATGATCTTCGATAACTGGAGATCGATTTTGATCTTAGTTCAGAAAATGAACACAATTCAAAAATTCGCTACGTTGTCTAATTATAAACCTGGATAAAATAAACGAGGTTCAATGTTGATATAAATTTAACTCGAAAGACGCTGTCGATACAGTCATCGGAATTAGACCTTAGAGTAGAAATATCTGTGGATTCAACATTAATATGTGCAGAACAGAAGTACACTGACTCCAAACGCTACGTCACTATGGTGAGACGTAAAGTTTGTCCATGAGCGCTCTGTTTCATAGGCATCTTACCCGCCTCTGTAGCCGAGATCGCTACCGCATGACTTTGCGGAGGCGCTCGACCCTGTGGTAGGTCGGTTCCAATCACGGCCAGTATTTGGACGGAAAGGGCAGGAGAGTTGCCCAGCTGAAGGTTGTGCAGGGATTGGGTACACTCTATCCATTACTTAACGAACGCTCAAACTTACAACCGGAGACAGGATTCACAATTTACAGTACATTTATAAGCCCAGTGAAGGAGTATGGCTGTGCAGCATGGATTACGGTGCCGAAGACACATCTTCACAGGCTGTAGACACGTTAGAACGAGGCGTTGCGAAGGATATTTCACGGGCCATACAATTTCCCAGCTAAATACCTCCATGAAGCGGCACACGAGGAGAAAGTCTCGGGTCGCTTGAAGAAGACTGCTGCCTCTGTATACAGTAAAGCGTGGGATTGAGCGAATCCTTCAATCAGGGGCCTTGAAAACGTACATGCACCCCAATCTCGCTACAGAAGCCAATTAGACCTACTAGCCAAAAGAAGTAAGAACCTCAACCCATTTTCTCCCAGTAATGAGACAATAATAAAGAGAATTTTTACTCACCTTCCCTAATCCTGAATATAGTAGTAAACGCCTTCGGGTGAAAACTACCGGGTGATCAAAAAGTCAGTATAAATTTGAAAACTTAATAAACCACGGAATAATGTAGATAGAGTGGTAAAAATTGACACACATGTTTGGAATGACATGGGGTTTTATTAGAACCAGCCCATATTGCTAGACGCGTGAAAGATCTCTTGCGCGCGTCGTTTGGTGGTGATCGTGTGTTCAGCCGCCACCTTCGTCATGCTTGGCCCCCCAGGTCCCCAGACCTCAGTCCGTGCGATTATTGGCTTTGGGGTTACCTGAAGTCGCAAGTGTATCGTGATCGACCGACATCTCTAGGGATGCTGAAAGACAACATCCGACGCCAATGCCTCACCATAACTCCAGACATGCTTTACAGCGCTGTTCACAACATTATTCCTCGACTACAGCTATTGTTAAGGAATGATTGTTAAGGAATGGGGTGCTTCCTAGTGGTGATGACATCGTTTCCGAGCCACCACAGGATGCCTCGCCTGTTGGGCCAGTGGCCGATTCTCCGGCAAGGTCCCGACAGTCACAGAGGGCGGGCCTATTAGTTATAGGGAGCTCCAACGTTAGGCGGGTTATGGAGCCCCTCAGGAAAATAGCGGGTAGGTCGGGGAAGAATGCCAGTGTGCACTCGGTGTGCTTGCCGGGGGGTCTCGTCCGTAATGTGGAGGAGGCCCTTCCGGCAGCTATTGAACGCACTGGGTGTGACCGGCTGCAGATAGTAGCACATGTCGGAACGAATGACGCCTGCCGCTTGGGTTCTGAGGCCATCCTTGGTTCCTTCCGGCGGCTGGCTGATTTGGTGAAGACAACCAGCATCGCACGCGGAGTGCAAGCTGAGCTTAATATCTGCAGCATAGTGCCCAGAGTCGATCGCGGTCCTCTGGTTTGGAGCCGTGTGGAGGGTCTAAACCAGAGGCTCAGACGACTCTGCGACTATAATGGTTGCAAATTCATCGACCTCCGTTATTGGGTGGAGAACTGTAGGGCCCCCCTAGACAGGTCAGGCGTGCACTACACACCGGAAGCAGCTACTAGGGTAGCAGAGTACGTGTGGCGTGCACACGGGGGTTTTTTAGGTTAGAGGGACCCCCCCTTGGGCGAAACGATAAAATACCTGACGGCTTACCAGAGAGAACATTATCATCGTTGATAAAGAACGTCCGTCCTCAGAGACCAAAAACAGGAAAAGTTAACGTAATATTGGTAAACTGCAGGAGTATCCAGGGCAAGGTTCCTGAATTAGTATCTCTTATTGAAGGAAATAGTGCGCATATAGTATTAGGAACGGAAAGTTGGTTAAAACCGGAAGTGAACAGTAACGAAATCCTAGACACAGAATGGAATATATACCGCAAGGATAGGATAAACGCCAATGGTGGAGGAGTATTTATAGCAGTAAAGAATTCAATAATATCCAGTGAAGTTATTAGCGAATGCGAATGTGAAATAATCTGGGTTAAGTTAAGTATCAAAGGTGGGTCAGATATGATAGTCGGATGCTTCTATAGGCCACCTGCATCAGCAACCGTAGTAGTTGAGCGCCTCAGAGAGAACCTGCAGAACGTCGTGAAGAAGTTTCGTGATCATACTATTGTAATAGGGGGAGACTTCAATCTACCAGGTATAGAATGGGATAGTCACACAATCAGAACTGGAGCCAGGGACAGAGACTCTTGTGACATTATCCTGACTGCCTTGTCCGAGAATTACTTCGAGCAGATAGTTAGAGAACCAACTCGTGAAGCTAACGTTTTAGACCTCATAGCAACAAATAGACCGGAACTTTTCGACTCCGTGAATGTAGAAGAGGGTATCAGTGATCATAAGTCAGTGGTTGCATCAATGACTACAAGTGTAATAAGAAATGCCAAGAAAGGAAGGAAAATATATTTGCTTAACAAGAGTGATAGGGCACAAATCGCAGAATATCTGAGTGACCACCATCAAACGTTCATTTCTGAGGAAGAGGATGTGGAACAAAAATGGAAAAAATTCAGAAACATCGTCCAGTACGCCTTAGATAAGTTCGTACCGACTAAGGTCCTAAGCGAGGGGAAAGATCCACCGTGGTATAACAATCATGTACGAAAGGTACTACGGAAACAACGAAAGCTTCATCATAGGTTTAAGAGTAGTCGAATCATAGCTGATAAGGAAAAGCTGAACGAAGCGAAAAAGAGCGTAAAGAGAGCAATGAGAGAAGCATTCAACGAATTCGAACATAAAACATTGGCAAACAATCTAAACAAGAACCCTAAAAAGTTTTGGTCATATGTAAAATCGGTAAGCGGATCTAAATCCCCTATTCAGTCACTCGTTGACCACGATGGCACCGAAACAGAGGACGACCGAAGAAAGGCAGAAATACTGAATTCAGTGTTCCGAAACTGTTTCACTGCGGAAAATCGTAACACGGTCCCTGACTTCAGCCGTCGCACGGACGCCAAAATGGAAAATATTGAAATAAACGATATCGGAATTGAAAAACAACTGCTATCACTTAGTAGCGGAAAAGCATCCGGACCAGACGAGATACCCTTAAGATTCTACAGTGATTATGCTAAAGAACTTGCCCCCTTTCTATCAGCAATTTATCGTAGATCTCTGGAAGAACGTAAAGTACCTAGCGACTGGAAGAAAGCACAGGTCGTTCCCATTTTCAAGAAGGGTCATAAATCAGATGCGAATAATTATAGGCCTATTTCACTTACGTCAATCTGTTGTAGAATAATGGAACATGTTTTGTGTTCTCGTATTATGACGTTCTTAGATAATACAAATCTCCTTCATCATAACCAACATGGATTCCGCAAACAGAGATCATGTGAAACCCAGCTCGCCCTATTTGCCCAAGAAATTCACAGTGCCGTAGACACTGGCGAGCAGATTGATGCCGTATTCCTGGACTTCAGGAAGGCATTTGATACGGTTCCGCACTTACGTTTAGTGAAAAAAATACGTGCTTACGGAATATCGGACCAGGTTTGTGATTGGATTCAGGATTTCCTAGAAGAAAGAACACAACATGTCATTCTTAACGGTTCAAAATCTGCAGATGTAGAGGTAATTTCGGGAGTACCGCAAGGAAGCGTGATAGGACCTTTATTGTTTACAATATACATAAATGACTTAGTTGACAACATCGGTAGCTCCGTGAGGCTATTTGCAGATGACACGGTTGTCTACAAGAAAGTAGCAACATCAGAAGACTCGTACGTACTCCAGGAAGACCTGCAGAGGATTAATGAATGGTGCGACAGCTGGCAGCTTTCCCTAAACGTAGACAAATGTAATATAATGCGCATACATAGGGGCAGAAATCCATTCCAGTACGATTATGCCATAGGTGGTAAATCATTGGAAGCGGTAACGACCGTAAAATACTTAGGAGTTACTATCCGGAGCGATCTGAAGTGGAATGATCACATAAAACAAATAGTGGGAAAAGCAGGCGCCAGGTTGAGATTCATAGGAAGAATTCTAAGAAAATGTGACTCATCGACGAAAGAAGTAGCTTACAAAACGCTTGTTCGTCCGATTCTTGAGTATTGCTCATCAGTATGGGACCCTTACCAGGTTGGATTAATAGAAGAGATAGACATGATCCAGCGAAAAGCAGCGCGATTCGTCATGGGGACATTTAGTCAGCGCGAGAGCGTTACGGAGATGCTGAACAAGCTCCAGTGGCGGACACTTCAAGAAAGGCGTTACGCAATACGGAGAGGTTTATTATCGAAATTACGAGAGAGCACATTCCGGGAAGAGATGGGCAACATATTACTACCGCCCACATATATCTCGCGTAATGATCACAACGAAAAGATCCGAGAAATTAGAGCAAATACGGAGACTTACAAGCAGTCGTTCTTCCCACGCACAATTCGTGAATGGAACAGGGAAGGGGGGATCAGATAGTGGTACAATAAGTACCCTCCGCCACACACCGTAAGGTGGCTCGCGGAGTATAGATGTAGATGTAGATGTAGATATATAGCATTTCCTGTAAAGAACATCATCTTTGCTTTGTCTTACTTTGTTATGCTAATTATTGCTATTCTGATCAGATAAAGCGCCATCTGCCGGACATTTTTTAAGTTTTGTATTTTTTTTTTGTTTCTTTGTTCTAATAAAACTCCATGTCATTCCAAGCATGTGTGTCAATTTGTACTTCTCTACCTACATTATTCCGTGATTTATTCAGTTTTCAAATTTATACTGACTTTTTGATCACCCTGTACATTAAAAGCTAAACAGTGTCGGTGTCACCGCTGAGGCTCTGACCAATAGCCAGATATACTGATCGGCAGCGAGAGAGAGAGCTACGCCACCTGTCGGAGATGAACCAACAGATTCGACGCACGCACAGAGGCTATCGGTCATGTGTGCTGTCGTCAGCCGTGCCAGCGTCCTCTGTCGCGAGCCGCCTGTCGATATACGTGTCCGCGCTGGCGTGTGCCCATGTTAAAATCACAGCGACCACGAACGGGAATTATAGGTCGTACAAGGGATGACGCTGCAAGGGCGACACTGATATTCGGATGACAACGGCGAGGGTGGGCGTACGCCTTATCGGACACGTATAACGGACAGGTGTTCTCGACAAATGTCGCTGAGGCGGCCGACAGCGGCGCGTAGTATGACTGATAGCCTTCGCGTGTGCGTCGAAGTTGTTAGTTCATTGACCGATAGGTGGCGTAGCTGACACTCTAGCTACTTATCAGTATATCTGCACTACTGGTCACCGAAGTAGGCGCGTATCGCGCCTGCGCGGTTTCTTCTTAGGCTAGCATAAACGGAGGCTTCGGTAACAGCCTCAGCAGTTTATTGGTTCAAATGGCTCTGAGCACTATGGGACTTAACTGCTGAGGTCATCAGTCCCCTAGAACTTAGAACTACTTAAACCTAACTAACCTAAGGACATCACACACATCCATGCCCGAGGTAGGATTCGAACCTGCGACCGTAGCGGTCGCGCGGTTCCTGACTGTAGCGCCTAGAACCGCTCGGCCAACCCGGCCGGCAGCAGTTTATTCATCGCTCCTGAAGATGTCTGTCAGTTGCACCGAAGAAACATTTTTGAAATTTCACCACGACATGGGACGTCTCTCCCGAACACCATATCCACAACTACTCGGTCGGTCGGCCGTTGTGGCCGAGCGGTTCTAGGATCTACAGTCTGGAACCGCGCGACCGTTACGGTCGCAGGTTCGAATCCTGCCTCGGGCATGGATGTGTGTGATGTCCTTAGGTTGGTTAGGTTTAAGTAGTTCTAAGTTCTAGGGGACTGATGACCTCAGAAATTAAGTCCCATAGTACTCAGAGCCAATTGAACCACTCGGTCGGGAAAGCCTCAGGCAACACATAATGATCACTGTCCATCGCGGGACTGATTGCCGCCGATGGCGTTGTGGGCGTGTGAGGCACAGAGGAAGTACGTGATGTAAAAGCTGAGCCGAAACCAACGGGAAATCAGGGACGTCTCAGACCATGTCATTCAGTTCTTTTTCAATCTGTTAATTATTATCAGGATAAAAAATGTACCAAATCTGAGTTCAAGAGCGTAGTCGGTAGGCGAAGAATTGCTGTTTTTTAGTGAACAATTATAAGGCCTAGAATGATGTATACAGTGCTCATGCATGAATTAACAACACAACACTTTCGATAACAAAGTTCTTCCTTATTTGAAATCTCTTTCCCGAAAACTAATACAGATTAGACAAAAATCTACAAAGAACGCATGGATTACTCAAAAAAAGAAGGTATCTTGTAAGACAAAAAGGGAAACTCTATCCGTCCTTCAGCAAGCGCTCTGATGTTGGTTCCGTAGTTCATTACAAGACATAGTGCAAAATGCTTAAGATAATAATATGTACATTAAAGCAAATACATTACGACAAAAAGATAGTTACATCAGGTAACAAAATAAAAACTCTATGGGATATAGTGAAGGATTAGTCTGGAAGAACCATAGATGAAGAGGAGCAGATAGCATTAAGAGTAAATTATACACTGGTAGTAGGTTTGTGCAAAATTTTAATAAGCATTTCATAACAGTTGGTGAAAAGGTGAAGTAGTCAGTTTCAGCAGATGCTGCCACGGGATACCTTAGAGCAACCATTACAAATAAGTTCATTCATATGGATGCGACCCTTACTACAGTTAATTAAAGAGTGTTCTTCTCAGCTTAGTAACGTATTAAGTTATTTATGTAACCAGTCGTAAATCAATGTAACACTGCCAAATTTGTTTCAAATTTCACTTTTGAGAACATTCTCGTTGTTGTGACTTAGCAAGACAGCAAAGTCACAACGAGAGGAAGCCAAAAGGCACGCGTTAAGCTTACGCAGAGTGGCGTGAGGTCTGGAACAGTTAACGGGAAATGAGAACTTAGAAAATGGACGCAGTTGCTGTAATACTTAACTTTAATCCACATTTGTAGAACATCGCTCTTGATGATACATGCTTCACAATATTAATTATCAAAGCTATGGCGCCTTGCTAGGTCGTAGCCAATGACTTAGCTGAAGGCTATGCTAACTATCGTCTCGGCAAATGAGAGCGTATTTGTCAGTGATCCCCTTCTGGGAAAGTCGTCTGTACAACTGGGGCGAGTGCTAGTACGTCTCTCTAGACCTGCCGTGTGGTGGCGCTCGGTCTGCTATCACTGACAGTGGCGACACGCGGGTCCGACGTATACTACCGGACCGCGGCCGATTTAAAAGCTACCACCTAGCAAGTGTGGTGCCTGGCGGTGACACCACACTCGTAATTATTAGTAAACTGGATATACAGTCGACTTCGTAACTACCTGACTACAAGTAATAATTTCTCTAAGTCACAATTCGTATTTCTAGAGGGTTCGGATACTGAGAAAGCTGTTTGAAAACACAGCAAGAAAGAACTTATTTCATTAGATAATAAATAACAGGATACTGTTATATTAATTGATTTACCTCTTAGGAAAATTAGAATGTTACTCGTACAATGTAACAGGGAATTCTACAAGCTGTTTCAGATCGTAATTGTCTGTTAGGAAACAAAGGACGTCAATAGGAAAATGCCCTTATTAAGCTATCAGGTATCATCTTTATAGGAACATGAGGTTGCATTTTAGAGTATTACTTTTTGTTGTGCATATCAATGGTCTTTCATCAATAATATTGTTATACGTCAAGCTGGTTTGTTTCGCAGATAATACAAATATTAAAATAACTAGGAAATACGATTAGTGAAAGTTTCTTGAACATTAAAAAATTATTCCCAGCCATTTTTTTTTTTGCATTAAGCTATGCAGTTTCGAACCTGTAAGAGGTATACCCCAGTATAAGCCTAAAATATTCTAACTAGCAGATAGAAGAGGTTGACTGCGTTACATTCTTGGGGCTACAGCTTGACGATAAATCCAACTGGGAGGAGCATACCACAGAACTGCTGAAATGCCTAAACAAATCGTTATTTGCAATGCGGTTGTTGTCAGACATAGGCGGTGTAGCAATAAAAAAGCTAGCATATTTTATTTACTTTCATTCTACATTGTCACACGGATCATTTTTTGGGACAGTTCTTCAAGCCAATGTAAAGTTATTCGAGTCAAAAATAATGTAATACGAATTATGTATGGTGTGAAATCAAGAACTGCCGGCCGGAGTGGCCGTGCGGTTCTAGGCGCTACATTCTGGAAACGAGCGACCGCTACGGTCGCAGGTTCGAATCCAGCCTCGGGCATGGATGTGTGTGATGTCCTTAGGTTGGTTAGGTTTTATTAGTTCTAAGTTCTAGGCGACTGATGACCTCAGATGTTAAGTCGCATATTGCTCAGAGCCACCCAAATCAAAAACTCCTGCAGACGTTTGTTCAAGAAATTAGGGGCACTAAGTACTGCCTTTGCACTATATTTATTCTTGAATAAAATTTGTCAAAAATAATATAAAGCTTTTTCAAACCAACAGCTTAGTTCCTGGAATCAGTATTAGAACTAAGAATAATCATTTAAAATCATTTAATTTGGTCCAGAAATTAGTGTTTTATTCACG
Organism: Schistocerca nitens; assembly: GCF_023898315.1. Taxonomy (NCBI): domain Eukaryota; kingdom Metazoa; phylum Arthropoda; class Insecta; order Orthoptera; family Acrididae; genus Schistocerca; species Schistocerca nitens. Next base: position 288,087,543 of record NC_064616.1, on the reverse strand, counting down.
AACACACATTTCCAATAACATGCCAGTAGCCAAAAAGAGTTTAACTATTAATAAATTTCTGTTTAAGAGTAACCTAAAGGATTTATTTGTTCCCAGCTCCTTCTACACCAGTGAAAAATTTCTTAGTAATAATGACAGATGTGTATATACGACGCCGTGCTGAGAAGTAATATGTTCAAATGTGTGTGAAATCATATGGGACTTAACTGCTAAGGTCATCAGTCCCCAAGCTTACTCACTACTTAACCTAAATTATCCTAAGGACAAACACACACACCCCTGCCCGAGGGAGGACTCGAACCTCCACCCGGACTGAGAAGTAATACCCTCGAATTTTTTTATGTGAAAACACTTCAGTCTTTTTTTAAATAAAACTAACGTTGTTAACATCCTACATCTCCATTCTTAATGTCTACATGTTTACTGCCCTTTGCCGCTAAAGGGCTCCGAACTGTAGCGTGTAACGTGCCACATACACTGAAGCGCCAAAGAAAGGCATGCGTATTCAAATAGAAGGCGGAATACGGCGCTGCGGTCGACAACTCCTATATAAGACAACAAGTGACTGGAGCAGTTGTTAGATCGGTTACTGCTGCTACAATGGCAGCTTATCAAGATTCAATTGAGTTTGAGTGTGGTGTTATAGTCGGCGCAAGAGTGATGGGACGCAGCATCTCTGAGGTAACGAGGAAGTGGGGTTTTTCCGTACGATCATAGCACGAGTGTACCGTGAATATCAGGAATCCGGTAAAACATCAAATCTCCGACATTGCTGTGGCCGGAAAAAACTGCAATGACGGCACTAATGACGACTGAAGAGAATCGTTCAGCGTGACAGAAGTGCAACCGTTCCGCAAATTGCTGCAAATTTCAGTGCTGGGCCATCAACAAATGTTAGCGTGCGAACCATTCAAACAACCATCATCGATATGGGCTTCGCAGCCCAAGGTGAAGGCGTGTACCCTTGATGACTGCACGACACAAAGATTTTCGCCACGCCTGGGCCCGTCAAAACCGACATTGGACTGTTGATGACTGGAAAGATGTTGCCTGGTCGGACGAGTCTCGTTTCAAATTGTATCGAGCGGATGGACGCGCACGGGTGTGGAGATAACCTCATGAATTCTTGGACACTGCATGCCTGTGAAGATGGAGTTATATGGGACCCATGATACGTCTAGATCTAGATACGATTCTGAGAGGTAACACGTACGTAAGCATCTGTCTGATCACCTGCGTCCATTCATGTCCATTGTGCATTCCGACGGACTTGGGCAATTCCAGCAGGACAAAGGGACACGCCACACATCCAGAATTGCTAAGGAGTGGCTCCAGAAACACTCTTCTGAGTTTAAACACATCGACTGGCCACCAAACACCCCAGACATAAAGATTATTGAGCATATCTGGGATACTTCGCAATGTACTGTTCAGAAGAGATCTCCACGCCCTCCTAAACATGGATTTGTGGACAGCCCTGTAAGATTGATGGTGTCAGTTCCCTGCAGCACTACTTCGTGGATATTCGGCTTGAAACGTAATCTTCATAGTGTTCTTCCTACAGGAGTTCGCCATGTTACTTCAGTGAACTTGTAGCAAGCGACTCGCGCTCGCGGTACATATACAAACTCGTGTACGCCACTACACCGGCGGGACGCTAAGCACACGTCGTCGCCGTTGCGTCGCTGACGGCCAACCGCCATCATTTGCCTAAAGTGATTTAGGAATATCACGGAAAACCTATGTCCGAATGGCCGGACGCGGGTCTGAACCGTCATCCTGCCGAATGCGAGTCCACTGTGCCAACCACTGCTCCAACTCGCTCGGTAGATCAGCGCAGCCTGGGACCAGCCGTTGCCAGGCTAAAGCGGGCGCGATGGACGCGGGAGGAAGGCGTATCCGTAGCTGGCGAGGAAGAGAGCCAGTGACTTCACAGGACACAGCGCGGCTATATAACGGCGACACACCAGTCATTTACCATTTCACAACGGCCGAGGAAAGCTCGCAGCACGCGGAAGTGTCGCAACACGACGTGGCATGCACTCGACTAATGTCTTAAGTAGTGCTGGAGGGAACTGACACCATGAATCCGTAAGAGTACGAGGGAGTGGAGATCTCTTCTGAACAGCATTTTGCAAGGCATCTCAGATATGCTCAAAAACGCCGGCCGGTGTGGCCCAGCGGTTATAGGCGCTTCAGTCTGGAACCGCGCGACCACTACGGTCGCAGGTTCGAATCCTGCTACGGTCATGGATAAGTGTGATGTCCTTAGGTTAGTTAGGTTTAAGTAGTCTAAGTTCTAGGGGACTGATGACCTCACATGTTAAGTCCCATAGTGCTCAGAGCCATCCATGCTAGATAATGTTCATGTCTGCAGTGTGTGGTGGCCAGCCGAGGTGTTTTTTTTTTTTTTTTTCGGCCGCAGCGATATCGGAGATTTGATGTTTTACGGGATTCCTGATATTCACGGTTCACTCGTTAAATGGTCGCACGGGAAAATCCCCACTTCATCGCTACATCGGAGATGGCGTTTCCCATCGCTCTTGCCCTGACAATAACAACCGTTCAAACTCACTTAAATCTTGACAACTTGCCATTGTAACAGCAGTAACCGATCTAACAACGTGTTCGGTCAGAGAGATGGTTGGCCTCTGTAGTAAAAAACTGAGTAAAAGGATCAACAAACGAACTTTAAAAAAAGATGTCATGTGATGTGACGTCCGTAACGACCAAACCCAACGATCAACTACGAAAAAAAAGAGCTGTTCTAGCCGCTTCAGTCTGGAACCACGCGGCTGCTACGGTCGCAGGTTCGAATGCTGCCTAGGGCATGGACGTGTGTGATGTCCTTAGGTTAGTTACGTTTAAGTAGTTCAAAGTCTAGGGGACTGATGACCTCATATGTTAAGTCCCATAGTGCTTAGAGACATTTGATCCATTTTTTTAACCCATCTAACAATTGCGCCTGACACTCGTTTCTGATATAGGCGTTGCAAACCGCAGTGCCGTATTCTGCCAGTTTACATATCTCTGTATTTGAATACGAATGCCTATACCAGTTTCCTTGGCGCTTTAGTGTAACTACCTAACGCAGTTGGGAGCCCGAGAAGATTTTATTAATTCATATCGCCGTCGAGTATTGCATTCTTAGAAATTCTATTTTCTCTTTCTTACCCTGCAAATGTCTACTACATGCCTCAAATCTTGTTCATATTAACTGATAGTTGTCTCCAAGAATTTTTGTAGGAGAAATAATAGCCTACATTTATTACTTACATTGCAATTACTTTTGTTAATATAGCCCCACAGACAAAAAACTATTTCGTACTTCAGCAGTGTGGGAGTAGCTAAGTCTCATATTCGCTTCCTTTTTGTGTGTGTGTGTGTGTGTGTGTGTGTGTGTGTGTGTGTGTGTGTGTGTGTGTGTTTTTCAACAACCACAACTTCTTTATCGTATACTTCTTTTCGTCTGTTTGCTCAAAATGAAATCCGTGCTTCTGAAGCGTAACTGCAGTAACTTAGGTGAGAACCGACGCCTGCAATAGATACTGACTTGATTTCATTTCGTGACGATATAATGTACGGTTAAGGTATATGGAATACATATTTCCAGGTTAACGTTTTGAGATAATCTAATATAAGCTGCTTTATACAGTGAGTCCTTAAACTACCCAGCCTGTCTTAAGTATACAGTAAAATACTGCAACATACGGAACTGGCGCTGTGCGCATTGTGGCGCGGTATTTCTGTGAATGGAACTAATGTAACACCAATGGCTGAGTCACCGTCTTCAGTAGAATAACTTCAAAATTTCCCACCTTTCAATTAAATACACAGTTTTGCTCCTCAAGCCAACCATCATTGTGAATCACAGGGAGGATATCTCGAGTGCCTTTAGATTTTTATTTCCGTACTAGCTGTTAAATTAATGTTGCCTGGGAACTTATTTATACGGTCTTCAAGTAGGTAGTAAAAGGAATCAGGTATGTGAGTGGTCGAAGACTTCCTAAGTAATAGAAACCAGCACGTTGTCCTCGACGGCGAGTGATCATAAGAGACAAGTTTATCGTCAGGAGTGCCCCAGGTAAGTGTGATCGGACCGCTCCTATTCTCTAGACAGGGTCGTCAGAAACGGTCTGAAGAGCTTGTAAGAACCTTACAGTCAAGGTTGTGCTCAGAAATAATTTTTTGAAATAATTCGTTACATTGCGCCGTTTCCGAGTTAATTAGCATTGAATTTAGCCAATCGGGCCATTGCGCGCGGAAATTCAAGCAGGCCGCCAGATACAATTAGTGTCACGGCCTGATTGGGTATCTTCAATGCTAATTAAATCCGAAACGGTGGATCATCATATTTTTCTCTTTACCATTATGTCCCAGCACAGCCTACCCTGCAACACCCTTACAAGCCTTACAGACTGTTTATGACCACCCTGTAAACATAAACGATCTGACGGACAAGTTGAACCTCAATTTACAGGTGTTTGCTGATAACGCTGTGGAGTACGGGAAGGTGTCGTTGAGTGAATGTAGGAGTATAGAAGGAGACTTAGATGGAGTTTCTAGTTGGTGTGATGAATGATAACTTGCTCTAAATGTTGAACACTATAAACTAATGCTGATGAGTAGGAAAAGCAATCCTGTAACGTTCTAATACGCCGTTAGCAGTGTGCTGCTTGACACGCTCATATTGATTAAATATCTAGGCATAATGTTGCAAAGCGATACGAAATGGAATGAGTACGTCAGATTGGTAAGGGAATGCTCGACTTCGTTGCGTTGGAAGAATGTTGGGAAAGTGTAGCTCATGTATAAAGTACTGAGGTCGTTTAGATCCTGCGTGGCGTTGAGTGTGAGTACTGGTTCAAATGGCTCTGAGCACTATGGGACTTAACATCTGAGATTCAAATGGTTCAAATGGCTCTGAGTACTATGGGACTTAGCATCTGAGGTCAGTCCCCTAGAACTTAGAACTACTTAAACCTAACCAACCTAAGGACATCACACATATCCATGTCCGAGGAAGGATTCGAACCTGCGACCGTAGCGGTCGCACGGAGTGTCAGTACCGCTTGAGTGTTTGGGATCCCCACCAAGTCGGATTAAAGGGAGACATCGAAGTAGTTGAGAGGTTAGCTGCTAGATTTGTTACCGGTGGATTCGATCAGCAAGCAAATATTACGGAGATGCTTCGTGAGCTGAAATGGGAATCCATGATAGGAAGACGACGTTCTTATAGTGAGGTATTATTGCGGAAATATAGAGAACCAGCGTTTGAGGCACACTGCAGATCGATTCTACTGCCGCCAACGTACGTTTCGCTTAAGGACCACGATGATAAGATGATAGAAAATAGGGCTTGAATGGAGGCTTATCGACGGTCGTTTTTCCTTCGCTCTGTTTGAGAGTCGAACAGGAAAGGAAATGACTAGTAGCGGTGCGTGGTATTCTGCGCCGTGCACCGCATGGCGGCGGCTTGTGGAGTATATACATATCTAGCGGTGGATATACGAGGTGCGGCTAGAAAAAAACCGGACTGATGCTGGAAAAAAATTTATTTACGATTATTTACAATTTCATGTTATCTCCTTCAATGTACTCTCCTCCTCGGTCTCTACACCGCTCCATACGAATTTTCCACTGTTCATAGCAATGCTGCAGATCATTTTCGGTAAGTCCATACATTACTTCCGTCGCTTTTTCTTTTACTGCTTCAACAGTCTCAAATCTAGTTCCTTTCAAAGCTGACTTGACTTTAGGGAAAAGAAAAAAGTCACAGGGGGCAAAATCAGGTGAGTAGGGTGGATGATCTAAGATGGGAATGTTGTGTTTTGCCAAAAACGTCTTCACTGACAACGCACTGTGAGCTGGGGCATTGTGTTGGTGAAGGATTCATGACTTTTTTCTCCACAAATCGTTCCGTTTTCTCCGTACTCGCTCACGTATGGTAGCCAGGACGCTAATGTAGTAATGCTGATTCACTGTTTGTCCCTCTGGTACCCAATCAATGTGCACAATCCCTTTGATGTCAAAAAAAAAAAACAATCATCATTGCCTTGAATTTCGATTTTGACATTCGTGCTTTTTTTTTGTCGTGGAGAACCAGGAGTTTTCCAATGCATCGATTGGCGTTTAGTTTCGGGATCATAAGTAAAAAACCACGATTCATCGCAAGTAATAACATTTTGTAAGAAGGTGGGATCACTTTCAATGTTTTCCAGGATGTCAGAACAAATCATTCTTCGGCGTTCCTTCTGTTCAATTGTGAGACACTTTGGAACCATTTTTGAACACACTTTGTTCATGTTGAAACTTTCATGAAGAATCTGCCTAACACTTTCCTTGTCAACTCCTGTTAACTCAGACACTGCTCTGATTGTTAAACGGCGATCTTGTCGAACAAGTTTACCGATTTTTTCAATGTTTGCATCAGTTTTTGCTGACAATGGTCTGCCAGTGCGAGTGTCATCACTGGTGTATTCGCGGCCATCTTTAAATCGTTTAAACCACTCAAACACTTGTGTTCGCGATAAACAATCATCGCCGTACACTTGTTGTAACATTACAAACGTTTCACTTGCAGATTTTCCTAGTTTGAAACAAAATTTGATGTTAACACGCTGTTCTTTCTGTACACTCAACATTTTCCGACGCACAGACAAAACGTCAACTACTTAAAAGAGACGCCACGGGCAGACTGAGTGCAGGAGGCAGATGAAACTCGAGCAGTAGGCGGAGCGAGAGTCACGTGACAGGCCATGCGACTTTCAGCCTTATTGCATTCGTTTTATTGTTTCACCAGTACTAGTCCGGTTTTTTTCTAGCCACACCTCGTATAACCAGTGTAAATAGTAAGTAAATTTCAAAAAATGTTCAGATGTGTGTGAAATCTTACGGGACTTAACTGCTAAGGTCATCAGTCCCTAAGCTTACACACTACTGAACCTAGATTATCCTAAGGACAAACACACACACCAATGCCCGAGGGAGGAGTCGAACCTCCGCCGGGACCAGCCGCACAGTCCATGACTGCAGCGCCTGAGACCGCTCGGCTAATCCCGCGCGGCAGTAAGTAAATTTATTTCAATGGTTTAGGAAGTACGCTATTGGCTGTATCCGACAAATGTCAGAATGACATGATGTGTACTACACGTTTGGCTGTGCAGATGATAAATATTTCAGAGCGACCACACACAATAGCTAGAAGTAATGCGATCTGCATTGTATATACAAGGAAACATTACGCAGCTGGGTTCTCATTCGCAAATCCTATTTGGAAGTTGTTTGTTTATGACAAGATAGCATTACGCATCCTGTAAGGAGAAGCGCCTACTAGCGCTTATCGGAAACTGAGTGCGGCAGCGCGGTCTTGGGCGCATTGCCACGGTTCGTGCGGCTCCCCCGTTCTCCCTCAGGCATGGGTGTGTGTGTTGTCCTTAGCGTAAGTTAGTTTAATTTAGATTAAGTAGCGTGTAAGCGTATGGACTGATGACCTCAGCAGTTTGGTCCCATAGGAACTTATCAGACATTAAAAAAAAATTAAAAAAATTGAGAGCGGCAGAGTTGTGTCGTATCAAGTCTGCGGTTTATAGTTCCTGCCATGCGAATATGCGGTCGATGGATGCAGAAGCGTCACACTCAGCGCTACGCAGGATGTAAGCAACCTTATGTGACTAGCGCCGGAGAAGGCAGGTTCATTGTTCGCTCGTCCATTCAGGATCGCACAGTCACGTCACGTACCTTGAGTCAGGAACTGGACTTGTTTGCTGCAAGACAAGAACCTGCACAAAGTGTGACAACTAAAGCACGATTCACTGTCAGCACGGAGACCGTATTTATTCCGTCAACACTGGAAACGTTATAGTATAGTTTGTTTTGACGATTCGGAAGATACATTACTTTAAGTGTCACGAAGACCGTTGTTGCGGCTTTCCTTGAGGCAGCAGCAAAGAGAGGTGCAACAACACCAGACACAAGATCGGCACCTGATTTTGTTTACAGAGTGATGATGGATGTATCCGTATGTGGAGGCACGGAGAGTAATCAGAATTGGCTTACCACTGGGTACACAGCATGTTCACCTCTGGCTCGCATAGTCAATAATTAGGACAGTAGCGATTACTCACTGTAAGACAAAAAAAAAAAAATGAAGCATTGCGAAGGAATCATCCGTAACGCACGGAAAATATTACAATTAAAGAAAAACTGGATGAGTTTCACAATTTGAGCAATCAGTAACGCGTTGGTCCGCCTCATTCGCCATGTCAACAGTTATTCGGCTTGGCATTAATTAGTAGAAATGCTAGACACCCTTCTGACAGATATCGTGCCAAATTATG